>NC_142050.1:36589693-36891944 GCF_982192425.1 Myodes glareolus
CTCAGTCTCTATCTAACCTAAAGGGTATATGACTTGAAGGTGCTATTAAACTGGTTCTGGGCATAGAAACTTAGAAATTTTTGCCTTTAAAGAATGTTGTTACCATGCAAGCTGGGCATGGTATTACTAAATCCCATAAGGTAGAAAGTGGTAGGCAAAAACCAGTTCCCAAAAGTTGTCCTCTGACCTGTAAGAGCATGCCATGACCTACTGTGGCACATGGGGGGTGTGCAAAGTAAATTAAAATGTAATAATTAAAAACAAAACAATTAGAAATATTAAGTGGCATGAATATAGAAAGAGGCAATCAAACACATTAATCAAAGGTTTAGAAAAAAGCCAGTCAGAAACATAGTGGGGCTGGACTGTGGTGATGCACATTTAATCCCTGTATTTGGGGATTACAGGGTTTGAGTTTGAGACCAACCTGTTCTACATAGTGAGTTCTAGGACAGCCAAGGCTACACAGAGGCATACTATCTCAGAATACAAAAATAAAAGCAAGGCAAAACAAAATTACCATGCAAGACCATTTTAATAGGAATGATACAGACTCAATAGCTTGTATTTATCTAAAATGTTTTAACCAAAAATGTTTCAAAATTTGGAGTATCTGAATTGGGGTATATATGAGTAGACAAGCCTCACCTGTTTAGCATCTCTAATTTAAAATCTGAAATGATCCAGAAATTCTAGTTCGTGAGTGTCATGATTGAATTTCAAATTTTCATGCTAGGTGTTTTCAGCCTTCATAGTTCTTAGCTAGTCAACTGAGCTAATGTGATTTCCTTCAAGATTGTAGAAAAGCCAGTAGGGACTGTTTCGTGTCTTTAGGTTGAATGAGTTACAGGATCTTGTTACCCATTGATTTTTTTTTTTTTTTCTTTACCATACTGGGCTAGATTTGTACCTTCTTAGCACAGAAGTATGGCCTTTCTTTTTATTTTGGTGGTGGTCTTGGGCCTTGAGCCCAGGGGTGGTGTATGCTCGGCAAGCACTCTAATATGCCACTTTTTATACTTTTTGAGGAAGGATTTGGGAGATTTGGGGGGTTTTTTGTTGTTGTTTTTTGTTTTTTTTTATGTTAAACTGTTACTATTTTCTCAGTTGTAGGAGCCATAAGTTATTGTTTTGTTTTGATTTTTGTCTTTTGTATTGTTTTTCAAGACAGGGTTTCTCTGTATAGTCCTAGCTGTCCTGGAACTTGCTCTGTAGACCCAGATTAGCCTGTCTCCCCCTCAGCACCACGCCCAGTGGAGCCATAAATGATAAAAATTCATTAACTTGATACAGCAAGTCTGCTTATATTAACTCATTAATTAGTAAATTTAGTATTTTCATTTTTAGAGTGTTTGAACATCCTTTTAGTCATTGTTGCCCATTAACATGTTCAGAACTTTAAGCATTTTATAATAGACTGTCATATCACAAAGAAATTTACCCTTTCTGATTTATAGTGTTCCCAATGGCATTATATCTTTGAAATTTAAATACCTTCTCAGAGATACAGTATGTCCCTAAGATAATTATTGGTCATGCTAACTCAAAGACTCTGAGCATACTATTTTCAGTTAGGGGAACTTTATTTTGCAGTACACAGCTGTGTGAGTGTGTGTGTGTGTGTGTGTGTGTGCGCGTGTGTGCATTGCTCATGTACATGGCAGGCGCACATGTGTCACCCTGCTTAGGTGGAGCAGGACTTTTCACCATGAGAGCCGAATTCAGGCCACCAGGCTTTTATGGCAATGCCTTTTCACTAAGCCATTTCATTGGCTTTTAGCTGGCAGTCTTTAAGAATAGACCAGTACAATGCTATGTTGTTGTCATCCGTTTTGAGAAATCTTTTGTCTCTTTCTCTTTTTCTTACTGCCTCACCCTCTTCCTCATTTCTAATTCCCCGTGTTTTGCATTTAACAAATTTTATTTCAGGACTTCTATGTTTTTAGTGTATGCTGAGGTTGTACTCGCTTATCCCCCCATTTTTTTTCCTGTTTATGGGGCTGTGTCAGTATCTTTGTGTGTGTGTGTGTGTGTGTGTGTGTGTGTGTGTGCGCGCGCGCGCGCGCACATGGCAGGGGTTGGGGGGGCGGTGGGGGATGTAAAAGTCTGAGGACTGTTTTCTGAAATTGGTTCTTGATTTCCACCTTATTAAGGCAAGGTCTCTTGCTTCTGCATTTTTATCTGCTGTTTTTATTATAGTAACACGGTCTCTGTATCTCTAGCTGTCCTGGATCTCTGTAGAATAGGCCTCGAACTTACAGAGATCCACCTGTGTCTCTCACTCTTTTTTTTTCAAAAATATTCATTCATTCATTCATTCATTCATTCATTCATTCATTCATTTATTATGTATGCAGTATTCTGTCTGTGTGTATGTCTGTAGGCCAGAAGAGGGCACCAGACATCATTACAGATGGTTGTGAGCCACCATGTGGTTGCCAGGAATTGAACTCAGGATCTTTGGAAGAGCAAGCAATGCTCTTAACCACTGAGCCATCCCTCTAGCCCCCCTGCCTGTCTCTTAAAAGCATGCATACCACCATATCTGGCTTACTTGGTTGTTGATTCTAGGTCTTGTGTAACCCTGGCCAACTTCTTGAGTGAGTAGATTTCAAGTACTTTGTCACTATGCTTAATCCTAGGCTGTTTTTTCTAGGGATATTGTTCAGAATTGCATTGTTTAGAATAGTGTAGATAAGCATTATTTTGGTGTAGAATAGTATAGATAAGCATTTTACATAGTGTTGGAATTCACAATTTAAGATTCGACTGATACAGTCAGATGACCTCGTTTTTTGTTGTTATTTGTTTGAGAAAGGGTTTTTCTGTGTAGTCCTGGCTGTCTGCCAATTTACTCTGAGACCAGGCTGGCCTTAAACTCACAGAGATCCTACTGCCTCTGCCTCCCAAGTGTGGGATTTAAGGCATGTGCCACCAACACCCAACTACCTCACATTTTTAATAGGATTGTAGTATTTGTAGATGGTGAAAAAGTTGGTCACTTCTTACCTCTTTTTTTTTTTTTTTTATTTCAAAGTATATCCCCATTGGAGAAATATTTAGCTCAGTATGGTGATGCATACTTCCAATCCCAGCACAAAGGAATCTAAAGTAGAAAGTACCTGCAGCCTTGCTGCTAGTTTAGGGTATGTAAAGTATGGTTACATAGTGGGTCTTCCTTCAAAGAAAAGAAAGAAACAACAAAGTAGGTTTGGTGGTTCATATCTATAATCTTAGCATTCAGTAAAATACTTATTTCAAAGCCAACCCAGCCTGCTGCAAAGTTGAAACAATTTTTTTAAATGCTGTGGAATTGAGGAAGTGCTGTATATATGTTCATAAGACAAAGTTATTAAATAATGTAAAATTATACAAGCTGGTTTTTAATTGCTCCTGATATAATCAATTACTAAAAATGTGTGTCGCTTACTAGCTATTTATATGCCAGGCTATGTGTTAAGAATTTGCCTTCGTTTATCTAATCTGTGTTAGTTAGGTTTTCACTACTGTTTGAAAATTCTTGAGAAAAAAGTTTAAAAGGAGAAAGATTTGTTTTGCTTGTAGACTCAGAAGTTTGAACACCTAGTTTGCTCGCTCCATTGTGGGCCTGTAATTAAGGCTCACACCATAGAGATTGAAAGGCATAGAAGATCATGGTAGAGAAAAGCTACTCATTGCAAGGTAAGCAAGCACAGTAAGCTGACATGAGAGATTCAGACTTAAGAACCTACTCTTTGAACTAGGTCTCATATACTGGTTTCTATAACAAAAGGACCATCAAATTAAGAATCTTTTATTTGGGACTGGAGATGGCTAAGGGTGGTTGCTGCTCTTTCAGGAAACTGAGTTCACAACTGCTTGTGACTCCTAACTCCATGGTATCCAACACCTTCTGTCTTCCACAGCTATCTACATGCTAGGGACATACGTGCATACATTTTAAATATTGTTTGTAGATTTTATATTCATTGATTGAGTAAGAGCCCTTATGATTGAATTGGCTTTTGATGACTAGATATACCAGTTGGTGACCAGATCATCAGCACATTAACTTTTGAGGGATATATCATACCCAATGACATTTATATTGCTTTGCCTGTCTTTCAAATGATAGATTAAACCAAGGGAGGATATAGAACTTTCTCCTGGTTGCACAGACAGAGAATGGATAGAATCATAGTTAATATAGCCCAAAACATACTTTAAAATATGCTTGCCATTATATATACTCTCACACCACAAAATAAACCCTGAAGTGTTAGGAAATGGAATTGTTTATTGAGTACCAGCACTGCAGGGAAATATAAAGAGTTGTGTTATATAAGGTGATAATCTGGGGCTGGATCATGTGGAAGGCAGATGGTTTGCTGGTTTAAACATATTTAAACTCACATATTTCCAGTTCTGGGGATCTGGCCTCTTCCGACCTCAGACATGCACATGGGTAACATACATACATGCAGACAAATATGCACTTTTTTAAAAAATGGAGGAGTATAATTATTTTGGGATTAGAAAGATGCTTAGTGATTAACAACATGCACTGCTCTTCCAGAGGACCTGAGTCCAGTTGCCAGCATACACATTGGGCAGTTAACAATTTCCTGTGACTCCAGCGCCACAGCATCCAGTGCTTCTAGCTCCTGAGTTATGCATACCCAGGCTTACATGTACACACACACACTTAAAAATACTATTTTCTGGGCTGGAGAGATGATGGCCCAGCAGTTAAGAACAGTGACTGTTCTTCCAGAGGCCTGGAATTCAATTCCTGGCAACCACATTGTGGCCCACAACCGTCTATAATGGGATACAATGACCTCTGTTGAGCAGAGGACTATGCAGACAGAGCACTTAATATACATAAATAAAAATAAATCTTTACAAAATATATTGTTTTCTTTTTTAAGGAATATAATTCATGTAAATGGACAAAGATGTAAAGTTGAGTTCCTTTTCTTGGGCCTATAGTATGAGGTTGTAGGTTCAAAATGGGCATTTTATATCTTGAGACATTTTTCTTTGTTCCCAGAAGACAAAAGCACAGTGATAGTGTGAAAGCTATAGAAAAATGTGTGTGTGTATGTGTGTGCTTTTTTTTAATTGTTATTTGTTTCTGTTGTTGTTCTAGTCTCGGAAACGGTTTCTGGAGACTTGCTTTTGTGATAAGCACACAGTTTCAGTCTCCAGAAATATATTCTTTTCTAAGTCGAGTGTCTAGTTAAAGGAACTGCTGTGACAAGGTAGAGAATTCTATAGAGTTGTTCTTTTGTTGTTTTGTTTGTTTTGTGCTGGGGGTAGACTCCAATGCATAAGTACATGGTTTGCTTTTATAGAAGTAAATGTCAGAGGCCGGGCAGTGGTGGCACACTCCTTTAATCCCAGCACTCAGGAGGCCGAGGCAGGTGAACCCCTGTGAGTTCAAGAGCTAGTTCCAGGACAGGTTCCAAAGCTACAGAGAAACCCTGCCTCGAAACCCCCCCTCCGAAAAAAAAAAAAGAAGTAGAAGTAAATGTCAGAACTCAAGGAAAATATCATTTCCAAGTACAATGTACCAATTTAAAAATTTATAGAGTCACTTTTCTAAAAGTAGATATTCTTTTTTTAGGTCCCGCTCACATAGCAAGAATCCCAAAAGGTAGGTACTTTAGAAGATGGATAAAATAGTGAAGCTGTATTTTTCAAATGTATGTTCTTTGGATTATATATCTTAAATTTGAATGACAATTAATAAATTATTATTGACTGAGCTGGGCAGTGGTGGAACACACCTTTAATCCCAGCACTTGGTAGTCAAACCCTGTCTTGAAAAAAAGAAAAGGAAAAAAGTTATTACTGACTTACTCTTTCATAGTTCAGGTTTGAGCTGTTTCTTTAAAAATCTTTTAGAAGTTTAGTAAATATATGATAAGATTTTTTAAATTTTATTTTACATGCATTGCTGTTTTGCCTGCTTGTATGTCTGTGTGAGAGTGTCAGATCTTGGAGTTAGAGACAGTTGTAAACTGTCTATCTAGAGAAAATTTCACAAAGAATCCCTCTCTCAAAACCACGTGGTTGCTGGGGTTGAACCAGGGTCCTCTGGAATTTCAGCCATTGCTCTTTTCCTGCTGACCCATCTTTCTAGCTCAGAATTCATTCATTCATTCATTTTTTTTGTAGCAGGGTTTTTCTATAACTATCCCAGGTCCTGGAACTTGCTCTGTAGACCAAGCTGGCCTCAAACTCACAGAGATCCACTTGCCTTTGCCTCCTGAGTACTGGGATTAAAGGCGAGCATTGCTACTGCCCGGCAGAATTTTTTTTAAAAGACAGTTTGAAAAAAATGAATGAATTTGAGTGGTCCATTTAAGAAACAATATCCTAACATACCTGTTGGAAATACAAATATTCTAGCCAGCCAGCTGGGGATTTTGTTGTTGTTATTGTGTGGGTTTTGTTTTGTTTTGGTTTTTGAGACTGTAGTCCATGTTGGCTCCAGTTTGTCTGGAACTGTTAGTAAGGATCACAGGCATGTATCAACATACTTTTTTGTTTTTTCCGGGCAGGGTCTTGTGTGAATTCATTATCCTCCTACTTCTGTATTCCTCAGTGATGAGATTACAGATGTGTACAACCACATCTGACACCATATCCTTAGTGGGTGTCTGTATGTGGTCCAATGTGCCTGAGACAGTTGTTTACATTTGTTGTCACAGTAATACTTCCCCCAGTCAATTTCTGTAAACGCCACTTAGAGCTTCCTGGTTTGAATGATAAAATACTCGATCTTCGTATTTGTTAAGCCCTGATTTTGCTCTTTACTCACTTCATTGTAGCCAAGGAGGTTTTGTCAGCCTTCGACATGTTCAACTTGCTCTCATTCCAGAACTTTATACCTGGATGGTCTTCTCTATGCTGACTGATTTGCTTTCAATCTTTGCTCAAATGCCATTTTGTCAGGAAATCCTTCTATGCCTGCTTTATGTAAACTATTACTACCCATTTCTCTGTTTGCTTATTTCTTTACTAGAGGTAGATCTTTAGAGACTTGTTTCTTAGACTATGAACTCCAGCAGTTCAGGGACTTATTTTACTGTTCTTTTTTCTCTTGTAACTAAAAAGGTACAATGGGCTAGGTACCTAGCAAATATATTTTCATGAATAATTATATAATTATATATAATAATAATAATAATTATAGACATTTTTTAAAAGTTGCATTAAATTGGGCTGGTTAGTGGTGGTGCACGCCTTTAATCCCAGCACTTGAGAGGCAGAGGTGGGAGGATCTCTGTGAGGTCGAGGTCATCCTGGTCTACAAATGAAGTTCCAGAACAGCCAGATCTTTCTCATGAAAGATCAACTTATTTACCTGTGTATCTGTCATGAGAGATCTGTCTGTCTCTCTCTGTGTATCTATCTATCTATCTATCTATCTATCTATCTATCTATCTATCTATCTATCTATCTATCTAAAATTACACAAAGAATCTCTGTCTCAAAACCAATAAACAAGCATAATAAATAACAATTCACTTTAAGACAAACTATCACAATTATTACACTTTTGAAGTTATGAGAAGATACCTTTTTTTTGTTTTGTTTTTCAAAACAGGGTATCTCTGTTGCTTTGGAGCCTGTCCTGGAACTAGCCCTTGTAGACCAAGCTGGCCTCGAACTCACAGAGATCCGCCTGCCTCTGCCTCACGGGTGCTGGGATTAAAGGAGTGTGCCACCACCGCCCAACACATTGGCTGTATTTTTTGTTGTTGTTGTTGTTGTTGTTTTCCCCGTGTAGTTCTGACTGTCCTGGAACTCACTCTGTAGAGGAGGCTGGCCTCAAACTCTGCCTGCCTCTGCCTCACAAGTTCTGGAATTAAATGCGTGTGTTATCACTACCTGGCCACACAAGACTTTTTTTTAAAAAAAAAAATTAGCTTCTTTTTGAAGAAAAATTTAAGTGTAAAATAATAATTGTAGCACTAACAATGAATGAAGTAAATTATTTTCTTGTAGATCTAGATCCAGAGAGCATCGCAGACACCGATCTCGCTCCATGTCACGAGAACGCAAGAGGAGGACTCGATCCAAGTCTCGAGAGAAACGACATCGCCACAGGTCCCGTTCCAGTAGCCGCAGCCGCAGCCGCAGCCATCAGAGAAGTCGGCACAGTTCTAGAGATAGGAGCAGAGAGCGATCCAAGAGGAGGTACTGAAGTGCCGATCAGAGGATGCGGAGCTACCTTTAAGTTTACTTATGTTACTTATGCTTAGATTATTGGTTTGAAACTTGCACCTGGTATTGATATGTACTCAATTGTAGGTGTATACATTTTTTTCTGATTGTATGAGTAGTTCATGCAGAGTAATGTGTGAGCCAGAGTAAGAAATTGGAGCCAGTCTGTGCAGAGGTCATTGTTTTTCTTTACTTGGGATGTTGGGAGGTGGGAGGGGTGCTGATAAAAACAAAAACTATTTTACAGGCAAATAATTCTAGGTACTAATACTCATGAGGTTGTGGGGATTTTTGTTTTCCAATGTGTATTGACAAATTAGGGGCTCTGTGAAGTCCTTTCATTAAAAGAATTATTTAGTTCTGTTTGCCTGTTTTCCAAACTTGGAGCTGGTGCACTTCTAAAGAGCAAACACATTCTTCTATGTCATTTAATCTGCAGTATAAAACATAACATTTTGTGTCCACCTTTATTGTGATGGGAAGATTCTGAGTTTTGAGATGCTACAACACTTCCTAGTATATCAGGAAACCTCAAAATATGCAATGAGAGAAGACACTGGACCTGATCATCTGGTGCAAGCAGATTAAGGATTAGAATATAGTGGAGCTGTTAAGCTCCCAAAACTCAGGTCACACGATAATCCTATGGAACATAAATTATATTGAAAATTACTTATTCCCTTTCTTGACAACCATGCATAGGTTTATGTAAGAGAAACGCTTGGAGTGCCTAGTTACTAGTCTTAGGTTTTCTGTGGCTTACTCCACATAAAGTTCATAGCTGAATCCAGAGAAAACTGGCAAAATCTTTTTAGACTGAATTACCCATTCCCTGAGATCACAAGCTTAGTTTCTTCATAGGCTTTCAATCAACATTTTATTGCATATATATCTGTCCTTGTTCTAAGTAGCCCTTCAAATGATTCTAATTAGTTTTTGTGTGTGTGTGTTTGCTTTTGTGGGGAAATGGCAGGGGAGCAATGGTTTAATTGTAGCCCAGATTGACTTGAGATTCATAATCTTTTTGCCTCAGCTTCCTCTTGAGTGCTGGGATTATAGGCATATAACACCCTGCCTGGCTTTATGAATTAGATAACTTTCCTCTATGCTAGCCTTAGTTAAAAAATAGCAAAAAAAAAATAGTATATTATACAATCATATTTATGTTGCTCTAAGCTGTTTTCTGTTTGGGAACATACTTGACCATGGATTATTAAGTGCTAAACTGGATATCATAGAGCAAATTTTACAAATTTAGATGATGAAAGTTTCAAAATGAGTTTTAAAAATGTTTTCAGATAATGGATCAGTCTTGAATAAATGGTGTAAATTAGGTTGTAATTAAACAAGTAGGCAAATACCTGTAGGTCTCATTCTCATATTTTGAAACTGGAATTTTGAGACTGTCCTCAGTGCCATGTTCAGAAACAAACATTTTCTTAATGTTCTTGATGATTCAAAATCTGCACACTATAAAGTCTGAGAATTCATGTAGCTAGGTGTAAAGGATCTAGATGATTCTGTGTTGACCTGCCCAGTTGTCATTTTCTGGTATTTATCTTAGATGTCTTTATTGGTGGTGGGAATCAGAGGGATGGGTGGGGAGCCTTGTCCTAGCATTGTGTCATCTTGATGCTTCCTGAACTTGTGAAGTTTATTCATATAGGAAAACTTCCCACCATACTCAGCATGTTTAAAAGAGGATTATTTTTGTAAAACTATTAAAGATTTTGCTTTTCTCAAAAGTATTTCATATCATTGAATTGAAATTACTTTTAAAACATTGTTTTTTTAAAAAAATGATTGCTACTTGTTATTTCATATATATAACATCAAATTATTGGTATATATGCGAGTTTTTGATGATAAAAGAGTCCATTAAAAGTCTTGACATTTTGCTGTTTTCTTGCCCTTGCTGTGAAGTTCTGGTCTTTGCTACAAGTGAGTTATCTATATGAATCTTGTCTTGGCAGCAGTTCCCACAGGTCAGTGAAGACCTTCAACAACCTTATGCGTTTCGGGTGTTCTGTCATGTAGTACATACTTCAAAGTTAAACTACTTGAGTTCAGAATTCTTTGCCAAATAATTTAATTACATCCTATTGTTTTACCCTATTTTATTAAATAGAGGTAATAGGAATATTTGGCTTATTAGACTTTCAGTAGTAACACATAAGAAACTGACTGCATGTAGGGTATGTGTAATCTCGTACAACCATTAATTCATCTTTTTCAGTTACTATCACTGACCTCAGGGACTTGCCAGCATCTAATGTTACTGTTCTGTTGATCATTTCTATCATCATTTAATAGAGGCTTTGGAGATGGCTTGTGTGGCTTGAAATGTGACTTTTTGTCTTTTAAGCATATTATTTTTTTTAAATGCTTATTAAGCAGGAGCTCCTGTAATGCTTACACTCTAGGGGCTGAGGCAGGAGACTTGCCACAAATTGAGGCCGGCTTGGGTTAGGGAGAAAGACCTTGACTCGGAAAATAAAACAAAAGGGGGAAAGGGCATATAAAACCTCAAGTAGAACGTTCTAATTGGTGTTATTTTTTCAAACTTTTGTTTTAATCATTTATGTTACTATATTTTTGTATTATGACAAAGCACTTGAAAACGACATGAAGGTTTTTTTTTTTTTTTTAAGCTCACATTTTCTGAGATTTCAGTTCTTGATTTTGGGCCCGTGCCTGGTGAACGAGAACACCAGTGCAGGGAGCCTGTAATGGAGTAAAGAGGTTCACCTTCTGACAGAAGAAATAGAGAACAAAGGCTTAGGCACAAGATATAAGATACCCCCTTCTTGACTTGTTTTTGTCCTGACAGCTATGAACTTAGAGTGGATTGATCACTGGCTGTGCCGTCTTTATGACCTTGACGGTTTTCTGTAGCATCACCAAGCAGTTTCAAGTTAACAGTACATGAGCCTTTTGAACTTTTTATATTTGAATTACAATGCTCTCCTTACCTATATTTTTAAAACTGGTTATAGTATTTTTATCTTGCCTTATGTTTTTCTGAAAGTATTGCTTTTTTAGGGCTAGTAGCATGCAAACTTAGCATATTGAGGTCCTAGGTTTAAACTCCCAACTCTTAAAAAAAAAAAAGTATTATGTAGTAATTGGCAGTGCCTCTGATCATAATTCTAAACCTTGGTTGAGAAATTTGTGTAAACATTCTGTATCACCTGTAAAGAATAAAATAAATGTAATATTTGTTAATTCATTTTAGGTGTTGAAAGTATATATTCTATGCTAAACAATATAGTTAGATTCTATGTAATGTCTGTGTTTTGTTTTCTGGTTGAATTTCTGATATGACGTTGCTTTGTTTTTGTACTTTTTTTGAAAATGGGTATGAGAATGGAGATAGTATTAGAAACAGTATTTTATTATGGCATAATCAGTTTTTGATACCTTCCATCTTAGTTTTAATGAATTCACTTGGGGAGTAAAGCAGATTTTGAAATAGCAAATGGTTATTTAAAGCCATATTATTGAGTAGTTCTATTACCTGAGTTTGCAAAGTGCTGCCTGTAGAACAAATGTGACGAGAGCCTGTTTTTGTACAACCAGCAAGCTATGGATGGTTCTGCATTTTTACATTTTAAAAGTTGATAGACCAGAAAGACTTCCTACACCCTGAGATTATGTGTGATTTACACTTCAAATCCTTATTGTCAGCCCAGTTAGCCCAAAAGATATGGACCTCTATACTAATTCATTGATCTCCATCCAATTTGGAATCTGATACCTTTCACTTTTAAAAGCTATTATCTATACATTATTTTTATATTAAGTATCTATTAATTGGAGAATGTTCATGGTTATCTCAAATACTAAGAATTAAGTCGTTTAATTTAGGCCTTTTTACATACAGCTATTTGTTACCACCAGTCTTGTTTTGGTGCCCCTGTCAGCTATAGTCATGCTCTTTTCTGTCAGAAAGTCTGCTGTCAGGTGTATTCTAATCTGTTTCTTCAGCTATCAGAAACTTAATATTTCTTCCTATTCTTTGATTGGATTTTGGGTGTCCCAACATATTTTGCTCCTCAAATTAATATTTTTCAGATCCTCAAAAGAAAGATTCAGAGACCAAGACTTAGCATCACGTGACAGAGACAGATCACCTCGTGACCGAGATCGAAAAGATAAGAAGCGGTCCTATGAGAGTGCTAATGGCAGATCTGAAGACAGGAGGAGCTCTGAAGAGCGGGAAGCAGGGGAGATCTAATTAGCTGTATTTATATATATATATATATCTTCAATCCTTAAGCTTCCTATGGAGTTAACATGCTATTATTTAGTTCACAACCATTTGGGGTGACAATTCTAGATACTGATCCAGGCTAGATATTAACCTATTTTCCTTGATGAAGCCTAAAACTACATCCATAGTTTCTGGTGAACCTGTAATACCATTCTGAACGTACAGTTTTACATAATGACGCTGATCTCTGTTCTTTCAGGTAGGAGTGATAGTGTATGAATTGTGTTAATGCCTTGCAATTTTTGAATATTTGTAAAATTCTGTCTTCCTTTCTATTTCAAACAGCAGCAGTTTTGGGAATTTTTTCTTTATAATTCTTCTTCCTTTGACTTTTGTATCTCCTAATACCTGTGCCTCCAACTGTAAGAGAAAAGGGGGCAGGGAAGCAATATAACTTCTGTTCTAAGGTTCTGTTCACATCAATTACTAGTTGATTATAGTTGAGCATTTCTACCGGATTGTGTGCTGGTGAAACTTACACAGGGCTATATTGTTTGGGGCCCTATTAGAGTTGGAAGTTGAACAGCTGTTGCATTACTTTTGCTTTTTTATTGAAAGTTTGAAACCAGACTTGTCTTTATTTTTTTTGTTGTTGTTGTTCTGTTATAATTGCTGTGTTCAGTATATTGGGGGGATGGGGCAGGGACTGTTTCATAATAAGCACTTGTTTTATTGTGTGTGTGAGTGTGTGGAGTATAAAGGCTATACTCTTAATTGTAAAAATAATAAAAGGAAAAGAAACAATCATCATCACTACCATCATTACTCTGTAACCTGTTTAGTAAGTTGTCACTAGAACTCTTTGCTGTGCTGTTTTCCTCTGTTCTGTAACATCCTTAACAGTGCCTTACTGTACAAGGCACCAAAGGTAGTAAATATATAATTGTGGATTTCAGATGAACTGTAGCTCCACCCAAATCTCTTGCTGACTATACTCCACTACTTCAGAGCTGTGTTTAACAGCTTCTATAAGGAAAGATTGAACCTGTAGAAGCAACTAAGAGTCTCTTGTTTGTATTCCTTAATTGACAAGCCTGAATAAAATCAATATGTAACCAATATAATGAAACCAACAGTTTCTGCATTAAAGAGTTAATTACTTACTAATGACTACCTAGTAATTAACAAATAACTTTTGTCCTTCTAGAAACAATATATTAACTAGTAAAATTAGTATATATAAGATAACTTTTTTGGGGATTAGGTCTCATGTAATCCAAACTGACCTAGAAATCACTCTGTAGCTGAGACTGGCCATGAATTCCTGACCGTTGTGCCTTTGCCTCAGTGCCAAGAGGCACTGCCTGGTCTTTTTTGGGGTGGGTGGGGGGCATAAGTTAGTGGCCTGCTGTAGTCTCCTTTGAGACAGGATCTTATTGACCTGGAGTTCACAAATTAGGTTAGTTGTCTGGACAGAGCTCTATGGAGTACACATGGGAATTGCAAGTGGGTACTACCACACCTGGCTTTTTGCTGGGGGTCAGACTTAGGTTCTCACACTTACAAAGAAGTGCCTTCTTTCCAGATCCAGGTTCCTTGCTCCATCTTTTGGGGTCAGGCTGACCTCCAGTTCACTGTGTTGTCAAAGATGACCTTGAACTCCTGGTTCTCTTGCATCTACTCTTCAATTTAAGGATTATAACCATGTACCACCACACCTGGTGAAAATACTTTAGGATACCAGTAAGACAATCCCAAGTCTCTTTTTAATATTTCTTCTTTTGCCTGTTTTTGAGACAATAGTTGTTCTTTGGGTGTTAGAACAGGTGATGAGGGCTTAGAGAACAGCCTTCTGTTGGTAGAGATAGGGGGTCTATCAATGAGCATTGCCAGGGCCAGAAGATATTCCTGAGCTTTGTGAGGCTTGCATGACAACCATGTCGTAGTATCAGCCTAATTTCCTTAGCTAGCCTAGTAGGTGTTAGGCTGAAAGCCAGACATTGAGACAGATCTGGATCAGTTAAGTTTTTAGGATACAAGACCGTGACTAGGCATAGCGTACCTAAGCTGGAAATGACAATAAAGGAGCCTCAGGAGTGCCTGGGACAACATGAAAATGAAAGAAAGCTGTATGTGGTACTGCCCTGTTTCTAAGACCCCTTTGTTACAGTCTTGCTTTACTTCAACTTTTTCTTTTGAACCTAGAATAACATGAAAATAATCAGTTAGCAAAATTGAGATGTGAGTTATATTAGGTCTCAATGTTCCCCCAGAAAGTGTGGTATAAATTACTTGAGAGCTGGAGTGGAGCTCAGTGATTGAGCACTTGTCTGTCTGTATGACATCCCAGAATTTGTTCCAGCATTGCAAAAACAAATCCATGATATCAATAGGAATTACCCAGTATCTCAAAGTAGTCTGTCAAAAGTGTCTGCTGGTGAGCTCTCCACTCCCATAATCCAGGCATTTTGAGAAGTTGAGGTGGGAGGATTTCAAGGTGAATACCAACTAGCCTGGGCAACTTTTGAACCTTAGGGAAGGTTTGTCTGTAATAATGTGGTCTCTGAATAGTCTGTATCGAAATCACATAAGGACCCCATCTCAAAAACAGGCCCAAGTTCTAATTTATAGGAAATAAGATAAATGCAGAATGTATGTCATTTTACAAAACAGCTGGCCCAATTTCTTCAAAAGGTCAAAGTTTTAGGTTAAAGAAGACTATATAAATAGCCAGTTGGCACTGCAGAGATGATTTAGTAGTTGGGAGCATTGATGAGGACCCCGGTTCAATTCCCAGCATTCACATGCCCACTCAAAATTAACTGTAACAGTTCCAGGGGATCTGACACTCTTAGACATGCATGCATGCAGACAGAACACTAACGCACATAAAATAATTAAAAATTTAGAAAACCGAACCAGTCAGCAAGCATGTTTGTGGTCTAAATTAGTTGGGCATGGTTTATGCCTGTAATCCAAACACATGGGAAGCGGGAAAATTGCAGTGATTTGTTAGGTGATAAACTTGCATTATATAAAAACAGATTTTTGGTGTCTGAAACATCGAATGAAACATTGCCCAGTTGTATGCACATATAAAAGTGAATGTGTAAAATGTTAAGTATTAGAGAGCTTTATGAGTGTTTATTTTCAGTTTTTCAACTTGTACATTTTTAAAAATTTTATAAAGTTGAGGAACACTTGGATTTTCATCTAAATTGCCATTTTTAAAATGTTCTGGGCACGCCTTTAATCCCAGCACTCGGGAGGCAGAGGCAGTTCCCCACACCCTCAGAACTGTGACATCACCCTCATACAGAGAACTTGCCAGGCTTCTGTCTTTGCTGGTATATATCCCCACCCTATCTATATTGGTAGATGTGCAGAGGTCCCAGGCCTCCTAGTTCATGAACTTGTGGCAGGCTCTGGATCACTTTCACGTCACGCTTTCCTCATAGGCCTGGATCCTTGCTGTACAGCTTCACTTCTCAAGAGTATTATGTCCCTCTCAAGAGTATTAAAGGTGATGCACACCTTTAATCCCAGCACTTGGGAGGCAGAGGCAGGCGGATCTCTGTGAGTTCAAGGCCAGCCTGGTCTACAAGAGCTAGTTCCAGGACAGGGTCCAAAACTACAGAGAAACCCTGCCTCAAACAACAAAACAAAAGAAAAGTTCTGTCCTGGGCTGGGAAGATGGCTGTCAGAACCTGAGGTGGATCCCTAAATGCCAGGTATGGTGATATGGACTTAGGATCCTGACTGTGAGGATCACAGGTGGGTTCCTGGGGCTCACTGACAAACCAGACTAACCAACTGGTGAGCTTTAGGCTAGTGACGGACCCTTCCTCAAAAAGACAAGATGGGCTAACACTGAGGTTGGCCTCTGGCCTCCACCCAGTGCCACCTGTACACATGTATGAACACAATACAAGCAAAATGCTCTAACCTGGTAGATACATGGATATTTTTTTAGACTATTATGTATGTTGTGTGTCAGAAGAGGGTACCAAATCTCATTATAGATAGTTGTGAGCTACCATGTGGTTTCTGGGAAATTGAACTCAGGACCTCTGGAAGTCAGTGCTCCAGCCCCCAGATATGGGTATTGTAAACAAGATTTCTCAATATTTAATCTTGGAACATAATCAGAATCACACAAAGGAAATGGTTACCAGATGTGTACACACACTAAAAGTGCCGAGGCCATCAGTCGTGAATGTCCCACAGGAAAAGGGTAGCAGTACCGAGTCCTAGTGGAGACAATGAGCAGCCGGAACTGCAGCGGGGCTGGAAATGGTACAGCTGCTCCAGCAAAGGAGGCTCATCAGCTTCTTGTAAACTAGGCATGTCCTTACCACAATTCATTTGCACTCTTTGTACCCAGGGAAACGAAAACTTGGGTCCACACAGGTTTGTATTTTAATGCTTGTAGCAGTTACATTGATAGTAGCCCCACATTACAAATACTTGAAATGTCCATCAATCAGACAAATTGTGATATAGCCACACAAGTGAAATGATTGCTAATATAAGTAGAAATGAGTAACTTGGGAACATACCCAGCGGAAGGAGCCAGACCCAGAAGAGGACAATGCACAGTTCTCTTCATGTGAACTAGAACAGGCAGAAGTAGCCTTTAAGCTTTGCCTCATGACTGGCTGCCTAGCAGTGACCCTTTTAGGGTATTAGAAGATATCTGTACCTCGAGTGGCAATATTCATGGGCTGCCTACATTGTCAGAAGGTACTCCGTGTGCTGGGTGGGCATGGTAGTGCATGCCTGGAAAGCCTGACTGGCCTATATGAGATCTTGTCAAAAATGGCTCCTGAAACACACTGTTTTGTGGAGGTTAAATCTCAGTTACTAATTTAAAACAGGCCTGAATTTTAAAACTCCTTGGAAAATTTTTGCAATATGTTTGGTCATGTTTTCCCTTCTCCCATCAAATTATTATATTTATTGATTGTATGCATGCATGTGTCACAGGGTACATGTGTAGGTCAACTTGAGGGAGTTGATCTTTTTACTATGTGAGGGATCAAACAGGTCCTCAGGCTCGTGACAATATCCACCCAGTCATCTAAATGGGCCACCAAGTTACACAGAGAAACCCTGTGTCAAAAAATAGGCTGGGCAGTGGTGGCACATTTCTTTAAACCCAGCACTGGAGAGGTAAGTTCAAGGCCAGTCTGGTCTACAAGAACTAGGTCCAGGACAGGCTCCAGAAGCAACACAGAGACACACTGTCTCAAAAGAGAGACAGACAAACACAGGCACACACACACATAAAGAATAAAATGTCATGAGAAGCCTGGTAGAGAGGCACACAACTTAGTGTACAGTGCTTGCTATACATAAAACCTGGTGTGGTGGCTCCTACCGTGAGCTAGGAGTGACAGCTAACTTGGCATATGCAGCAGTGAACAATGAATCTCTGAGTCAAACAAAGAGGGAGGTGAAGTCTGACACCCAAGACTGTCTTCTTCCACATACACACTGTCACCCCAAATACATTCATGTGTGTACAAACACTGCATACTTGCAGAAACACATCATAGATGCTTGCACACACATACAAAAATTATACTTTTAAAAGAAGATGTGGCCAGATGTAGCACCTTTAATCTCAACACTCAGGAAGCAGAGGCAGCTGGATATCCATGAGTTCGAGGCCAGCCTATTCTATGTAGTGATTATCAGGACAGTCAGGAATACATCCATCTCCAGGGTCAGTACTCATAACCTCCCCTCTGCTACCCTGTAAATCCTTTATCTTCCCTCTTTGACTCTCAGCTTTAGAATAGGGAAGTAACACATGTCTGGAAGATTCTCACTGTCTGCTGTACTGTTTGCTTACTGTCCTGTTCAGGAAACTCACCCTCCCACTGTACTCATATTTCAGTGCAGTGCCCAAATTTCCACTTTAGTTGCAGTATAACTGACTTCACTCCTGGCCACAGTTGAGCAATCAAGAGTTGCGTCTGCACCTGCCGGAGATGGTCACCTTTCTGTGACTAGAAGCCTTCATCTTCGATTGTCTATCTTTTGACTTGAGGACAGGTCAGTGAGCACATTTGGTGACTGTGTTACTCTACTGAGGAAGTGGCCCAAAAGGAGGAAGGTGGACATATGGAGAGAAGCCTCTTCAGTTCCCCCTTTCTGCTTGGGCTACTTAGAATCGTATTTTCTTGTTGTGTATAGTTATAGTTAGAAGTCCAACTTAACCCCTAGTTTACTAGGTCATGGTGGGAATGAGATGTGCTAATACAGGACAGTACACTATATAGAGCACCAGAACTGTTAATAGAAGGTAGACAGTTTTCTTGGCTGGAATTGCTCAGCATTGCTCTTTGGATTCTCCACTGTTCTTGGGGTGTCCTTGGACTTATACACATGTGCTTTAACTCACAGATTCATGTGCATGTGGGAAATGCCTTTGAGTCCCCAAAGCATAGGTTGTCCTCTGCTGGTCAGAACTTGGACAGGAACTAAAGTGTACCTTTAAGACCCAGGGAAGTGGGGCTGACACCTGTGCAGCAAGAGCTGCCCGCTGAGCAATCTTGCTAGCCACCAAATTTCTCTTCACCAGTCATGATTGATTAGCCACACAGATGGGCTCATTTTTACCTGATTGCACCAAAAAGGTCGTATTACAGGTACTAGGAATTAACCTTCCATAGTTTGATGTGGGAGAATTGTCTGTATTCTGTCAGTCATATTTTAATAAAACACTGATTGGCCAGGCAGGCAGTATAGGCGTGAAAGCCAGACAGGAAGTAGAGGTGGAGCAAAGAGACTGGGAGTATTCTAGGAAGCAGGAAGCTCTCTCCACCAGTTCTGCCCAGACCACTGGAGAGGAAAGATGTAAGCTGCCCTGCTGGAAAAGGTACTGAGCCATGTGGCTGACGTAGATAAGGATAATGGGGTAACATAAGTTATAAGAGCTAATAAGTAGCCTGACCTAATGGGCCAATCAGTTTATAACCTAATGTAGACTCTGTATGATTTTCTTTGGAACTTGCCGGCTGTGGGGTACTGGGTGGGACAGAAAGCAGGCCCCAACATGCTACAATAGTTTGGGAAGGGACCTAGTTCAGTCGAGGGGCACAGTTCTGATTGTAGTACTGCTGGCTTCATTTCCACCCACTCATCCCATAGCTGGTAAAGTGAAGACTCAAAAAGCCAGGCTAATGGTCTGTAAGGACATGGATTTTCGTCTTCTTCCGGACTTCCATGGCTCTGGCTCTCTAAATGGATGCTGGCTGGTTGGACAGACTGACATACACAGTACACTTCTATGTGGGAATGCTGGGATAATGCAGTTGTGCTTGCTTCTCTGAATATACCCACAAGCAAACACCTCAAACCCTTCTCCAGAGAAGCATCAGGGAAGGGGTCCTAGTGACAGGAACACTTAGCTTGTGGAAGACATTAGGGAGCTGGTAGAGCTCAGGTCTTCAAAGTCAGTGTCACACTGGGTAGCAAGACATGACAGGATGTTCCAGTGGTGTGACATCAGCATGTGATGCTGTCGCCATCCAACTCGTTTCTCTTTATTCACACCAGGATCCCAGCCCATGGAATGGTCCAGTCGCATTGAGAGTGGGTCTTCCCATGTCAACCCAGTCTAGAAACTCCCTCACAGATATGCCCACAGGTCCCCCCCCTCCCTCCCTCCCTCCCTCCCTCCCTCTCTCTCTCTCTAATTTTGGTGTTTTGAGACAGGATTTCTCTGTGTGACAGTTTTGGCTGTCCTAGAACTCAGTTTATAGGCCAGGATAGACTTGAACTCACAGAAATCCACTTGCTTCTGCTTCCCAAGTGCTGGGATTAAAGACATGCACCACTGCCACTCAGCTTCTTTCTCAAGTTTAAACTATGGTTAACTGAATGGATGGACACAAAGAAACTGTCTCCAAAAAAACAAAACAAAAAACAAAGACTTTTTTTAAAAAATTTATTTACTTATTTATGCAATATCCTGCCTGTAGGCCAGAAGAGGGCACCAGATCTCATTATAGGTAGTTGTGAGCCACCACGTGGTTGCTGGGAATTGAACTCAGGACCTCTGGAAGAGCAGTCAGTGCTCTTAACTGCTGAGCCATCTCTCCAGCCCCAAAAGAGACTCTTGAAATTGAACTGAATGCATTTTGCATTATGAATTAGCCATAGGCTGGGTGTGGTGGCATACAGTCTCTGTACTTGGGAAGAGTTGTCCAAGAACTTGAGATCACTGTGGACCACACAGTAAGGTCCAGACCAACCAGGGTTACATAGAGAGATTTTGTCATGAGTCTTCAGGGGATTTGTGACAAGAATGCTCCGCTTTGAATCTGAAATGTCTGTTACCAGTTTGTTTCCAGCTGGTAGTGCTGGATTTGGGGGCTGGGGGAACTTTCGGAGGTAGAGCCTGGACTGTGGTGGTATGTCAACAGTGACAGGCCTTTGAAACCTGTTTTCACCCCTGGCTCTGTGAACTGGGCAGCTCCACCAGGTGCAGCCCTCTGACATCACGAGCCCGGTAACTCTTGCCTCCTTGAAGTCATCTCTGTCAGATATTCTGGTCACACCAAAGGAAAAGCAATGGATACGGCTCCAGACAGCTCGACCACAGGACACCAAGTCACTTGGTCTCTCTGGCGCAGACCCAGGGTTTCGGAGAGCTGCAGTTCAGAGCTACGAGCCTGCCTGCTTCCAAACCCCCGCAGCTGAAGTCTGGGTGGTTGTCACTGTCCTCTGGGGACCTGAGGTGGGGTGAGGTGAGGGAGGAGAGAGAAGACACTCAGGCTGCTGGGCCCTGCAGCAGTCACTGCGCATGGGCAGGGAATATCTGCAAAGAAGCTTGGCAATGTCCCTTACTGGTTAGCTACATGGCAGAACCACTGATGTTCCTAAGCCTCAGACCTCGTATTTGAAAAGCAGACATGACAGTTCTGCGTGGGTGAATGGGTTGGGGATCCACACTGGGGTTTAAGTGACAAAGATACAACAATGCTAGCCCGCCTTGGCTGGGTGGAGCAGGAGGCTATAGTAAGTACATCAGAGGAGAGAACCCAGTTACTCACAGTTGGGATGGCAAGGGGACCCCATCAATCCAGTGCCAACCTTCAGGGCCTCGTTGGGCCCCCACCCAGGATTCTTTGGTAATCTGGTATTTTCTTAGAAAGTCCTGAGGGAGAAAAGCAAGCAGCTGTTCTTTGCAAGTCATGGCTTACAAGGGCACCCATTTCCCAAGGCCTTTGCAGGATTCCAGCATGCCCCTCCAGGAAGGAATCAGCTCAGAGATCTTGCAAGGCAAAATATCTGTAATTACGGAAGCTGACCTGGATTGCTCACTGGTAGCCTGGTCCAGTAGACTTGGGGATCAGAAATGAGAGCGATGCCATCTCATGAGGATGTGACAGTCACCACACAATGAGGGAATCAAGCAGCTCAGAGGAGAGAAAGAGACCCTGAGCCAAGTTGGGAGACTCCCAAGCATGCCTAGATGGCAGCCAGTAGCCATAAGGGTTGGCTCATGGGGACAGGGATTGATTAAGGTGTAGAGGAGTATGGGACAGATTAATGTTGCAGTTCCCTACAAGAGCAATATTATCTTGCACTGGGTCAATAGTATTAAAGCCATCACAAAGGTGAGTATGGGGCTGGGCATGGGCCTGAGGTTAAAGGCTTGCTGCCTAGCCTGATGAACTGAGTTCAATCCCAGAGACACACAACGAAGGACTGAACCAACTCCTCAAAACTGTCCTCTGACCTCCACACATACATTGTAGTGGGTGCATGTAAGTGTTCCCCACTCAAATAATAAGTACACTAATATTGTGGCATGACCTTAGCAATGAGAAACAAACAGCCAGGCAGTGGTGATGCACTCCTTTAATCCCAGTATTCAGGAGGCAGAGGCAGGCAGATCTATGAGTTTGAGGCCAGCCTGGACTACGGAGTAAGTTTCAGGATAGCCAGGGCTACGGAGAAACGTCTTGGGGAAAAACCAAACCAAAATGTGTGCATGGATATTGACTTAAGGAGTAATAGAATCCAAAAGGAGTTACGATAGGGCTATCAAAGAGAAATGTCTAAATACTGGTCCTTGATTATTCTTGCTTACTTTTGAACCAGTCTCTCACAATGTAGCCTTGCCTGACCTGAAACTCAAGAGATCTTCCTGTGCCTGCCTCCAGATTACTTGGTAAATGATGCCACCACATTTAGCTGGCCCCCAATCTCCCGTCTCCACTTTCTGAGGGATAGGAATTGCGGGAGTGTCTGCCTTATACACCTTTATATTACTTTTAACAGTAAATTAAAAAAACATTGGAACTGAATAGCTTTGATGGTCTGAATGAGAATGGCCCCATAGGCTCATAATATTTGAATGCTTAGTTCCCAGTTAATGAACTGTTTAGGAAGGATTCGGAAGGGTCCTTGATGGAAGA
This sequence comes from Myodes glareolus, assembly GCF_982192425.1. Taxonomy (NCBI): domain Eukaryota; kingdom Metazoa; phylum Chordata; class Mammalia; order Rodentia; family Cricetidae; genus Myodes; species Myodes glareolus. The sequence continues at coordinate 36,612,560 of NC_142050.1, forward strand.
GGTCTATCCTTTTTTGGAGGTGTATCACTGGAAGAGGATTCTGACATCTTAAAAGCCCACGCCATGCCCAGTGTCTCTCTCTCTGTGTCCATTGTCATGCTTGCCTGCTTCCCACCACGATCATGGACTAACCCTCAAAAATCGTAAACAGGCCCCAATTAAATGCTTCTTTTATATAAGAGCTGCCTTAGCTGGGTGATGGTGGCACACACCTTTAATCTCCAGCACTCAACCACTAAAAAAGAAAAAGAAACACACACACTTAAGGATTTTGTGTTTATGTATGTTCATGCAGGTGCATGTGAAAAAAAGAAGTCAAAGCATAAAGAAATCATTATCATAAAGAACACATTATAACTGTGTTCAGAGCTCTGATCCTTTAGTTAGATTTTATAAATGCTTCATCTCAAGCTGCTCAAACTGGATGGCTAAACACATCTTTGCCCCCAAATGGAGGAGTGTCGTTCTTCCCAGGTCCAAGGTCACTTTGGGTTAAATATGTTTGATATGTCTGAGGGCAGGGCCAGGCTGTCTGGTGGCAGTTGTGACACTGGATGCCTGTTTCAGGAGGCATTAGAATAGGGTAGGGCTTAGCTGGCAAATCCACACTTGCTGGTCTTGCCTCAGCTTCACACACTCTCTGGACCTACCATGTCTCCACTGTTTTTATTTTGCAGATGCAACCAGGCTGGGTGGGGCTTTGATGCAGGGAACTGGGCTGGTTTCTCGGCTTAGACTGCTCTGATTCAAGCTCTAAGTTCTCTCTATCAGTCCTCAGGACTGAGCCCAGGGAGGTCTTTGGGTCCCTAGAGGCGTACCCTTGAAGAAGCTGTAAGTTTATCTCTGCTTCCTGGCTTATAGTAGAACCCTTCACTCCTGCCTGCCACCACCTGCCACCTATGCTAGAACTGAACTGATGTGGGCACCATGCCCTTCAACTTCCAGAGCTGAGCTAAGCCAGTGTTTTCTCTTTATACAGTTAGCTGTGGAGGTGAGGAAACGGCTCCACTGGTAAGTGCTTGACACACAAACACGAGAAGCAGAGTTTGATCTCTAGCACCTACATACTGAGCCAGGCAGGTCTTGGGGGGCTCGCTGGCCATTCAGCCACTCAAACTGGTGTGCCCCAGGTCCCAATGAGACCCCTGTTATCTGCACACAAGAGCACACCCACGACCGTGGTTGTATCAGCCTGACACCAACAGACATAGCTGGGGAGGATCTTGATTGAGAAAATGCCCCCCCCCAAGAGTGGTCTCTACGCAAGTCTGTGGGGGAGGTGTTCTTGATTAATAATGGCCCCTGTGGTGGCTAGTCTTGGTTGTCAATTTGATATCTGAAATGAACTAAAACACAAATCTGGGCACACCTGTGAGGGAATTTTTCTTAATTAAATCATTTAAAGTGGGAAACCCCACTTCTGATGTGGATCTTTGAGGTGGGAAGATCAACCTTTAATCTGGGTCACATCTTCAGCTGGAAGTATATATAACATGGAAGAAAGAAGCTCGCTCCCTTTGTTTGCTCGACTAGAAAGGCCATTCCTTCGCTGACAGTAGAGCCTACTTCTTTGGGATTCCAGCATATACTGAAGACCAGCTGGGACATTCAGCCTCATAGACTAAACTATGGGATTCCTGGACCTTTCTTTAAAAGACAGCCATTGAGCCGGGAGGTGGTGGTGCCTGCCTTTAATTCCAGCACTCTAGAGGCAGAGGTAGGCGGATCTCTTGAGTTCGAGGCCAGCCTGGTCTTCGGAGCTAGTTCCAGGACAGGCCCCAAAGCTACAGAGAAATCCTGTCTCGTAAAACAAAAGCACAGTCATTGTTGGATTAGCTGAACCACAGCCTGTAAGCCTCTCGAATAAATCCCTTTAAACAGAATGTGTGTGTGTGTGTGTGTGTGTGTGTGTGTGTGTAATTCATTCTATAAGTTCTGTTACTCAAGAGACCCCTAGTACAGGCTTATAAGAAAGCAGGTGAAAGGGCTAGAAAATGGGTCAGTGGCTGCTCTTCCAGAGGACCTGGGTTCAATTCCCAGCCACCCATGGCACAGACTCCATGTTCCAGAGGATCTGACACCCTCACACAGACATACAAGAAGGCAAAGCATCAATGCATATAAAATAAAAGTAAATAACATATATATATATATATATATATATATACATATATATATACATATATATCCACTATAGTGAAGCCTTGCTTTTGCTTCCCTGGGACAATTTATTCTGGTCAGCAAGGGCTGTGACTAAGAAGAGACCTTCTGGGAAGTGTTTCCTCAGGGTCAGCACACAGAGGCTGTGATCCAGAGGGGACCAAGGCTCGGTCTTATGCTGGTAGCTAAACCTAGTAAAATGTGTAAGAGTTTCCCAGGTGGTGCTGGTTTTGAAGGCACAAAGACGTCATGGAGGCAGCTGAGGCTTGCTTTTTCAGAGGAGCTGAATTTGGTTCCCAGCATCTCTGTCAGGTGACTGGCTCACAGCCACCTGCAACTTCAGCTCCATGGGCCCCTGTACTCACATGCAGACACACTCACACCAGCAAAAATAAATATTTTCAGCTGAGTGTAGTGGTGAATGCCTTGAATTCTAGCACCTAGGACACAGAGGCAGAGGCAGAAGCAGATGAATATCTGAATCTGAACCAGCCTGGTTTACATAGAGAGTTTCAGGCCAGCCAAGACTACATAGCGAGACTGTCTTTTTAAAAAGAAAAGAAAAAAAAAAAAGGAATTGTTTATGGTCACAAGGCACTAAATAATTTCTGAGATGCTTTGTTCCCCAGCACTTACAGCCAATCCCTGACACACACCACTAAACATGTTATATTTTCTTTTTTTTTTTCCTCTCTCTGTCTCTGTCTCTCTCTCTCTTTTTTTTTCTTTGTCTTTTTTGAGACAGTTTCTCTGCATGTCTCTGGCTTTCCTAGAATTCACTTTGTAGACCAGGTTGGCCCCGAGCTCCCAGAGATCTGCCGGCCTCTGCCTCCGAGTGCTGGGATTAAAGGCGTGTGCTACCACCGCCTGGCTCATGCTGTATTTTCTATACCACATCCTGGGAGGGCCCAGGGGTCTCTCCTAGAAAGCCTGCCTCATCTGTTAACTGGCTGAGTAACCCAGGTTGGATGGGACCGTCCTAGCTCTGCCTTCTTAGAAGGAAACCCTTGGACACCTGATATCTGGTCCCTGTGCCTGTCACTTTAGTCCTTTGGGGCCTTGGTGACTCTTGTAGCATGAAGGACTTGATCTAGAGATTTCTTCCAGGGCTAAGATTAAAGGACCTGGGATGACACATTCCTTTTTAAGCCAGCCTTTCTCACCTGGGTGTGGCCCAGCAGGGGCAGCGTGGCATGGTGGGCCGAGCAAAATGCTTGGCTGCCCTCCCAGTCTTGGGCTTCTTCCGAGAGGTAGTAACAGTGTTCCTGAGACCACAGCCAACCTTGAGGGCATGCCTGGCACCTGGTTCCTGAAAGCAGAGATCTGTGGGTCAGGGAGAGATTCGAAGGGGCTATGCCTGAATACACTGAAGAAAATAAAACCCAGCCATGACCTCGGCTGAGGGAGTGAATCTCCGGGTAGGGAGCTGGCGAGCACCCAGGTGGGAAAGATGGTGGGTAGAGAGACCTTAGGAAGGTTGTACAGCCTGCACTGTGAGAAGTTCCCCTGGAGAGGGGTCACAAGCTGTGGCCAAAGAGAGGAAAGGGCCAAGCTTTCTTCTCTTTGCTAAATAAGGCCTGAGTCTTCAGGTTGCACATTTTACAATTGTTCTCCCTGGTCTCAGAGGTGCTACAAGGACACAGGGTAGGGACGGGATACCATACCACCTCTAGAGGCCAGTGCCACAATGGCTACAGTGCAGACAGCCAGGAACACAGCCATGACCACCAGAGCCCAGCGCAGGGACTTCATGTACAGGGGCAGCCCTGGAAAGGGAACAGAAAGGCAAGTTATGAGACCACCACCACCACATTCGACACAAAACCACGCTAGTCTCCCCACTTCCACCCTCCACCCTGGCACCAGCTTCATGGTCACCTTGGCTCAAGACACCTAGGCAAATCGCTCAGGTTAGATCAGAGCTTCATACTGAGGAGACATGCTGGAATATGCTCTGCCTCCTTCTCTCATGGCTAGGAGATAAAGGCTCTGCAAACCGCAGCAAATGACGCACACACCCCATGTTGGTGTGTCCGTGTGCCAGACAGAAGTGTAGCCGCCACAGCTGTGGGCGAAGGGCCTTCAGGCAGCGGTGGCAGAGAATCCAGGACATCATGGGCAACGTGCCTCAGAAGACAGAGCAGGGACTAGACCGCAGCTCTACAAGGTCAAAGCCAGTCAAAGTCAAGTCCTGGCTCTACATGATTTTTCATCGAAATCTCAGCTGCCTTTCTAGTCTCTAGAAGTGAAGACGGGGGCAAGTGAATGAGACACCATGGAGCCGCCAGTGGAGAAAGACGCAAGCTGTCAGCTGGAACCTTGCTGGTAGGCCACAAGCCTCATGGTAAAATATAAAATAATAGAAATGGGTTAAGATGTAAGAGCTAGCTAGAAATATGCTTATGTGATTGGGCAAGTAGTGATTTAATTAATTTAGTTTCTGAGAGATTATTTCTGGTCTGGGCAGCTGGGAAACGAACGAGTAGCCTCTGACCACAGGGGCGGACTCAGTTCTAGACAGCCGTGGGTGGTCAGCAGCCATGGGCCTGTTCTAGGGCTCAAAGGCCAAGGGCACCAGGTAGAGGGGCTGCAGGCAGGGAATGAGTATGAGGGGCAGAGAAAAGGACACAGCCACCTGGTTTCTGTTATCCTGTCCTTAGGGGTTTTGTTTTCTTTGAAACAGTCTCTCTGTTAGTGGTTCTCAACCTTCCTAACACTGAGATCCTTTACTACAGTTCCTCATGTTCTGGTGACCCCAACCGTAAAATTATTTTTGTTGCTACTTCCTAACTGTCATTTTGCTACTTATGAATCTTAATGCAAAGATCTGTTTTCTGATGGTCTTGGGCAACCCCTGTGACCCACAGATTGAGAACCATTGCATTATGTAGCCCTGACTGTCCTGGAACTCATTGTGTAGACCAGGCTGGCCTTAAACTCACAGAGATTCACCTGTTTCTGCCTGCCAAGTACTGGGTTTAAAGGTGTGCGCCGCCTCACCCAGCTGTCCTTCTGTTTTGAGACAGGGCCCTAAACTCACGTAATCCTCCCACCTCAGCCTCTCAGGGAGCTGAGATTACAGGCTGTGACCAAGGCCAGCAGATGGCTCGACAGGTGACGGCGCTTGCTACCAAGCCTGATGTTCCATCTCTGGAACCCGCATGGTAGAAAGAGAAAGCCCACTCCCACAAGTTGTCCCCTGACCTCCACACACGTGCACACTGCATGTGTGTCACCTACCACCAGTAAATAAATAAATATAAATGTAAATTTTAAGAAGTTGCAATCATGCCTGACCCAAGGCCCTCCTTTAAATGCTGCGAGTCATCCTGACAGTGAGGACCACAGTGTCTTAGTTCCTTTTCCTGTTGCTGTGATAACACACCCTGACAAAAGCGACTAGGGAGAAAGAGCTGATTCCGGCTCACGGCTCAAGTGTCCAGTCCATCATGGCGGGGAAGTCAAGGCAACAGTAGCTGGAAGCAGCTGGTCACATGACTTCCACAAGAAGGAAACAGTGAGGGATGGATGCATCCCTAGTGCAGTTGGCCACCCCCATTTTATACAGTCCCAGACCCACCGAATAGGGAATAGTTCTGCCCACAGTTGACACAGGATTTCCCACATCAGTGAACACAATCAGAGAGTCCATTCCCATAGGCTTCCTAGAGGCCCATCTCCCTGCCTGGATCTAGATTCTGCCATGGGGACAAATCCCATTAGCCTTCACACCCAGAAAACTGGAATGGCAGAGGGAGAAGCAGCAGCCGCCACGTCAGTGCTTTAGCAGATGCGCAGGTGCGATGGAAGCCACCAAGCTCTCCGAAACCAGGTCTCTTTGGACCAATAGAGCACAGACGGCTGCGGCCTCCTAGAGCTCGGCTGCAGGGCCCTCGGGGTCATTCACTTCTCGGGATGAGGGGCAGCAATGGGCGTGCAGTCATGCGAGGGTGAGGGTGGTAGGAAAGCAGTTACCGTCTTCCCTCAAGCCGCAAGAAAGTCAAGACTGTTCTGCAGCGGGACTTTATCTGAAGTGAATAATTGTGCCAGGCCTGGTGGTGCACACCTTTGATCCCAGGACTCGGGAGGCAGAGGCAGACGGAGCTCTGTGAGTTTGAGGCCACCCTGGCCTACAGAGTGAGTTCCAGGACACCCAGAGCTTCACAGGGAAACCCTGTCTTGGAAGGTGTGTGTGTGTAGGGATGAAACACTGTAAACTGTTTTGTTTTGTTTTTTAATTTGTGCTGTGAACATCCCACTGTGGGTGCTAGAAAGTTCTCTTAAGTGCTGTGCCATCTCTCTAGCCTCTGTGGAATTTTTAAATATACGATTTGTCTTTTAAAGGTGTTTCCCAAGATTTCTATCAACCGATAAGTAGATAATCAAAACAATATATTCATGCCATGGAATAATATCCAGCAATAAAAAAGAAAGAAATACCAGGTTCATGCTACAGCATGTACAAACCTTGAAATCACGTTAACCTGAAGAAGTCAGACAGCCAAGGATGGCGGCACAATCCTGTAATCCCAGCATTCAGGAGGCTGAGGCAGGGGCATTAGGAGTTTCAGGCCAGGGGCTGGAGAGGGCTCAAGGGTCAAGAACATTAGCTGCCCACATGGCCACTCACATGCCCTACTCCGAGCCCTAGGCACACACCTGGCAAACACTCATACACATAAAAGTAAATTAATTAATTAGAAAAAAGACTTTCGGGTCTTCCTGAACTACATGGGAAAACCCTGTCAACAAACAAAGCAGAAAGCCAGATGGAAGGGTGCATGTTCTGTGAACCTAGTGACATGTATGTCCAGAGAGTGTTTCGAGACAGAGAGACTGGTGGGGTCTAGGGGTGGAAGGTTTGTTTTCAGCATGAAAAAAAAAATCTAAAACCAATTGGTGGTGGTAACATAACACTGAATATGTAAAACCCCTTGAATTGCACACTGTAAGATGGCTCCTTGTATGTTATATGAACTGCATCTCAATGCACCTGTTACCAAAAGAAGGGGACACTTTACGAGGAAGATAGACTCACCAGCCACTGTGATCCTTGTGGCTGAACCTTCGTTTAGCTCTGACCTTCAGAAAGCAAAGCATGAAAGAAAGCCGGGAGGTGAGTAAGTTCTCTCAAACCAGGCAGGGGACCCACCTAGTTCAGGCCACTGAGCCTGGCAGGGCCCCTGCAGAGTTAAAGCAGAAGCGCCCACACCATCATTTTCTGTTCTAGGTTTTGAAAATAGGATTTCTATAGCCCAGCTGGCCTGGAGGTTTCTGGCCCAGGCTAGCTTCAAACTTGCAACAATCCTGAAACCACTGTGGCATTCTGGGATTACGGGCTTCCCTACACATGACATTTTTTTTTAAAAAAGATGGGGTCTCCACATGTAGCCACGGTTGGACAAAAGCTTAGCCCTCTGTTTCAGCTTCCTGGGTGCCGGGGTTGCAGGTATAGTCACCTTACCGGGCTGACAAAGCAACTCTTGGTCACACAAGTTACACAAATACACTCTATCCACTCCCAGCTGACAAAAACACTGGCACATCTGGGTCCCCTTAACACGTCTTCTCCCTACCCACAGCCCTGCAGTTACTGCTAAAGGACATCATGTCCCCAAAAGAACATAAGGGGCTTATGCCAGTGCAAGGCTTAGCAGGTTCCCCTGGTCAGGGCCTCGGCTCCTCTCCATGACATCGACGTCTCCTCTGCATTGAGCTCCAAGACCATCTTTGCTTCAAAATCCTAACCACTCCCCCGAGACCCATCAAGCCTGGACCATCTTTAGAAATTCTAACGCTGTCTCAGCGCCATCCCCCAGCCTCATCACCAACAGCCTCCCTGCCCTCCACCCCACACTCAGACTAACTTGTCCTTTCACTTTGTGACTGCTCCCCACTGCGTGGACAATAGAGAGGATAGGTGGCCACCTGGCAGGCCAGGGGCTGGGTGGGGCAATCCTTCTCCACAGGAGGTGTGCCAATTGCAAGACAACCACCGAGATCAAACGCTGTCTTCTCCCCAGAGGGATGCAGGGAGTAATAAGTTCTGACATGTACGGATAGACAGACTGTCTGAGAAGCCACTGGTGCGCCAGGTGTTGGAGAGGCAGGCAAGTCCATGCCTTTACCTTCCATTCCCCCCAAGGATATACTTAGGAGGCCATTGTGGCCTGTGTGAAGAATCCTGGAATAGCGAAGCACAATCCAGATGAGAGTGTGAGGTAGCAACCCTAAGTTCCCTTGGGGATAAGAAAACGGAGTCCAAGCCAAGATGTGAGGGAGGGCAGGAGGCTACAGCCCTTCGCCTTTCTCAGCTTTCCCACCGCCTCTCCCTCCTGCCAGCTGCCGGAACAGTTGGTAGAGCACTCGCCTACCATGCCTGAAGCCCCTGGTGTGATTCCCAGCAGCACATAAACCAGGTAGAGTGGCATATCCTCGGAACCCCAAAAGTTCAAGATCAGCTATATAGTGAGCTCGACACCAGTCTAGTATACCTGAGACCCTGTCTTAAAATATGTCTCTCGGGGGCTGGAGGGATGGCTCAGAGGTTAAGAGCACTGACTGTTCTTCCTGAAGCCCTGAGTTCAATTCCCAACAACCACATAGGGACTCATAACCATCTATAATGAGATCTGGTGCCCTCTACTGGCATACAGGCAGATACGCAGACAGAACACTGTATATACAATAAATAAATCTAAAAAAAAAAATATATGTCTCTCGGCCTTTGGTTCCTTCACCAACAGCTAGACAGCTCCTTCGGGGTACCCACCCAAAGATAGAAGGGACTAGACCAAACAGCAATATTTCCAACCCTCTCCACAGTGGTTTGCTCCTTCCACGTTCACACAGGACTGAGAAGCAGCTGACTTGGGGTCCTAAGCAAGTCAGACTCTTGTTTCCAATGCCTCCTTGTTGGGATGACCTGCTTGACCTGGGATCAAGAGCTTGGGAGAGTTCCCCATCCAAGCAGGATCCCGCAGACCAACGCACCTCCCTGTTTATTTCTCCATCTCTTCCCATGTTTTCCTTTAAGAGCCAACAATCTGCCATCCAGTTAGTCAGACACCTGGGAGAGACCTTCTAGCTTAGCTCTATCCAACCTGTGGTCCTGCCCACCTACTCCGCCTCCTGAGCCCCATCCTCTGCCATAAATCCTGACTCTTCTTAGCCTCGAGCCTGCCTCAGCCTTCCTCCGTAAGACAGTCAAAGCTTCATTTCTCAAGCAAATCCAGCAACGTCACATCAGCGCTCGTTCTTCTTAGATCATAGATTCTTTAAGAACCTGAACCGGGCTGGGCAGTGGTGGCACACGCCTTACGCCTTAATCCCAGCACTCAGGAGTCAGAGGCAAGCAGATCTCTGTAAGTTCGAGGTCAGCCTAGTCTACAAGAGCTAGTTCCAGGACAGGCTCCAAAGCTATAGAAAAACCCCGTCTCGAGAAAAAAAATCAAGAAAAAAGCATTTTAGTAACTAAGGATGGATGTGGGAGGGCCCAGTCTACCGAAGGCGGTACCACGGGTCGGGTGGGGTGGTATAAGAAAGCAAATCAGGAAGCAGCCTTCCTCCGCGGTTTGGCTTCAGTTCTAGCCTCCAGGCTCCTGCGTTGGCTTCCCTTGAAGGACTGTAACCTATAAACCAAATAAATCTTTCCCTCTCCAAGTTGGTTTTGGTCAGTGCTTTATCACAGTAGGAGAAAGCAAACTAATACAGGGTCTTTCTTCAGTGTTTGGCTCGCTTCGCCTTCACAACCAAAGCAAAACCTATGCACATCCCAGATGTCTGGCACCAGGCCAGCTCAGTGTGTGCGGATGGGTGACCCTTCTCAAGGCGGAAAGAAAAAAGCCTCGTCCTAGGAGGTGTACCCAGGCCACCACTGCCACGTGATTGTGAATCACTTCCCCCTCACCCGAAGTTCCTTCCACTTGTACTTCTCCGAGATGCCGCTCACACGGAGACTAAGAAAGTTCCCCGGGGGAGGGGCAGGACCCTGGTTTGGTTCTTATTATTTCTGAGGCAGAGAAGCAGGATGGGCTTGGGGCAGCCAGATGGGCTCCTGGTTAGTCTGGTTGAGAGCCTGGGCACCAACACCGCTGAACACTCACCTATGAGCGTGATGGCCCGCGGCAGTTTCTCGCTGTCCATGCCTGCGCGCTGCAACAGCTCGGCGTCTTCCTTGCTCAGCCCGGGCTCCTGGCAGCGGCAACGACAGCGACAGGTGGGTGATCCCGGAGGGACAGCGCTGCCCTCGGCGGGGCCGATCCGCTCGGCCGGGGTCGCAGCCAGCGGCGATGCACGACCCCACGTGGAGCCCGGTGACGGGACGCGTGGTAGCCGCGGGAGCGTGGACGTGGAGCGGCGGGAGAAGGCGGGCGATTCTGGCACCGGCACGGTGAGGAAGCGCGTGGACGGCGCGGGCGAGGGCGAGCGGCTGCTTCCCGCCGCGCCCATGGGTTTAACGCGCACGTCTACCTGCAGCTCCATGGGCGCAAAGGACCCGGGCTCTCCTGACGCCGTCCAGGGCTGCAGCTCGGCCTCGCCGTCCCGGGGCTGCTCGGCCCACTTGGGGCTTGGTGACGGCGGCTCGCGGCTGCATGAGCCCAGGCGGCGGAAAGCGCCATAGCCCAGGCTGAGCGGCGGCAAGCGCGGGGGACCGGACCGAGCCGGAGGCTGCGGCTTCTCCTCCGAGAGCTCCCGGAGCTCCGCGTCCGCCGCCTCCCGCCCGGTCCGCTCCGGCCGCGGGTTACCGTTGGGAAACCGGGGTTGCGGTGCCTCCACGGGGATCTGCGGTTGCTCCATTTCCGGGCTTTCTAAGGGCTCCTCTGGGGATCCGGCCGCGGCCTGGCCTCCCCCAGAAGCTTCCCGGGTCCATTCCATCCCGCAAGCCGAGTCCCCGAGACACGCCGAGCGCCGTACTAGGTGGGGTTCCCAGAAACTTCGCGTCTATCCCTGAAGTTGTCAACTTTACGCTTGTCTAAAGGACCCCTCTGTGATTGGCTGTGGCTACGAATTGGCCACGCCTCTCGGAGCTCCAGCCCCGCCTTTCCGTGGCACAAGTTGCTGGGAGGGGCCAGCTGAGCGAGTCGCAGGCTGGGGTGGCTCTAAAAGCAACCCTGGGAACGTGAGACCTGCAGATTCCCCGTCTTCTTCATCCCGAGCCCCACCCGTTCCCCGAGTTGGCTCTGTACCGCGTGTGGGTTCTGTTATAGACTGAACGGGAAGCCATTGGCTAAATTCGCGTGGACAAAGACTTCAGAAGTATCAGAGCAAAGAAAAAGGATGGGATGTTCTTCTAAGGAGTGGCAGAGGGTCACTGGTTGCACAGTTGGGGAGAGGGTAAAAGATACAAGTCCTGATTCCAACTCTGGAAGCTTGAGTAACACATTTGGAGAATGAGGAATGAGCTAGGGGCCTTGGCCCACGCCTTTAATCCCCTCACTCTAGAGGCTAAGGAATCTGTGAAATTAAGGCCAGTCTGATCTACACAGGGACCTTCAGAACAGTCAAGGTTTATACAGTGAAACCCTGTCTCACCAAAACAAACAAAAACAATAACAAAAAGAAGTGAGAAACAAATGCTCATATTCCCAGGAAGTGTGGGGTGCCTGGTGAGATAGCATTACAGATTTGTGGGGTTTTTCATTTGCTTTGTGTTTTTGTTTGTCTTTTTTCTTTTTTTTTTTTTTTTGAGACAATATTTCTAGGTAGTACTGGCTATCTTGGAACTTGCCATCTAGATCAGGCTAGCCTCGAACTCACAGAAGCACTGAGTGCTGGGATTAAAGGCGTGCACCATCATGCTTGGCCTGCAGATGGTGTTTATTATTGTAGATTTTCTTTTAGCATTGAAGTGTGGATAGCAGGGTGTCTAACGGAGCTCTTGTGAAGCTCAGGTATCTTGAATCTGGAGTTACAGGTATATGTTGGTGTTGGGATTTGAACTAGATTCTTCATGATAGTGCGGCAAGTTCTTACTATCGAATCATCTCTCCAGCTCCTGTATAGCCGTTTAAAACACAGATTCCTTGCAGGGTCCTTCCACACCGCCTGAGTCTGAAGAGGCACAGGTGGTCACTGCTATTGTAACCAATGCTCCAGGGTAGGGCTATCAGACAAAAGAGATGACTCAGTTGACTTTGACTTCAGACGAGCAAGGCAAGTCTCATGTTCGCATGGCAGGCAGCTTGCCAGCTGAGCTATTTTCTCCCTAACACCATGAAAATGCATCGTAAACAGCACAGAACTGTGATTTCCAGGTGGGTATGAAGTGACCAATGCCTGTAACCCCAGCACTGAGAGGTGGAGGCAGAAGGGTCAGGAGTTTAAACCCATCTTCATCTGCATATAGTTGAAGGAAAATCTAATTCAAGGAAAAACTCTTTTTAAAAAGACTTATTTATTTATTTAGTATACAGTGTTTACATTTATTTATACAGTGTTCTGCCCACATGTATACCTGCAGGCCAGAAAAGGGCACCAGATCTCATTAAGGATAGTTGTGAGTTCACCATGTGGTTGCTGGGAATTGAACTCAGGACCTCTGGAAGAGCAGTCAGTGCTCTTAATCACTGAATTATCTCTCCAGTTCCTCCCCCCCAAAATCTTTCTAAAACAAAAAAAAAATACAAATAAAACACCCAGGCTGTGCTAGTGTACGATTTTAATCCCAGCACTTGGGTGGCAGAGGCAGGTGAATCTCTGTGAGTTCAAAGTCAGCCTGGTCTACAGAGTGAGTACCAGAGTGAGTAGCAGAGAGATCCGGTCTTGAAAAAAAACAAAAAAACCAAACCAAGACCACCACCACCACCACCAACAACAACAACAAAAACCTAATAAAACAAAACACATGAAAAAAAGGAAGAAATGGTGAAAGAGAAGGGTGCAAAACCCATCAGAGGATTATAAGGGTCACGTGAGCAAACAGAGTCTGCTGGATTTGATGGCAAGGGTGCCTCTTATGAGGAAGGTTTTGACAAGGTAGGAAGGATGACAGAAAAGGCAGCAGTGGCTTGAATTGTACTTGGGACATGAACAGAGGTAGTGGGTGTTAGAGAATTCTGTTAGAGAAGGTTGGTGGTGACCAAAGGTGCTAGGGATCAGGCATGCATCACGGCACCTGGGTGCGCTCCTGTCTTTGAATCCTTCCTCCTCACTTTCCTAACACCAAAGCCAGCTGGTCCTCCTCCTCTTTGCCTCTGCTGCCTCAAATCTGCAGTCTTCAGATGCTCCCCACTTTTCAATTTTCAGCAGGAGCTGCTTCCCACCCAACAGATTTATATATTCAAGTCTTCTCTCCCAGGACCTCAGCTGGAGACAGGGTCATTTAGCTGAGAGGAGGCCATACTAATGCAATATAGCTGGTTTCTCCAGAAAAAGAACACATTTGCAGAGACCTGTGCTCAGAGAAAATGCCAGAACTTGAAGGCAGAGATCGGGAGAATGCACCCAGAAGCCAAACAAACCAAATAAATTATGAAGGATGCCAGCAAGCTAGGAGAAGGCTAGGGGTAGGGCAAAGAGTAGATACTTTCCTAAGGAGCCAACCCTCCTGACGCTGTGATCTCGAACTTCTGGTCTCCAGAACTGAGGGGATAATTGAAGCCACTCAGTCTGTGGGACTCTGCCCTGGCAGTCCTTCCGACCTCATAAGCTGCCTTCCTGGGAGGGCTCGGCCACCCTGGGTGGTCAGCACAGTACGCTTGTGCCTATAGCAGCCGCCTTTCCCTGTGACTGCCATATGAGGTCTTGCTTTGTAGGAATCTAACACACTTGATGTGAGAAAGACAGAGGTGGAGTGTCAGAACCACAGGAGAGAAGCTCCAGGGAGGGAGATCTGCAAAGACTGCCCGAGTCTCTCTGTCTCTGTTGTCAGCGGGTCCAGTGCTCATAAGTTCTATTCTGTAGGCTTCATGAGACACTGTGTATCCTTCTACGCTCATGAGTTCAATTCTGTGGCTTCAGGAGACACTGTGTATCCTTCTACGCTCATGAGTTCAATTCTGTGGGCTTCAGGAGACACTGTGTATCCTTCTCGTATGTCTGCCATCGTTTTTTGCCATAGTTTAGTGTTCTAGTTTTGGTTCATTTGCTGTGATGAAATGATAGAAAGCATCTCAGAGGAGAAAGGGTTTATTCCGGGTTACATACAGTCCATCACTGAGGGGAAGTCAAGGCAGGAATTCAAGGCAGCTCGTCACATCACATCCGCAGTCTAGAGCAGAGAGGAATCAGTGTGTTCACATTCGTTGTTTGCTTGTGCTTCACTTGACCTCTCTTCCACAGTTCAGAACTCCCTGCTTAGCGAGTAATGCCACCCACACTGGGCTGGGCCTTTCCAAGTCAATTGCCAATCAAGACACTCCTCCGCCCCCCAGATAGCCTCACAGGCTAACCTGATCTACATAGTCCCTCAATTAAGGTTCATCCCAGGTAATTCCAGGTTGTCTCAGGTTAACATATCTGCACGGCACATTCTTTACTCAAATGCAAGTGACAGAAAGCCCAAGTCCTACCACGTCTTTGGATTCCTTTGAAATAAGAGCTGGACTTTGGTGTCCCTGCACTGTCACAACGGCCCTGGCGCCAGAAGGCCATTTCCAACTCCTTGGGGGAACACCCTAAGCCGGGCGAGGTCCCCAGCTCTCTTGAGGAGTGGTCAGATGTAGAAAGAAGATCAGATACCCCCTGCGGTCCTTCAATCTTCTCACTCTTCTCTCTTTCCCTCACCTTGGGCTAGGCGTGGAGGTTCAGCAAGCAGACAGCCGTGTGTGTGTCAGGGCGGTCAGTGTAGCATCAGGGAATGAATAAAAAAAGTCCAAAATGCATGGGGGAACGTACTGGGGCCCTGGCCAGAATCAGAAAGAGACAGAAGACATGGAGGAGGTTGAATCTTTCTGAGTCAAGGGCTCAGCTCTAACTCACTCAGGGAGTCAGATCGAACATATTCTCTGGTTCTGTATTAACTGTTCAGAGAACTGGGGTTCTGGGAAGGAAAAGCACATTATCTCATTTAGGTAATAATTATTTCTCCCATCTCTTTAGCATGGCCTAAGGTGAATCAGTCTTTCTGAGGGGTGGTCCTTTGGCCAGATGATTGATAGGCCCAATGGATAACTCTTACATTCTGGGTAGCTTGAAATGTCAGGTCTCCAACCAAGGCTAGAGGTAAAGTCTGTTTTTTTGACAGGAAGAAATAGATTTCCCTTAATGGGTTTCAGTAGAGTCTGGTCAAGGCTACTGTAACGTCCCCCGTCCTGAAAAGGTCACTCTACCACCATTTAGGAGATAGACTGAAATCAGGAAATAGATAGAAAACCATATCCACGAGGAGCAGAAGGAGGGAGAACATGAGCAAGTAAGTCAGGATGCGAGGGGTGCGCCCACCCACTGAGACGGCAGGGCTGATCTAATGGGAGCTCACCAAGGCCAGCTGGACTGGGATTGATGGAGCATGTGATCAAACCGGACTCTGAACGTGGCTGACAATGAGAGCTGACTGAGAAGCCAAGGACAATGGCAATGGGTTTTGATTCTATTGCATGTACTGGCTTTGTGGGAGCCTAGTCTGTTTGGATGCTCACCTTCCTAGACCTGGATGGAGGGGGGAGGACCTTGGACTTCCCACAGGACAGGGAACCCTGACTGCTCTTTGGACTGGAGAGGGAGGAAGAAGGGAGATGGAGGGAGGGGGAGGGAAATGGGAGGAGGTGGAAATTTTTAATAAAAAATTTTTAAAAATTGCATTAAAAAAAAGAAACCATATCCATCATGAAAACCCAGAGATTAAGTTCCATGATTGCTGGGATTAGTGTCTGGACTGGTCTCCAGTCATGCCGTTGCATATAGCCTTAAGGCAGGGGAGCTCATTTAGCAGGAGCTGAGAAACCAGAGCTCTCTCTTGGTGAGACCAGAGAGCCAAGGGCGCTGAAACTGCTGCTTTCGGGCTTCTGCCCCCGCTGCCTGTCGGTTTCCATCTCTTGGCTCTGCAGTCTCCTGGGAGATTTTAACTGCTTTCTGCTGTTGTAGCTACACAGGTCTTTATTTTCAATACGCTGCCCCCGCAGGAGAGCATTTGAACTGTAACTGAGGCGCAGTGCCTCCGAGCGGCCAAACTGTGGGTCTGATGCTCCGTCGCGATTTCTGTAGCTTGTTTTTAAAAGCGTCTCTAAATACCGCAGAGTAGATTCAGTCAAGCTGATGGGTGGTCGCAATTTCAAATGTGATGGGTAGCTCCCAACAACCTAGCCCAGGTTGGGCAAGCAGTCTCTAAGTCTCATTCCCTTCAGCCTCATCAGGGCCCCAGGCTGTCAATTTCCTTAGCTTTTAAACAGCAGATGGATGAAAGTATTGAATTTTAGCGCGCGTGTTTCGTTAATTATGCATGAGTGTGAGGTTGAACGTCTTTTCATTTGTTGATGGTGTTCCTGAGAATTGTCTGGGCTGGCCTCATGACCTGGCTAAAGGGCCCCTGAGATCACCTAATGCCAGTTCCAGATCACTAGCTGGTTCCAGGAAGTGGTCCGGCAGGAACCCTGGTCACGCCAGAGAGTTCACTGGTCAAGGAAACCTGATGGTAACTGGTTTGTCTGCCCTGTGTGCGTTCACCATAGCCTGATTTCACATAGAGGAACAATCACGACCACTTGAATTTGCGGCTATGCTCCCCCCTCACCCCCCACCCCCCAACACCCACCCCCCACCCCCCCACCCCCCCCACCCCCCACCCCCGGCATCCTAGGCCTTCCTAGGGCCGCGGACACACATGAGGACAAGTGGGTGGTTCCTTTATAGCTGGCCTTTTGGCATGGCTCCTCTGCCCCTGTTCCTCTACCTGCTCAAAGGTTTAGAGGTACCCGTGGGAGCATGACCCACCGTCCCCATCTCATTCTGGACAACACTGAACACTGCGAGTGGCCAACATGCGCCTGTGTTTGTTCTGTCGTTTAATGCCTGTCTCTGGCTCTCTAGAAATACTTGCCATGGCTGAGATCAAAGTCTGACGTGTCCGTTCCGACTCTGGGACGATGTCAGCCAGTGGGTTAGTGAATACTTGCTAAAAGATAATGCCGAAATGAGGCATGGGCAGGATGCTTGGTCACCATGTCTCCTTTGTTCTCTTTCTCTCCTAGATTGTAGCTAACAAAATTTAAACATTAAGGAAAGTGGAAAAATACAAAATGTTGTGGTTAATCTTCACTGTCAATTTGACTGGATCTAGAGTCACTGTGGGAACACTTCCCTGGTTTCTCCAGAGAGGCTTAACTGTGGGGAGGACCTGCCCTAAATGCGGGCAGCCCCACCCCCTGAATGAAAGGAGGAAAGAAGCTGAGCCCCAGTATCCATTGCTCTCTGACTATGAATACAATGGAACCGGCTGCCTCAGGCTCCTGCTGCCCTTCATTCTCCCCAAGATGGACTGGACCTTCAGACTGCAAGCCAAGAGCTGGAGAGATGGCTCAGAGGTTAAGAGCACTAACTGCTCTTCCAGAGGTCCTGGGTTCAATTCCCAGCAACCACATGGTGGCTCACAACCATCTATAATGGGATCTGACATGCAAGCATACATGCAGGCAGAATACTGTATACGTAATAATAAAAAAACCTGTGAGCCCAAATCAGTCTTTCCTCCCTGCCTTCCTTTGCTTCAGTGATGTATTTTGCCAGTAGCGAATACACACAGCCAAAATACCTCCCACCTAGATCCTGCAGTTTGAATTTCATAATACCTGTTTTATTTTTCTGCTCCCATGCAGGCATGCTTTCTATTACTGCTGGGCCCTTGGTGGGGAGGGCAAACCTTCTGAAGCTTCCTCCTTCTTCACAGCATCAGCGCCGTCCTCCTCTCGGCGCAATGTCACCACACTAGAGACCATGGTTATAGGTCCCAGTGATGTTCAAACCATGTTCCTGTCAAAGGAGCCGCACTCCATCCAGCCATTGCGTCCATTCACTCTGCAATAACTCTGAAAGGTTCTGTTGATAGTTTGAATCCCAAATTCACGTGTGAGAAACATACCCCTCAGGTTCCAAATTCATGGTATTTGTAGAGATGGAGCTGTTGGGAGATGATCAGACATGAGCCCTCAGAATGGCTAAATCCACTCACTGGAGCTGGAGAAATGGCTCAGAGGTTAAGAGTGCTTGTTACTCTCGCAGAGGATCCAGGCTCCACCTTTAGCATCCACATAGCAGCTCACAACAGTACCAGGGGGGGCTGGCATTCTCTTCTGACTTCTTCATGTACCAGGTGCATGCACGAAGAACTTAAATATATATAAGCAAAACATGCATACATGTAAAAGAATAAAATAAATCGAAAATGTTTACATTTAAATCCACTCACAGATTAATAGCTTCCCCCAGGAGTGGCGTTGTTATAAAAATCTAGCTACCTCTCCTGTGCTTCCATTTTCTTACCATGGGACTCTTTCCACCATATTATGACAGAGCACAAGGCCCTCACCAGGAGCCAAGCAGGTGCCAGCACCCAGTCCGCTTGCTTTCCAGGCATGTCATCCTCACACTGGCTGATCTGGTTTCTGCAGGTCCTGGGCTAGTGTGGAGAGGTCCTGGCCAGCCCCTGCAGCTCGGGCTTCACCTAGTTCCTTAGGAACGAGTCTCCCATGCCTGCCTCTTGCAACTCTCAGGGCAGTTTGTTCTCAATCGGGAGGCATAAGGCAGCTCTCGCTTAGTAAAGGACTCACCTGTAACTGGGCTGGGCCTTGCAGAGACAAATAAGTCCCTGGTGGAGGCCCAAGAGGTGGCTTCCCATCAGGTGTGCTGATGAGGCAGCCTTGGGCTTTAGAAAACATTCCTGCTGGATGTTTACTGCAGACCTGGAGAAAAGCCATATATGGGAGAAATGCCTTCCTGAGTCATCTGAATGTTAGAACACACATGGCCTTTGTTGGGAGTCCCACCCCTGTTATGGTTGGGATATAGTGGCCTCCAAAAAGCTCAGACATGAAAGGCCTGGTTTTCAAGTGCTATTGAATGGTGATTTGATCCCTAGGGTGCCAACCTTGTCAATGGGTTAATCCATTGATGAATTCATAGCTGAATGGGCCTGGCTGTCATGAAGTGAGTGGTATCTTTGGCCACAGCCCTTTGCCACCATGATAGTCTGCCTTGCCTCATGCCTAAAGCCAGGGATCCACACACCAGTCTTGGACAGGAACTGAAGCATTGTCCTCTGCTTTGGCTGTGGAGATTCCCTCCTCCCAAATTCTGTCTGGTGCTAGCTACTGGGATCTTATGCCTGGAAGGAGCACTCACACCAGGGTGCAGGGAGGTCAGGTTTTGTTTTCAGTGGGTGAGCAAGCAAAGCCAAAAGATCACTTCCCAGGGTAGGGTACAGACCAGAGCCTCTCTCTCTAGTGCTAGGCTTACAACTTTAAAAAAAAAAATTATTCATCTATTTTATCTGGGTGCTTTGTCTGCATGTAAGCCTGTGTACCATGGGCATACAGTGCTCAAGGGTCAGACAAGGACATGAGATCCCCTGGAACTGGAGTTACCGACGGCTGCAAGCCAGCATGTGAGTGCTGGGAATCGAACTCTGGGAACTGTCTGGAAGAAGAGTCAGTGGTCTAAACCACTGAGTCATGTCTCCAGCCTCCAGCTTACAACTCTTGATCCATCAATTGCCCCCCCCCCCTTCTGGTCCTCACTACCCCAGAGGGTCTCTCTCTTAGACCCAGTGGAAGCCAAAAGGTTTATTAGGGGAAAGGCAACAGTTCCTTGTGTTGCCTCTCAGGGAGTGGCTTTGTGGGCGCCCACCAGAGCCTGCCAAGACTGGCGATGCTGTTTCTCCTCCCTCCTCTCTCCCCTCCCATCTTGGCTGGCTTAACTATCTCATGCCCCAGTGGAAAGCCGTCTTATTATCTTCTCCACCGTCCCCAGCTTTCCAGCCAACCGTAACATCTTTAAGTTGATTTTGTTTTGACTTGGATATTTTGTCATAGTGCCATAAAGCTGACTAAGCCCCCCTTGGGGATCCCCAGTCTCCTGGGAGGTGGGGTCATAGCTGATAGGGGTGAGCAGACAACACTGCCTCTGTAGAATTTGTGGCAAGCTTCCCTGTTCCGTGGATTAATGTCCCCGGTCACAGCTGATCTTTCTGGGTCTGAGGTTCAATGTTTAGAGTGAGCTAGTTAGGGCCACGTAGGTCCAAAAGACTCAGGGGGAACAAAGCCGTACAGTCCAACTGGGGGATGCAAGACCCGGGAAGCAGCCCCCTCCTCACACCAAGGGTTATAGAAGACTTTTCCTGACAGACTGGCAGGGTACGTAGTGTCAGAGTCTGAGGGAGGAGACACATGTCCTAGGTGCATCTTGAGGAGAGGGGTCACCCAAGGATGGGGATATAGTCCTATTGTGAAATAAATCGGCCACTGGGCATGAAACTTGCTAGCCTGAAGGGACATTAGGCAGGGGGTGTTTCCTACCTCAAATCACCTTGCAAAGGTCTACTAGAAGGGCAGACGGTGTGTCACCAGGAAGTCATGACGACAGAGAAAACAATAGTCTAATCAAAGATATTGGCAGTCAGACAGTGTGGTTAAAGACAAAGGAGAGCTGGGTGGTGGTGGCGCACGCCTTTAATCCCAGCATTTGGGAAGCAGAGGCAGGTGGATCTCTGTGAGTTCAAGGCCAGCCTGGTCTACAAGAGCTAGTTCCAGGACAGGCTCGAAAGCTATAGAGAAACCCTGTCTCAAAAAACAAAACAAACAAACAAACAACAAACCAAACCAAAAAAAAGGCAAAGGAGAGAAACCACAGGTTTTCTGGAGGAAAACCCGGAAGCAGTCCTGTCAGGGACTGGTGGTGGTGGTGGTGGGGGGGGAGTAGGGTATGGCAAGGTCTCTAAAGTACAAGAACCCAGCATGCTTTTCCAGTACTGGCCAAGACAGAGACACAGCAGCTAGTCTAGTTCCCTCAGACACAGGGCACCCTTGCCTGCCCCAAGCCACCTGCTGCCAAGACCCTGAGGACCCATGAGTAGGAGCCAGCCTGGGAGTCCCTGGGTCCTTTAGCATGGATGTGCAAGGGGCTGCTTCCCCATCTAGCCCCGCATGCAGGCCACTCTCCCTCCCTGGCTTCAGCCCAGATTCTCGGCCCCCTCTTCCTACCTAGGAGGTTCCTAGCCACACTCTGAAGCCTGGCCAACAATTGCTAATTGTCCCCTAATGGCTCCGGGCCATCATCCCTCACCCACTTAGGCTTGGATTACTGGATCCTTTAATCTGTGATGAACACCCGTCACCAAAAGCCTTGTGTGACACACTGGCTCCTTAGACTGGATCCTGCCTCAAGGGCTTGGAACTAAATTAACTTATTCTTTCTTCCTTCCCTCCTTTTGTCCCTCCCTCCCTCCCTCCCTCCCTCCCTCCCTCCCTCCCTCCTTCCTTCCTTCCTTCCTTCCTTCCTTCCTTTCTGTTTTTGTTTGTTTGTTTGTTTTGTTTTTTGAGACAGGGTTTCTCTGTAGCTTTGGAGCCTGTCCTAGAACTAGCTCTTGTAGATCAGGCTGGCCTCGAACTCACAGAGATCCTCCTGCCTCTGCCTTCTGAGTGCTGGAATTAAAGGCGTGTGTCACCACCACCTGTCTGGGCCTGCAACTTTCTATTCTCCTGTGCTCCTCATTTGTCTTGATTTCTCAATCTAATCTTGATTCTTTCTTTTAGGCAGCTTCTTGCACAGAAAGGAGGAGCCGTACTGAGTACCTCCCATTGGTGTGAGCAGTCCCTTGTTTGGGGCGTGTGCGGCTGGGTGCTCATCTGCTTGATTTTCAGCTGAGAGCTGACAGAAGCCAACGGGTCCAGATGCCAGCATGGGGGAATGCTCTCTCTGATGTCTGGCTTGCTTTCAAATGCAAGCCCTCATCTTCGGGGGTACCTTTGGAGATGAACTCTTTGCTAGTTGAATTCTACCACCTTGCTTTGTTATTGTGACACTGTTGTGATCTCTCTGACGGACAGAACTCCCAGAGGTCAGTAGTGGGCATTTTTTGGACCTGATTCAGGCATGAGAAATGCCACCTCCTTTCCCTCAAATCGTGGTCATTCAGTTCTTACGAGAGTGTATACCAGCTGCACTGAGTCCATTTTCAGGGCTGCGTGTTCAGGGAATTAGACAAGGATCCCAGGACTTACATGTGTCCTGAAAGCCCCGTTTCCACTCCTTCCACCCAAAGCAGATGCAGCATCCAGGCATTGGCTGTACATTTTTCAGACTCAAACACCCTCGCCTTCACGTGTGGACGCTGACAGTCTTCGCCTCTGCCGGCCCTGCAAAGTAGTCCCTCCAGAGGCTCTAGGGATCCACTCTACAGTCTGGGCCCTGACACTTCCTCACAACCTTTGGGAACATCTGACCCAGCTGAGTGTCCTTCACCTTGGGCTATTCTGGGGACTCAGTGCCTGGATCATCCTCTATCCCAAACCTCCCAGATTATTATTTTATGAGCGAACGCTTTTAAAAGCAAATTCTCTACTTTTTCCTGGAGCTAGGCACACTTTTATCTTTGGAACAAAAAGTGCTTTTAAGAGGAAGGCACAAAACCTTCCCTCTCCCCACCCCCTGCCCCCCGCTAATGTACGTAGGAAGTGGAGGGTTTATCCTAACCCTGCCATTATTCTTGTTTACAGCTGGATACTTATTCATACTCAGCTCCTGGGTTCAGCCCCAGCAGGCTGTGGGCTTGGGTCCTCAGGGGCCCAGTAGTTAAGGCCTGCCCAGAGTTCCTCTCCTAGAATGTGTGCCCATGTCTCAGTGAATGGTTAGCCTGCACAAAGATTTGGGTCTCCCTGCAAACCCCATGCTTCATTCTAGACCCAGCTATGTGGAGCTTGAGGGTGAGACTGAGTTCATTGCAAAACCACCAGACTCCAGTTGTACCCGACTCTAAAAACTTGGTGCTTCTAGAAGCTGGCTACTCTGGGGAGGGTGGCCACCGAGCTAGGTGGCAGGCTGGCGACAGTGGCTAGCCCCGAGATGTTCAAGACAAGGCTAATCTAGAAGCCTCAGTGGCACCGTAGGTACCTGGGAGGGTCATGTATTCTGATTTTGTCTGGTTTTGTACTTGGCTGTCTCAGACTGAACTGATGTGGCGCTTGTTACCCTACATACCCAAGTCCTAGCCCGTGTTAATCCTGTGACAGCCTGTTCCTGTTCCCAGCTTCTGCTGCCACACTCGGACAGGTGGGTTGGCTTTATAGAGAGTTCCCAAATACTGAAGAGCTTGTCCAAGTGACAGACAGTGGGGTCTCTTTAAAAACAAGCTTAATTTTTTTCTTTATTTCTATTTTGTACATAATATGGTTTTGCCTGATTGCTTGTATATACACTATGCTATTACATGACAAAAACATTTCCCGAGGAGATGCAAGAAATGTCTTACTCACCCTAGATCAGTGTAGTGCACCATGCCCGTCTGTACTCTATGTGTTACCATACAGTTTGTGAACTGAGCAAGGGGCTGGAGATTGAAATATACAAAGACTCACAGACAGAGACATAGGTCATCCTTGATGCCAGAATGCCCCCTTTTTTGTGGACCAGAGTCGCTTATATAGGGATCCTTAACTGATAGCCACGCCCCAGCCAAACGCACCAGAAACCACTCCCCTACCATCAGGAACTCCTGAGGGTCTCATGCTCAGAGCAGCTGCAAGCATTACAAGCTGTTTACCAGAAATTCAGAATCTGGGGGGTTCATAGCTTCCAAAAGATCAGGAGCCCACAGAACCAAAGAACAAATAACACCAAAGTCCAGTTTGGTAAACCAATGAGTTTTGTTGGGTTTACTTAGAGGAGTGTGGGTGATTGGCCACTTACAGGCTGCTCACAGAAGCTGGGAACCCAGAGCACACTGCGCATGAACACAGGCCAACAGATTGGAAACTGTCCTTTCCAGGTGACTCTGGTCTAAACCACTTCCAGGTAGCTGGTCTGGTGGCCTGAGTTTTCTTTGCAATTTGTCCTGCAGCTCAACTCTGCTTCTCTAAGAGAGACTCTCAGCTTTATTGCTTACTCTGACAGAGAGGGGCCTAGTGAATCTGGTCAGTTTTAGGGACTTCCTGAGGGTGCTTTGTGTTGTTTACCTTCCTGTTGAAGGAGCTTCCCTGAACGGGGGAATCTCAGAGGAGACTGTTACTCAACACATGTGCATGCAGTGTCCCCAGAGACCAAAAGAGGGCACTGGGTCCCCGGAACTAGCACAGTGCTTCTCAGCCTTCTAATGCTGAGACCCTTTAATACCATTTCTCATGTTGTGGCAAGCCCCAAACAAAAAAAATATTTTTTGCTGCTACTACACAACTCTAATTTTGTTACTATTATGAATCATAATGCACATATCTAGTTATTTCTGATTGTCAAAGGGGTCGAGAACCCACAGGTTGAGAACCACTGAGCAAGCTTTTAAAGTAATGAGCTGCCACGTGGGTGCGAACTAAACCCGAGTCTTCCAAAAAATCAGGAAGTGCCCTTAATCGCTGAGCTGGTGGCCCTCCAGCCCCTTAGACAGGAGGGTCTTACATGGGCACTGTGACTTCTCAGGGACACCTCCTACACCAATAGCACGAGAATGAGGAGGCTGGAGCCGTTGCTCAGGCTGGAGGTGTTCTGGGAACAAGAAAAATGAGCTTGGCTGATAGAGATCGGCTTGTGGCACCAAGACAGGGTGGTAAAGAGGCATCATGACCAGCCTTCCACACGAGAGCTGACTCCAGCCACCAGAGGTGTCTCCCTGGTGGGCAACACAGAACCTGGACAAAGTTAGCCTCTCAGGTTAGCGACCTCCCGGGCTACTGCCCTCCCGGGCTACTGCCCTCCCGGGCTACTGCCCTCCCGGGCTACTGCCCTCCCGGGCTACTGCCCTCCCGGGCTACTGCCCTCCCGGGCTACTGCCCGCCCTGGGTATGCTGGAGGAATTTCCCCATGTGGGAACAGGGAAGGAGCCTGGATGAAGCTTCTTCCAGGACCCTTGCACCAGGGAGCATTCTCTGGTCCCCAAGGGCTGCAGATGGCTTCCCATCACTGTAGCAAAATGACAGACAGAATAACTTAAAGGTTTGCTTTGACTCAGTTTCAAATCGTGATGGCCGGGAAGGAAGGGTGGAGTCCATTGTAATGAGAGGAGTGGCAAGCAAGGCCTCCTCTAGTCTTGGTGAATAAGGGAGCAGAGAGCCAGGCAGAAACGCTACTGATAAGAACCTCCAAAGGTCGGCCTAAATACACTATCTAGAGACCACACCCCACAGCCTCCTACAACAGCACTGGGCTAGTCCAGGGTTGTCAAAACAGGCACACGTAGGGGACATTTCACATTTAAACTGTAGCAGCCGCTCTGTGCTTTTGCAAAAACTGGGAAAAGAGAGTCCCTGTATCTTCCTGCTCACAAAAAACTGTTTAGAAAATTGCACCCCTTTCTCTCAGCACATAGCCCCTCCCCGGAAAACTCAGCGTTGCTCTCTGATCAGGGTTGAATTCCAGATCCCTATGGCTCCCACTCCCAGGTCCGGAGCCTTGTGCAGTGAGCAACTTACACAGCCATAGGAGGCAATTTTGGTTGAGCACCGCCCACAACTTGCATCTGACCTGTTTCTATTGCCGCGTGGGTGGGAGATAAATCCCTTTGCCCAAAAAAGGCAGCTGCAAAAAAGACCGGTAACGATCTCGGTGGGTACCTAAGGAGTCTGGTTTCTGGTCCTGCGGTTTGCGGTGGGTGCCAAAGCCCTTGCTCTCTGAGTCTATGTGTGATTAGGGCAAGAGGGAGTGGTGGGGCGAGATGACTGGAGGAAGTAGTTCCAGGGACCAGGACTCTTCCGTCCGAGGCCAGGTGGTGCCTCGGGGTAGGGGTCGGGGGTGGGAGCCCTCTGTTGCCTGCAGCGTGGAGCGGGTAGTGTGGTCCTCAGTCAGGTACTTCCAGACGTGTATGCTGAAGGTGTGCCCTCTGGGCAATCCTCAATAGGGCAGTCACCAGGAGGCTTCGCTGCGATCTTTTCAGGCTTTGATTGATTAAGGAGGGCAGGGCCACCAATCACGCCCCTGAGCAGGATCTGCCAGCAGGCTCATTCCCCACCATCAAACTGTTTTCGTTAACCAGAAAGTTCCACCCAAATAAAGGTGCCAGTCTTCTCCAGCTCATCGTTACGAAGCGATACTCCCTTTGCCACTAGAGGGCGGCGGTGTGCAAAAGGAAAGCAGAGCGCGTTTGGGGACAGCTCTGTGGCGCCTGGGGACGTGGGTCTTTTCCCAAGTGGATTCTCAAGAGAGGGAAAGCAATGTCAGGCTATGCTAGTATCTTCACATGACCAGGCTCGGTGGGATTATAGCTTGCATAATTAAGCAGTAATTAATATTAGGTAAATTAATAGTCATAGTAGTAGTAACTGTAATATTAACGAGAATGGGACTAGCGCTGCGTGTTCGAAAGCTTCATGTGTGCGAGCACATACACACACATATGCGACACACACATACGCACACACACGCACACATACGCATGCACACACATGCATGTACACACACACATGCACCCACACACACACACACACACGCACCTCCCTCCCACCCTTTCTCTTGATGATCTACCTACCTTACTTCTCCTAGGCTCTACCTCCCGATAGAACCCCACACTGAGACTCAAGCCTTTGAGTTGTGAGCTCTCATGGTTTGGATGTGAAATGTCAATAAATCTTACATTGAAGACTTGGTCCTTAACGAGGCAAGGTCTAGAGGTGAGGCTTTGGGAGAGGCTGGATCCGCAGCACTCTAGTCTTAACAATGGGCTTTTGGGAGGGGATGGTTGTGAAATCTCTCCTGAGTCATATTCTCTCTCTCTCTCTCTCTCTCTCTCTCTCTCTCTCTCTCTGTCTGTCTGTCTCTCTCTCTCTCCTAGCTCTTGTAGACCAGGTTGGCCTCGAACTCACAGAGATAGATCCGGCTGTCTCTGCCTCCCGAGTGCTGGGATTCGAAGCATGTGCCACCACTGCCTGGCAAATAATTTTTTATGATTTATTTAACTTTATTTTTTTTTTATGTGCAGTGGTGTGAAGGTATCAGATCACCCTAGAACTAGATTTATACCACTTAGGTGGGTGCTGGGAATTGAACCTGAGTCCTCTGGAGAGTAGTCAGTACTCTTAACTACTGAACTATTTCTCCAGCCCCTAATTCTTTCTTTTTTAATTGATTTTTTTCACTTTTTTTGGAGAATTTATATGCGTCTACAGGAGAAGAATGATGTAATCACAGTTGTAGAAACTCCAGATTATTTTATATAGGGAATTCAGGTTACAGAAAGTATTAAATAATCTTACATTTAAAAGTAATTTATTACTTATTTATAAGTAATAAATAGTGATTTATTACTTATAAATATATAAATATATAAGTATATATATATTATATATATAATATATATATATAAGTAATATATATATTACTTATAAATATATAAGTAATAAAAGTGATTTATTACTTATTTTTATTTTATGTGCATTGGTGTTTTGCCTGCATGTGTGAAAATATTGAATCCCCTGGAGCAGACAGTTATGAGCTGCCATGTGGGTGCTGGGAATTGAACCCTGATCCTCGAGAAGAGTAGCCAGTGCTCCTAACCACTAAGCCATCTCTCTAGCTCCAATAATCCGACTTTCAACAACAACAAAAAATATTAACCATTTTTGTGTGTGTGTGAGACAGGGTCTCATATAGTGCAGGCTGTGTAGTAGTCAGGGATGGCTTTAAACTTACACTTCTGTCCTGCATTGAGTGTTGGGATTGTACGTATGCTCCAACATGCCTGGTTTCTAAAGTACTGGGGATCAGACCCAGGGCTTTTGCGTATCTGCGGCAACCATTCTGTCTATAGATCTACACCCGCAGCCTGGCCAAATAGTAAAGTTTTAGAAGCACATATGCAGTATATTAAATTTGAAAGAAAATTTACTTAAATAACATATGTGTTGTTTACCAAAAACAGCCCATCTATGTATGTTTTGTAATAAGAAAATCTTTATTTACGCCTGTTGTTAAAAATACTTACTCTATCAGATTTGGGTTTTTCCCTCAGCTGCTGTGAGCTGAGCTTCCTGTCACTTGCGGGTTCCTGTTACCCTCTGGGAGAGACTAATGCATGAGGCAACAGTTTTTGGCAGGATTGTTACTGAGGGCATCGCTTTCTCCCAGAAGTCAATCTCTCTGCAAGCACCAGCCTTTCTGGACGGCAGATTGTCCCCAGGCATTGCTAAACATAGTTCCCCGGCAGACTGGTCTCCGCGACAACCACCCTTTCTTTCTCCCTCCCTTTCTTTCCTTTTATTTTACTGACAATTTTTAATTATTTATTTTATGTGTATGGGCGTGTTGTTTGCATGTTTGTCTGCATCACATGCATGCCTGACGTTTGTGAAGGTTAAAAGAAGGCATCAGATCCCTTGGAACCGGAGCTATAGACATCCGTGAGCCATCATGTAGGGGCTGGGAACCAAGCCTGGGTCCTCTGAACAAACAAGAGTTCTAAACCACTGTGCCGTCTCTCTAGCCATTCTTTCAGTAGACAGCGGTCTTTCCCTTCTTAGGAGAGTAACCCAGTAGACCTGCTTCTATTCCTTTCCTCCCCTTCTCTTCCTTTCCCTCCCCTCCCCTCTCTCCCTTCTCTTCCCTTCCTCTCCTCTTCCCTCTGCCCCTCTCCTCCTCCCTGCCCCATTCATTCCTTCTTTTTCCTGTAGTGCTGGGCTTGAACTGGGATCCTTACACGTGTTAGGCAAGGCCTTTACCATCGAACTATATCCTTGTACAGCAGCCTGGATTTTCTTTGGGGACTTTTTCTTTCCACTTCCAATCCTACAATCCTGGTGGCGATGGCCCTGACTCCCACTTCCGGGTTAGATGTGTGACCCACCCCGGCTGCAGCTGCTGGCTCAGGAAAGACGAGTGTTGGTTAGTTTTCTGTCAGCTTGTCAGCAGCTAGAATCCCTGGGAAGAGGGGCTCTGAATTGAGAAAGTGACTCTGTAAGCTTCGTCTGTACACAGTCTGTGACACTTTCTCTTGATTAATGAGTGATGTGGATTGGTCCAGCCCATTGTGGATGGCTCCATCCATGAACAGGTGGTCCTGGGTTGCATAAGAAAGCAGACTGAGTAATCTGTGAGGAAAAGCCAGTAAGCAGCCTTTCTCCATGGCCTCTGCTTCCGTTCCTGCCTCCAGGTTCCTGCTTTGAGTTTCTGTCCTGAGCTCCCTCAGTGATGGAGTGTGAGATGGGGTATAAAAGGAAATAAAGCCTTCCCTCCCCGTGTTGCTTTTGGGCATGGTATTTTTTCCAGCAATGGAAAGCACACAACTAAGACACGGAGCGTGTGACATGTCATGCTGGCAGGACTGCGCTTGTCTGAGCCTTCTCTGCTGATTCTGCACACGGAAAGACAAAAATTTGGTGTTCTGATGACAGCCGCCTTCCACTGTGTGGAGTCCGCGGATGAAGCCAACACGGAGAAGACAAAGGCAGACTATGGAGAGGCAGGGTGCTTATTTCAGTAATGGAGCTCAAGTCTAGCTGAAGCTGTCCTATCTCACTTGTGAGAGCCAATGTGTTTCTCCTTTGCCCAGCTGGTAGGGGTTTGGCTTTCTAGTGCTAACCCCGGGAAGTATCTTGACACCAGAAGCTCGCATGTAGAACTGGCAGGGTGGCGTTGGCAAGTGAGACTAACATACAGAACTGGCCAGTTTGACTCAGGGCAAGCAAATCTTTCTGTTCTTGGTCAGTGGTTTGTTCTATGTAGGAATGGAGGAGCCAAGGAGCTCGCCACTTGGATTCGTGCTTACTATGCACCCAGGAGCATTAGGAGATGAAACTGGCAATGAGCTCTTCTTGATGCTTCCAGCAAGATCTTATACTAAAGAAACAAACCTAAGGGCTGTTCTGATGTCTGTTAACCATACACAGACCTAAGGACACTATCCTAGATGAAGTAAGCCAGCCCCAGCAAACATGGCTGTGTTGTTTCTAGTAGACAGGAGGCATCTAGATTAGTCAAATCCACAGAGCCAGGACTAAAATGGGGGCACCAGGGCTTGTGGGGCAGACAGGAGTCTTTTAATGAGTGCAGAGATTTACAAGCTCAAGAATGTTCCGGAGATGGGCTGTGGTGATGGCTGTATAGGGGCTGGGCAGCGCTGAGCTGGTCAGCTAAAAGTGGTCAAGATGGTATATTTTTATATTGTATGTATTTGGCTACAGACGACATACAGCAAGGGGAGAAAATACAGCTGTGTTCTAAAAGGTCTTTCTGCATGCCAGCCCTGCAGGCCTGGGCTCAGAGTCCCAGGTACAAGAAGTTAGGTTTACTACACACAGAAGAGACGAAGCCGGAACTTAGTTACTATCTGGAATAAAGGTCATTATCAGATGTCTTCGTCTCCTGCATTTTCACATGTAAATCCATCCACTTATGACGCAACAGGGAGAAGGTACATGCCTTGTAGGTGTGTGTGGACCCTGTCCACGTGTGTGTGAAGTCCAGGCGACAACTTTGAACCAGTCTTTAGGAGTCATCACTTACTTTTCGTGGAAATTTTAGGGGGCGCTGGAGAGATGGTTCCACTATTAAAGGCTTGGGCTCACACTTAAATGGGAAGTTTTCAATGATATGTATTTATTTATGTGTGTGTGTTCATGTGTGTATGTGCCACAACACACACACATACACACAGCCCCTGGTACTGAATGCAAGGGTACATCATTACACCTGCTTTTGTTGTTGCTCAGTTTGGGTTCTGGTGGTCAAACTCAGACCCTCATGGGTACAAGGCAAACACTGCGCTACGGCTCTGTGCAGACAAGGGAATAGAGGCACAAGGAGACTAAATAAAGTGTGCAATGTCACCACTTGGTCCTTAGCTCTGAGCACCCTTTCAGAGGACTGTGGGGCCTTTAGGAGGTAGAGCCTAGCTGGAGGGCAATGGGTTTTAGATGTTATGGCCTAGTTCTGCTGGTCTGCCTATGAGGTCCAGAGGCCTCATGCTCCTGCCTCCACATTGCTGAACCTCTTCTGCTTCCTGGTCTACCAAGGTGCTGTCCAGCAGCCGTGTGTTTCTGCCTCTGTGTTGTTGAACCTCTTCCATAACCATGGGGGATTAGAAACCCGAAATGGCAAACTCAAGTCATTCCCTCTACTTCCGTTGCTTTTTGTCAGGTATTTGGTTAGAAGGATGAGGCATTTGGCTCATATGCCAATGCAGTAAGTGTCAGGGCCAGGGTGTGACCTAACCCTAGCCCTAACAGTTGACTGAGCCTCTCTGCCTCTCTGACCTCACTCTTCCGCCCAGTTCTCTAGAGTCACATGTAGCCCAGGCTGGCCAGAACCTTGTTGTGTAGCTGAGGCTGATCCTTTTGCCTCGACCCCCTGAGAGATGGGATCAGAAGTATGTACTTCCAGTTTACAGGGACTGAACCTAGGGCTACTGTATGCCAGGCAAGCACCCCACAGATGAACGAAGCCTCCTGCCTCCTGTAGGCTTTTCCAACTCGTTCTCAGAATTCTGCCATCCCACAGCAGAGATGACAATGCAAGTCACGGGTTAGGGCACCAAGGCCTCTTCCAATGGTGGGACACTTCCAGGAATGGAGGTTGATCCTTGCCAACATCTCTGGCTTTGTGATTGTTCCCTGGTGTTGATGGAGCTCCTGAGACTCTGAGGGAAGTGTGCTGTAGAGGCGTTGGCGTTTGGCACACAAAGGCTAGTGTTTGCTGACCCCGTGGGCAATATGCAGATCTCCCTGCCCCCACCCCTCCGGGGAGAAGCAGAATGTGACTTAGGACACCAAGTGCAGCAGGACAGACTGCCTTGTCCTTCCTTGGTGGTTCTTTCCTCCTTCCCATGCCGTTTACCCCACAGACTCTTCCTTCTGAAGCACAGTCTGGCCCTGTACTGTTGCCTGCCACTTCCAACACTCTTGAGAAGCATACAGCATCTCTTCAGCAGCCAGTCGGCCCAGGCTCACTCACATGGTGGCCAGGGCCTCTCTGGTTACATGCACAGCCAGCTTTGGGGCTAGAGGATGTATTGACCTCATCTTGTGAGAACCCCGCCCTTGCTGCTGTGTATGGTCGCTCTGTGTGCACCTCTGGGGTCTCACAAGAAGGCTGCGTGTTGAGAGCAGGGCTGAATGTGAAGATATCAAGTCACTGGCTTGGAGAGGGGGGTCAAACAAATGTGTCAGGAAAGACTCAAGTCACAGACAATCTGTGGCCTGGAAGAACCAGATGACAGTGTGGTTATTACCTGCCAGGGAGACTTGTCCAAGCAAGATGAGCTACTGGGCCGGTAAAAAGCAAGGGCAAGACCTTCAGAGGTGGAAGAAGATAGAGGTGAGTCCTCTTAAGGTGAGGTCTTGACTGGTTAACACATTTCCTCAACAGAAGGAGGCGTTTCCTACTACAGTGCCTGCCCAAGACAGGAGAACCTGGAGGAGCCGTGGCTCCAAGAAGTGTGGAATTCATCTCTACTCACAGGCACTTGACCATGAGAATGTGATTGTCCAAATTAATTATTGTAAATAGACAAAGTATAATTGTATATGTTTATGTGGTACAAATAATGTTATGATACATGTGTATACAGTTTGCAATATTTGAGTTAAATTAACTAGTGTATCAATTTCCTTAATTACTTATTCCTTTTTTAAAAATTTAAAAATTAATTTTATTTATTTAGTTTGTGATATGGGTTTTTTGTCTACATGTATGTCCATGTACCATGTATGTGCCTGGTGTCAGAGAAGGTTGAAAGACATCATCAGATCCCCTGGAACTGAAATTACAGATGAATGTGAGCCACCATACAGGTGCTGGGAATTGAACCAGGGTCCTCTGCAAGAGCAGCCAGTGCTCTTACCTGCTGAGCCATCGCTCCAGTACTGATTATTTATTGCATTTGGTGAGAGCACTTAATACTTATTTTTTAATATGTGTGTGCACGCATGTATGTGTGTGTATGAGTGCATGGGTGCCAGTGCATGCATGCATGCGTGCGTGTGTGTGTGTGTGTGTGTGTGTATGAGTTTGTGAGAGCACAGGTGCCAATGCATGCATGTATGTGCATGCATGAGTGTGTATGATTGCATGAGTGCCAGTGCATATATGTATTTGTGTGTATGAGTGTGTGAGTGTATGGGTATCCGTTCGTGCATGTATGTTTGTGTACATGAGTGTGTGTGAGTGCACGGGTTCCAGTGCATGCATGTGTGGGTGTTCACAGTGTGTATGATTACATGGGTGCCAATGCATGCATATGTGTGTGTGTGTATGAGTGTGTGAGTGCACAGGTGCCAGTGCATGATGTATATATGTGTGTTTGTGTGTGTGTGTGTGCATGAGTGTGTGAGTGCACAGGTGCCAATGCATGCATGTATGTGTGTGTGCATGAGTGTGTGTGAGTGTACGGGTGTCAGTGCATGCATGTGTGTGTGTGTGTGTGTGTGTGCATATTTGTGAATTACAAGCAATTTTTACAGCAGGCTCTGCCTATAGGACTTTGGTGGGACAGAGAACAGGCAGCCTGGGAATAGGGCTTACCTGTGCTACCAATATAAGGTGCAGAAGGGATTATAGGTGTGTTAGGGTGGGAAGGAGAGGGTCCTGAAGGGGCGTGGTGAAGTGAGGAGCACTCATCCTGTCTAGGAAAGTCAAGAGCTCTGGGGTTTCTTAGGGCAGTATGGCCCACTACTCAGCAACATGGTACTGAAGTGGCCACAGGGCAGGGTGGCTAGGAGAAGCACAGCCAGCTGGGTTGACTTAAAAGCATGGTGGCTGACTGTCCTCATAAGCCCTTAGGGACCTTGAGGCCACTTGGAAGGATGAGGGCTCTCAAAACCAGCCGAGGAGGAGGGGAATGGAGGGTGGACACACCCTAATCATGGATGCTTCTGGGAACATTTCATGACGAGTAAGAAGCCAGTCCCGAGGAATTGCAGGCAAAACCCATGGGTGGGGAGGTGGGGCTGGGACAGGAGCTGGGTGTGTGCTTGTTGGGTGTGGAGTTTCCTTTGTGTCTGAACCTTCTAGAATGAGATCATAGAAACGGCATGCAAACTTGTGAGTAAATACAGGATGATGATTATAGATCTGAAAATGATATTAAAAATTATCTTTTGAGGCAGAGTTCCATGTAGGCCAGGCTGGCCTTGAACTTACTGAGTAATCAAGAATGACATTGAACTCACGCCTCCAATTTCCCAAATGCTGGCATTGTCTGCAGTCACTACTATGCCCTGATCTGAAAACAATAAACTTAAATTACTGTCTAAATTAATCTCCATGCAGAAGAGGTTTAAAAGTTGGAATGGAATTTCCTATGACCCTAGTGGGACAGTGACCCAAGATTACACTTCAGTTGGTTTAGAAAACGGAAATGCCATTCCCTGTCCCCAGCTCTGGGTTTGTGGGTCAGGATTGACAGTTACATAACGGTGGGAGGGGACAAAGACAATGTTCTGAGACACAAAAAGGAATGAGGGTCAACTGGCACAGAGCCCCCTAGACATAGGGATATGCCTCTGAGCAGAGAGCGATGGGAACCTGCCCTGAGGGCAAGGAGTGGGACTGGGCTGGGTAAGGGGGCTGTATTCCTAGGCGTGTGTGTGTGTGTGTGTGTGTGTGTGTGTGTGTGTGTGTGTGTATGTGTGTGTGTGTGTGTGTAAATTAGAGGATAAATTGTGGAAGTTGACTTTCTCCTCCACTACATGTGCCCCAGGAATTGAACTCATGTCCTTAGCCTTAGCAGCAAGTCTCTTTCCCCACTGAGCCATCTCGCCAGCCCACCCAGACCTCTGCTTCTTATGCCCTCCTCAGTTCTGATTGAGCACGTTTAGCATTATGTGATGTAATCGTGGGGACTCCGGTGTCCCATGCAGGAGGCTCAGCATCCTACTGCCCCTGTGAACCAAGGCCACACAGTGTTCACACACATGGTTGTTCCTGAGGGCAGCTGGCACAGATTTAGCTTCACATGTCCAAGAGGAGGGCCAGCTTAGGAGTTCTGCCTCCTTCAGGACCAGGAAGCATGAGTACCACACAGTGGCTGTGTCTGTCCTGACATGTCTCTTCCATGGTCTCAGCAACCCCTCACTGGCTGAGGTGGTCGTGAACACCCTTGTCTGAGTTTGGGTACCCCAGAGCAGCTGACGTAAGGATTTAAGATCAAGCAGGTTTGGGGGCAGTGGTTCCAGAAGGCACTGGGAGGGGAACGAGGGGTCCACTAGGGGCTGTGGGGGCTGCAAAGGTTGAGTCCCTGACTTGGATCAGACCATGAAGTCTGCTGGTCAGGACTGGAACGCTGCTAAGTCAGCTCCCTGCCACTGCTTGGTTACTGCATCCTTGTCCCTCCTGTTTAGCTCAACTATGCATGGCAAGAGCCTCCTTGGTGACCTGCTGCTGCAAAGGAGCCTTGCACCTACTCTCAAGTTGATTTTCCTACAGTTGTGGTCACTGATTCTAACCTGCTGTAATGTCTTTGATGCCTCAGTCTTATGTAGTCCTGGCTTGACCTCAAACTCTTAATTCTTCTTCAGCCTCCCAAGCAGCAGAATGACAGACTTGGGCTCCCATGTTTGGCTTTGCCCTGGGCGTCCTTAAGTCTTTCTCAACCCACTGGGGAGGGTGCAAATTACTGTATGTCTCTGCTGCTAAGCTAGGTTGGGAAGGCACATACTCGTAATCCCATCACTTGGGAGGAGGATAACGGCAAGCTGGAGGCTAGCCTGGTATACTGTGAGCTCCATATCAGCCAGAACTACATAGTTAGACCCAGTCTCAAAAAAAATCCTCAAAGAGTGGCCGAGGAATACTTAGTAGATAAAATACTTGCCACACAAGCATAAGGACTGAGTTCGGAACCCCAGCTCCTGTGTGAAAACTGGGCTGACTCCAAGCACCTGAAAGTCAGCAGTGAGGGGGAGGGGCCAGGGAAAGACGCATCCATGGAGCAGATTGGCCAGCTAGTCTAGCTGAATTGGTGAGATTCACGTTCAGTGAGATACCCTGCCTCAAAAATGTAAGAGGGTGTCTAGTGTGGTTGTGGATGCCTTTAATCTCAGTACTTGGGAGGCAGAGACAGGCTCTGAGTCCTGGTCTACGTCGTAATGAGTTCCACGGCTCATTTTCTTTTTTTTTTTTAAAGGAAAAAAAAAAAGGTGAAAGTGAATATACCATAAAGACCCCTGGCTTCCATACTCAATTGGGAACGCTCACACATAAACCAGAAACCGGGAGCGGGGGGTGGGGGGGTGGGGGGAGGGGTGGAGAGTCCCTGAATCAGTAGATGGTCTATCTGGCTTTCTGGCTGCAGCGCTGCTCTTCCTTGTCCCCCTTGAACCTTGGTTCGACAGTGTGGGATGTTTCTCTTAGCTACTGAGAATCTGGGGGTCAAATCTCAGCCCCGACCCGTCTGCTCTGCCTTCAGGTCACTCCAGAAGCAGCCTTCCCAGGGCCTTGTCCATCCCTCCCCCCACCCCCTTTTAGAAGATGCCCAGCAGGAGGCTCGGGAGGAGGAGCGCCTAGGCTCCTCGCTGTCCTGATGGCGGGGCTGGTGACCTGGGCTGTCCTCCCTCCCCGCAACCCCGCCCGCGGTCGCAGCTCCAGTGCAGTCCCGGCTCCTCCCCCGCGCGGGGCTCGGCGCGCAGGCTGCGGCGCGCACAGCGGGGACCAGAGCGGCTCCGGCGCGCGGAGCCGGGCTCAGCCCCGGTCTGCGGACGCCGCAGCCCCGAACACATCGAGTCGGCCTGGGAGGCCCGCGGGGCGCACGCAGCGCCGAGTGCGCGTGGGACCGGGTCCCGCAGCCGGGTGCAGGAGTGCGCGCGCGCCACGGCATGGAGCCGACCCGGGAGCCCCCCGCGCGCACCCGCCCGCCGCCCCCCGCCTCGCGCCCCGCGCCAGCTGCACCTAGGCCTCGCTCGCCGGCTGAAGCCGAGGCCCGTGGCCCAGAGGGGCTGCTGCGGCGATCGGGGTCAGGGTACGAGGGCAGCACCAGCTGGAAGGCGGCCTTGGAGGGTAAGCGCGCAGCCTTCCATTCCCCGGCCCCCCGACTTGGGACCCAAGAAGTGGCCAGAGTCACCTTGACAGCTCGCAGAAGGGAGGGTGATCCGGAGAATTCATTCATTTCGGGGCAGGCTGATGTCACCATGGGAGGAAGAGGGGCTTCTGGGGACCACTTCTGATCACAGCCTTGACCTACCTTTGCTGTCAACTTCCTCTGTGACCTTGGAGCACCAGGCTCCAAACCTTAGTTGGGTCCGCTGCGAAGCACCTTGTCCTGCTTGTTTGCCGAGTGGTGGCCTGAATCGGTAGCAGAGAAAACACTTAGTGCTCCGTAAAAGCAAAAGCTCTAGTTCCCCAGGTGGTGCCTGTACTCTGTGGGGGTGGGAGGGGCGCTCTGCTGGTAATGAGAATGATAAATAGGAATCTCCAGAGGCTCTTCCTAGCGATTTTGGGGTGCCACCTATTCTCTTCTTGTCATAGTGGCTCAGGGAGTGACCTCGGGCTCAGTGAGACCTCAGCGTGACCTCAGTCACTCAATGAGGCTTCCAAGAGACTTCAAGTAAACATGCTCTTTTAGGAAACTTGGGTTGCCTGCAGGTGGCTGGTGCTGTCGGGAGATGCTGGAGTTGGCCACAGGGAGGGTTAGCTTCCAGATGCTTTTCAGGCTTCTACCCAATAGGACAGAATGGGGGGGCATCTCAGAGTAGGTGATCTTTCAGGGGTGTGGGACAGATGGAGTACCGGGTCAAGAAATGAGAGCAGCTGGCTATAACTAGCCAGTCCCTTGTGGAAAACTGAACCCTAGGATGCTGGATACTGATGAAGGCATTGGGAAAGAGGGATGGAGGGAGAGAAAAAAATATGAGAACGGATACATCTGAGGGACCACTCAGGACAGACTACAGAGTTTGCTTGTTTGAAGGAGCTGTCCAGGGTTTAAGAGGACAGATCTGTGCCGGGAAGACCTGCAGGAGAAGGATGGTGGGTGAGGAGGGTGGCTTACAGTCTGGAGGGGACAAGGCCACCGGTGCTGAGAAAGGTGAGGTGGCTGCAGAGCGTGTCAGACCCTTGGCCAAAGACTGTGAGCCAGGACAGGATACTGACTGTGGTGGGCTGTGAAGACGCTGACAAAGTGGTTAGAAGATGTTGAATAGTGGTTAGAACTATGGAGGCAAAAATGGCTTTCCCAAAAGTAAGTAAGGCTATTATTACAAAGGAGAACCTGACCAGAAGAGGTAGGGTGGAATAAAGACCAACAAACCCTTCTTGGATGTGTGTCTCTGGCTAGTGGTTGGGTTTTCCCTGTGACCTAAGCTTATCCCCTATCAGTAGCTGATGTCACTCTCTTCTCTAGGCTATCCTGTCTTCTTCTTCTCCTTCTTCTTCTTCTTCTTCTTCTTCTTCTTCTTCTTCTTCTTCTTCTTCTTCTTCTTCTTCTTCTTCTCTTCCTCCTCCTCCTCCTCCTTCTCTTCTTCCTCCTTCTCCTCCTCCTCCTCCTCCTTCTCTTCTTCCTCCTTCTCCTCCTCCTCCTCCTCCTCCTCTTCTTCTTCTCCTCCTCCTCCTCCTCCTCCTCTTCTTCTTCTTCTCCTCCTCCTCCTCCTCCTCTTCTTCTCCTTCTCCTCCTCCTCCACTTCCTCCTCCTCCTCCTCTTCCTCCTCCTCCTCCTCCTTCTTTTTGTAGGTATTTGAAAGATTCAGCTCGACTAACCTTTCCTCTGCCCCCACTGGGTAAGGCTATTTCAGGGTAGTGTGACTGGCTGGCTCTGGCTCCATCTCTGGCCCTGAATACGTTGACTCTTGTCCTTCCTACTGCCAGTGTGGCTGACTGGCCCTGCCCATCAGCTGAAGAAGAGGCTACACACTGGGCAGGAGAAAGCGAGAAATCTCTGTGGTGGTCCAGCACACCGTCAGACCTGGCATCTTCTTGTAATGCAGCCTTGTCTCATCTGAATGGCATGGCTCCCTACTGATGTCACTGTTGTCCTCTTTTGGTCTCTGGTACAGATAAGAGCACCCTTCCCAATGGCTCTTGGGTGCCCAGCATCTTGGCCTGCTGACTGTTCTACAGGACTGTTTAGTTCTGTTGGTCCTCTGAGGTTTTCTCGATGTTTCTTGGGTATGTCCTATCTCCATCCAAAGGGACTGGTCCTTACAGGTGGCTGCCACTGTATGGGACCTTTGAGTTGGCTTGTTCAAACTTTCTACAGTGTTAAGACACTTTCTTGGGCCCTGAGTATATCCAGCCCTCACAGAGCTGTTCAAATAGGACAGAGTCAGTTTGGTCAGGGGCCAAGAGCTGGTGAGCTTGAGCCACCTGCCCACACCCACTGGTGGGCTACACTTTTTCCTCACCTTGTGAACCGTGTCACCATTTCTGCCTTGCAGTGCTAATCAGAGAGAGGTCTGGAGTGTAGGTTCTGTTGTGGTGGCTCCTTTCCCAGCTCCCTGAACACAGAACCCCACAGCCTGAGTGGGGAGTCCATGAAAGCAGCAGGGAGCAGCCGCCCAGCCAGAGCCCTTTGAGGTTGTCCTTGAGGCTGCTCTTACTCAGCCCTTCAGTTCTCTTAAGGATACACGACAGACAGCAAGATCTGCTGGTCCTGGGGTCCCAGTGGGCTTGCAGCCTCTGCTTAGGCTGGTCCCTATCTTGAAGAGGAAAGGGAAGTTTCCGAAATGATGTAACTGAGCCCCCAGAGATACCTGCACCCTGATCTAACTTTGTCCCAAACAACTGTGACCCACACCATGGGTGTGTACCTTAGTCACCATTTAACTCTCATCTCTGCCCCAATGAGGTGGATCAGCACTGGACAGGATGTGGGGAGTGAGTCTTGGATATCTCATTCAAGGACACACTGGCTGCTAACATATGAAACCTCCATGGAATTTGCCACTGGGCTTCTGCTATGAAGAGCTTGCCTCTTTTCTGGCGCCATCAAGGACACGGGCTCAGAAAGGCTAACTGGACAGAACCCGGTTGCGTTTTCTGAGCACACGGCTGTCCTCTCCTGGTGCCTCAGGAGGGGCAGCTTTTTCCTCCTCACAGAATCGGAGAGCTCCAGTCAGAAGGCCGCGGTCTAGAAGACAGTCCTCAGTGACCGGTTAGCTCTGCAAACAGAAAGCAGACATTGGTTGGTCTGGTGAAGGCTCCTTTCCCTGTGGGTGTGAGTCCGTCCTTCCAGGTGAAGGCTGGGAAAGCTGATCCAGAGTGCCCGGCCAGGGTCTGGAACCATGGAAGATGATTCAAGAGAGGGCTATTTCTAGCCTTGGGCCTGAGAGCGGGGCAAAGTGTTCTGGGGTAAGAGAGAGGGGACAGAGTGACTCCGCATACCTCAGGCTATATAGATTTCTCAGTGGTCACTGATTCTGAATTTTTAATGTTGAAAGTTTTTTTTATTAGGTACAAACCCACAACTTCCTGATCAAAACCACACACATGCATTTGGCAAAAGCTACCTAAAAATTTAAAAATTACCAAGCTTCACATTTGAGCATTTTAAAATAATCAGGATTATGCTGGCCAGGCTGTACCCTGGATGGTTTAGACGTCAGCCAAGTGCTTTTGGGGGGATGTGGGTATGAGGGGGATCTGAGGTACGAGGAGCCAGTGGTTTCCAGGTGTTCTTTCTAATATTAGGCCAAATCATCCTCATTTAGAAGCCCGGATAACCTGCACCGTAAACTATAGCGTATCTGGACAGGCCATTGCGTGACGGGATGATTGTCAAGTTAGATGCCTGTGAAAAGCTGGACTGCATCACGCCACAGGAGCCACGGTGAACCCTAACTCTCAGGACCGCAGAATGTGCCTTTGGGTGGAACTGTAGTTCTGGCAGGCATGATTCATTAAGAGAAAGTCAGAATGGAGTTAGCGGGTCCTAACCCAGTGTGAACTGGTGTCCTCAGACAGACATAGCTACACCCAGGAAGGCCACGTGCTAAGAATGACTGAGGCTTAGATGGTAGAGTCATGAGCCAAGGGCTTTCAGCAAAACTTCAGGAGCTAGGATGAGCCAAGAAAGCTTTCCTTGAGGCCTTCAAAGGTGGCATGGTCCTGCCAACACCACCACCTTTGGACTTCTGCTTTTCATCACTGTGAGAAGATACCTTATTTTTATTTTCATTTCTTTTTTTGGTTTTTCAAGACAGGGTTTCTCTGTAGCTTTGGAGCCTATCCTGCACTCACTCTTGTAGACCAGGCTGGCCTCAAAGTCACAAAGATTCACCTGCCTCTGCCTCCCAAGTTCTGGGATTAAAAGTGTGCGCCACCACTGCCTGGCATGACACCTTATTTTTGAAGTCATCCTGCTGATGGCACCTTAGTTATGCGATCTGAGGAAGCAGGTACCACATGGACTCCAACTATCCAGCCTCAGGCATCCAGGAGGGCAGACAGCAAACAGTGTATTGGGAGTCCTAGGGTGTCTGTGTTTTAGGGGTTCTACTGCTGCAGCGAAATACAGTGACCAAAAGCAACTTGGGGAGGAGAGGCTTTATTTGACTTACTCTTCCACATCACTGTTCATCATCACAGCAAGTCAGGACAGGAACCCAAACAGGGCAGGAACCGGAAGGCAGGAGCTGATGCCGAGGCCATGGAGGAATGCTGCTTACTGGCTTGCTCCTTGTGGCTTGCTCAGTCTGCTTTCTTATAGAGCCCAGGACCACCTGTCCAGGGATGGAACCACCCATAATGGGCTATGCCCTTCCCCATCAATCACTAATTAAGAAAATGCTCTATGTTTGGATCTTTTTTTGTTTTGTTTTGGGACAGGGTTTCTCTGTGTAGCTCTGGCGCCTGCCCTGGAACTCTCTCTGTAGACCAGGCTGGCCTCGAACTCACAGAGATCTGCCAGCCTCTGCCTCCCAAGTACTGGGATTAAAGGCGTGCGCCACCACCGTCTGGCAACTACAGCTGGATCTAATGGAGGTATTTTCTCAAAGTTCCCTTCTTTCAGATGACTCTAGTTTGGGTCACGTTGTCATAAGGCCAGCCAGCACAGTGTCCTTCTTCTGTCCATGCTGAATGGTTTAGAGAAAGCATCCCTATGAAGAAGTGAAGAGGCTCTTTAGTGATGGTGGGGACATATGTACACACCCTCCTTTTCTATCGAGTTCCTTCAACCCAATTGAATTGTAAGGCTGACTGATAATACTGTGTTCAGTGTTGAATCCTAGTCTCTATTATGCAACACAATGGCCTAGTCCTGCTTTAGGGAACCCAAGGGAATTCAGCATGGTTCTTAATCCCAAGGTACTCGGAGCTGGTTATCAGGTGCTCGGGGCTGGTCAATACTCACCGTGTTGGCGTGTTGGGCACAGTTCTAAGCACTCTACTGTCCTCCCTCAGCAGCCTCAGGGCATCAGTACCAGAAACCTTCATCAGACCCCCAGATCCAAGGATGCTCAAGTGCCTGAGACCAAATGGCATATTTGCACAAAATCAGCTCACATCTTCTCATTTGCTTTAAACATGTCCAAAGTCACTATAATAGCAAATAAATGTAAAGGCTATGTACTTCGTTGCTATTCTGTATTATTTAAGGAAAAACAACACGGCATGGAAGCCTGCACCTGTTCAATACTGATGTGAATTTTTCTCATATCAATCTAGAACTGGTTGAGTATGTGGATGCGGACCCCCAGAGAGGGAGGGCCCTGTGCACACTGACATCGCATGAACACCTGAGAGGGAGATGCTGACATGGGGGCAGTGGAGCAGAATAGATGCTCAGTGACTTCTGTGTGTCCACACTCAGAAAGGGCCAGAGGATGGATATGAACCCGGGCAGTGATTTCAGATGCTGGGTTCTCCGTGGGTAACTCAGTCCCCAGGTTTGGAAGAGGAGAGAGGAACAATACCCAGCAGTGTGCTCCCCATGACAGCAGTGTGTGGTTCCAGGAGACACAGGCTGTCTTGAATCCCACCCCCCCGGGGAGGGGGACAGCAGAGCAGGGAGGAGGAGCTGCCTGCTGTTTCAGGGTAGTCTTGAGCCTCTGCCCTCACACTGCCTGAAGCCTCCATAAAGACTCCTGGTGGATGCAGTCTTGGATCTAGGTGCGGCTCAGGTAGACCCCTCAAGAAATCTAGTGTAGGCTGCAGGAGGGATCCAGCATAGACCCCTGAAGGACCCCAGAGGAGAACAGGCATGAACCCCTGGAAGAATCCAGTGTAGACCCCTAGAGGAACCCAATGTAGGCCCCAGTAGAAGTCAGTGTAGACGCCCTAAGAAATGTGGCTTAGTTTCCCCAGAGGAACCCAGCATAGACTTCTGGAGGAAC
This sequence comes from Myodes glareolus, assembly GCF_982192425.1. Lineage (NCBI taxonomy): Eukaryota > Metazoa > Chordata > Mammalia > Rodentia > Cricetidae > Myodes > Myodes glareolus. The sequence continues at coordinate 36,656,041 of NC_142050.1, forward strand.
CCAGTGTAGTTCTCACCCCCGGGGGGCACAGCATAGATCCTAAACCCAGAGGAGATCCCTGGAGGAACTTACTGTAGACCCCTGGAGGAGCCTGGTGTAGGCCTCCAGTGAACCCCAGCATAGACTCCAGAAGGCATATAATGTAGACCGCTGATAGAGCCCAGCATAGGCTGAGCCCAGTGCAGACCCCTGGAAGAGACAAGCATAGACCCCTGGAGGAAATTACTGTTGGACCCCGGGATGACCCAGTGTAGAACTGGGGAGGAACACAACAGCCCAGGGTAAGTCTATAGAGCAGTGGTTCTCAACCTTCCTAATGCTGTGGCCCTTTAATACAGTTCCTCATGCTGTGGTGACCCCAACCATAAAATTATTATTATTATTATTATTATTATTATTTTGTTTTGTGAGACAGGGTTTCTTTGTGTAGCCTTGGCTGTCCTAGGACTAACTCTGTAGACCAGGCTGGCCTCAAGCTCACAGAGATCCACCTGCCTCTGCCTCTGCCTCCCAATTAAATGAATCGCTGGGATTAAAGGTGTGTGCTACCACCACCCAGATCATAAAATATTATTATTATTATTATTATTATTATTGTTATTTTGGTTTTTCGAGACAGGGTTTCTCTGTAGCTTTACAGTCTGTCCTGGAACTAGCTCTTGTAGGCCAGGCTGGCCTTGAACTCACAGAGATCCGCCAGCCTCTGCCTCCCGAGTGCTGGGATTAAAGGTGTGCGCCACCCCTGCCCGGCCATAAAACTATTTTTTATTGCTGCTCTATAACTGCACTTTGCTACTCTTATGAAGTGTGATGTAAATATCTGTGTTTTCTGATGGTCTTAGGTGACCCCTGAGAAAGGGTTGTTGGACGCCCCCCAAGGGGTCCCGACTCACAGGTTGAGAGAGAGCCATTGCTCTGGAGGAACTCAGCATAGGCTCCAGTGGAGCTTAGTGTTGACCTCATAAGGAACCCAGCTTAGTTCTTGGAGAAATCCAGCATAAACCCCTGGTACAGGCCAGTGTAGACACCAGAGACCTCTGAGGAGGCCAGCGAATTTCTGCTGGTGCGTAGACCTTACTCAAAGAAATGATTCCAAAATGTTTGTGAGTCTCATGGGTCCAGTGCCCGGCTGAACACAGAATTGCCCTCTCTATCCCTTTAGAGACCTGCTAACAAACAGTAGAGGGACATTTTAGGTGCTGATCGCAGTGAGAACCGGAGTTAAGAGCTTGTGAGACGGGGGCTGAGTGCTAACGGACTTGGGCCACCTGCGAAAGACCAGTCAGCCGAGGAACCACAGGGGCCACACTTGAGGATCCCAGTGCTCAGGGGCAGGGGCATGGTGGAAGATGGGCTGAAAACAGGAAGAGGGGTGTGGAATGTCTTTCAGAGATATGGACCCAGATCTAAATAGCCTGTCCCCATTTCTGGCAGGAACTTGAGGTACCACCCTCAAGAATCAGGGCTGCTATACAGGGAGCAGGCCTGGAGCGCACTTTCTAAGTGTGGAGGGCACGCTCCCAGTCTTCTTGGGAAGAGCCGGCTCCAAGTTATTGCTGTAGAAAGGAAACAGAAGCGGTTCCTCCAGAGATGCCAATCCACATGGGGGAAAAGCTAAGGAATTTAACAGCCCCAGATCAACCAGCCAGAGCCCCTGCCATGCTCCCACGGAGAGCCATGGACTCAGAGGCTCCAGGGAACTCTTTTGTCCTCCTGCCTTAGCTGTGAACAATATCCACCCCCTCCAGGAAGCGGAATAAGCGTTTTGAAAGACTCTCTGGGGAGAAGCTCACACAGTCTTCTCACTTCTCTGGTGGAACAACTCTCAGCAGCGTCTTCAGAGAAGACACTCACTTATGTTTATCACAGCATAAACCAAGGACTACATAGCACAGCTGGGGCAAAGCCCAGACACCTTAAATTCTCATCGCAGAAGTGAAAAACTTGGTGGAAGGGTGAGGGGATGGAGTTGAAGACATCTCCCCAGAAATAAACCAAAGCGGTAAAGAGATGGGGAGCAGGGTGGGGGAGGCGAAGGAGAAGGGCCAGTTTAGGAGGAACTCAGAAAATGAAAGAGAAGAAACCATCCATGACGTAATTACAGAACACTTTTCCGGCACTGACAGACATGAGTTTCCAGGTTGCAGGGGCCATCAGTTGTCCACTAAAGCAGAGAGAGATATCACTGCGGGGAAGTCAAGGCAACCGCACTGGTCACAGCCACAACTGCGGGCGGAGAGAAAGAGACGCATCATGCCGACTGCTTGACACACGTGTTCTATGCTTACACAACTGAAGCAGGAGCCCAAAGCAGGGAAGAGTGCCCCTTACAGGACGCTGGTTCTTCCCATGACAATGAGCACATCCAGAGCAACCGCCACAGACAGGCCCAACCTAACCTGGACAATTGCTTACTGGAACCCTTCCCGGGTGGACTAGATTGTCTCCCGTTGACTGTTAAGACTAATCATCACAAGTGGATGGACCGAATGTGATATAGCCATAGAGTGAAATGATGAACAATAGAAAGGATAAGGTTCTGTCATGTGCTACGACGTGAATGAGGCTTGAAAACGTGTTAGGTGACATAGGCCTGACACCAAAGAAAAGGCACTGTAAGATTCGCCTCTGTAATGAGGAGGACCAGCAGCAATTGGGGAGAGGCCAGGCGGAGAGGTGGTGGGTGGGATGGGTGCGGGAGTTACTGTTTAGTAGGTGTGGAACCTCTGTTTACAGAGTCGAAACTTGGGCAACCAGATGACCGGGCTAGCCTGCTACTTAATGCTATTAATTGAGCACCTAAAATGGTTAAAAATGGTAAATTTTATGATGTGTTATATATATATTTCATGAGATCCGTATCACAATAAAATAAGAAAACCCTCTGTTTTAAGTCTGAAAGGTTTCCTTTATTACCACAAGCATCTTGAGTGCAGATAAAAGTACGTACGGAGGACCTGGAAGAGTGGGTGTGGGGTGGCAGATGGTAGAGGGGCGGGCAGCATGCCAGGAGGGATGGGGTGGAGGAGAAGGACCCGGGAGCAGACACCCTGTCACAAGGCAGCGAGGGTAGAATGGATGAAGCCTGGAAGGTGCTGGAAAAACAACAGGGGAGCCCAGGTCAGAAAGCTGTGACCGCCGCAGAAGTGGGCAGTAGGGCTGACAAAACTGGGGCCGTGGTCCTGAAGAGAGCCCCTCAAAGGGCAAGCACCGTCACCGTCATCCTGAGGGCTGGTTCCAGCTCTTGCTCAGTTCCACCCCATAAGGCTCTTGCTGTTGGGACTTGGGGACGGCATTGGGGGCTGGAGACAGGACGGCCGGTGGCAGCTAGTACTGACCCGTTTGTCTTTTCCTCAGATACTACCACACGCCTGCTGCTAGGGGCCATTGCGGTCCTCCTGTTTGCCATCCTGGTGGTGATGAGCATCTTGGGTGAGTGTGCACGTCAGAGTGTGTCAACAGCGCACACCTGTGTGTGCTGTGTGAGCCAGTATGCATGCCTGGTCCCAGCATGCCTAGCTAGGCACATTCCTCCACGTATCAGGTTACAGGGGAGGCACACAGTAAATTAGAAGTGGTTGGTTGCTAATATAATTGAAGCCTGAAATAATACACTTCCACACGGACCACGCATGTCCCATTTATTGGCCATGTAGGAAGCAGTGGTACCAACGAATTAGTTCATAAATGCCATTGGCATTCAGAGTAGGCTAGGCTAGGCAGGCAAAACCTCTTAGAGGTGACAGTTTGGCAATATGAGACTTTAAATATCACATTCATTCAACAAACACTTAATGAACTTTGCTACATGTAAGATCCTAGACTAAGAGATGGAGTGGGGTAGGGACTACGTAGGTAGATAGGGATAGAGGGAAGGAGGGAGAAGGGAGCTACCCCTGCATTTTCTGATTCTCAGTTGTATTTAGCTCAAAATAATCTGTATGCTAAAGAGGCATCCTTTGGAGTGGAATACTCTGGATGCTAAAAATGGAAACATTTTTAAGGGGGAGAGGCTCACAAACATGGAGTTCTGTGTGGTCATGAATGGGCTCCAGAGGTAAAGGGGGCAGAGGAAACTCCCCACAGGGATTGTGTGCTCTGGGGAGACTTCTGGGAAAATGCCTTGGCCTCTGTGGAGTTTGCAGAAGTGATTGAAGCTTTTCTTCTTCCTCCTCCTTCTTCTTCTTTTTGAGATAAGCGCTGGTGTAGCCCAGATTGGCCTTGAATTCTCTGTGTTGTTGAGGCTGGCTCTGAGCTCCTGGTCTGACTGCCTCCACCTCCTCAGTGCTGAGATTAACGGTATTCTGTGCCACACCAGTTCTGTCTAGTGTGTGCCACCACACATGGGTTATGGAATGCTGGGGACCAGACTCAGGGCCTTGTGCATGCTAGGCAAGTGCCCTGTCAACTGAACTACACCCCTGTTCTCAACCTTTAAGTATTTATTTTTATTATTTTATGTGTGCAAGTGTGTGTGTATGTATGTGTGCACAAGTGCATGCATGTGTGTGTGTATGTGTCCGCAAACGCGTGCATGTGTGTGTCCGCAAGTGCGTGCATGTGTGTGTGTATGTGTGTGTGTAGACCAGAAGAGGGCATCAGATCCCCTGGAGCTGGAGTTATAGGCAGTTTTGAGCTGCCTCACGTGGGTGTTGGGAACTGAATTCAGGTTTTCTGTAAGAGCAGCCTGTGCTTTCGGCCACCGAGCCATCTCTCCAGCCTCTTTAGTCTTTAGAAAGCAGTCTGACCAGAAGTGGGTCGCCTCACTAAAGTGGTGAAAATCCTATCAGTCTCCACCAAGATCTCCCTCGTTCAACTTGCTGGACGAGCAGAGGGTCTGAATGTGTTTGCAGGTGGACTGAGGACACCAGGGCCAGATCAACTTTGCCTGGAATAAGGTTGTGAAAGGAATCATTTTCCCTTCATCTGTGTTCTGGATCAGCAGGTCAGGGAATGTGTGGACACAGCTTTGGTGTCTCTCAGGAGAGCCCAGGGAGAAGGCTACGCTGTGGACATTCCTCCCAAGTGGGCCTGAGTCAGGGCTTAGGTGTGCTCAGAGAGTGTGCAGTGGTGTGTCAGTGTCCGTGTGGTGGTAGGTCCCCAGGACAGGGCAACCCCTTGGGTAGTATGGTGTGTTCTTGGCTCCATCTTAATCAGTATTTTAATTAGTCGTTTATATGAAGAAAAAACCACATGCTCATGGAATTTGCAATTATTACCATTCCACACGATCAAAGGAGAAAACAATCCAGACAAAATTTATCTTTAAGGCCTAGATAGTGGCACACACCTGGTATCCCAGACTGGAGAGGTAGAGGCAGAAGCCCAAGGTCAGCCTTAGAGAATTAGAGGTCAGTGTCTTAGCGTTTCTGTTGCTGTGAAGAGATGCCATGACCACGGCAACTCTTACAAAGGAAAACATTTCATTGTGACTGGCTCACAGTTCAGAGGTTTAGTCCAGTATCATCTTGGTGGGACATGGTGGTACACAGGCAGACGTGGTTCTGGCTACATCTAGATCCGCAGGCAACAGGAAGTAAACTGAGACACTGGGCATGGCTTGAGCACAGGAGACCTCACAGTCCACCCCCCACAGTGACATGCTTCCTCTTATAAGGCCATACCTACGTCAACAAACCACACCTCCTAATAGTGGTACTTCCTATAAGCCTATGGGTGCCAATTACATTCAAACTACTGCAATCAGCTTTGGTTACATGAAACTATGTCAAAATTCAAAACTAAAACTTACCTATAAAACTTCAAATGAGCTAGGTATCGTGACTCATGCTTTTAATCCCTGAACATGGGAGGCAGAGGCAAGCAGATCTCTGAGTTTGAGACCAACCTGGTGTACATAGTGAGGTCCGGGCCAGCCAGGGGTAAATAGTCAAACCAAACCAAACCAAAGCAAAGCAAACCAAACCAAACCAAACCTCAGATGAGCCCAAGAGAAGGAGAAATGCATAAAGCAAAGCCAAACAAACTCCTGGTTTCGGATTAACCTGTCTTCTGGTCTCCAGGAGATGCAAAGCATAAGTTAGCACATGACAAAGAGGTCTTGGAGGGTTGGTGGACATTCTGAACTGACTTCCCAGAATAGTGTGTGTGTGTGTGTGTGTGTGTGTGTGTGTGTGTGTGTGTGTGTCTGTGTGTCTGTATGTCTGTGTCTGTGTGTCTGTGTGTGTGTGAGCTATGGAGGACCAAAGAGGGCATGGGATCCCCTGGAACTGGAGTTATAGACAGTTGTGAGCTTCCATGTGAATGTTGGGAATTGAACCCAGGTTGTTTGAAAGAACAGTAAGTTTCTTAATCTCTGGGCCAGCTCTCCAGTCCCCATTTAAAAGAATACTTGTTTGCACTTACATTTCGTGCTGGGATGTGGGTGTAGAAGTCAGGGCACAGCCTGCAGGAGTTGGTTTCCGAGTTCTGACCTCCCACTTGAGGGATGCAGCCCAAGTTGTCAGACTTGGAGACAAAATGTCGTTATTCACTGAGTGAGCCTGGTGGACAGCTCAGGACTCAAACCTAAAAGGAATTCCCTAGAAGTTCAGTGGTGAACAGGGTAGTGGAGCTAGCTAGTGAGGGAGAGCATGGTTATGAAAGAGGCACACTGCCCTGCCAGGGTCTCCCACCCTGGCTACGGAGAGGTGGCTTTCGGATCCTTTCTGGTCTGAGTTCCTAGGGTTAAGGGGGAGACCTTTGCTTGGGTTTGTCCCTCTGCTGTGCCCCATGATAACAGACTGATCACCTTCCTGTTCATTTCATCCGGAACTCCTCCCCGGGGCACAGTGACATCAGCAGAGCCTCCGAAGGGTACTGGAGTCCAGACAGAGGGAAGGAGCTGTGGGAAGGCCAGGGGACACAGCGGTGACCAGGCACACTTGGAGACACTGAGCCCCTTTCCCTCCCTGCAGCTTCCAAGGGCTGCATCAAGTGTGAGACGCCCTGCCCAGAGGACTGGCTGCTCTACGGAAGGAAATGCTACTACTTCTCGGAGGAGCCTAGAGACTGGAACACCGGCAGGCAATACTGCCAAACCCACGAAGCAGCACTGGCTGTGATCCAAAGCCAGAAGGAACTGGTGAGCGCCTGGGTCAGAAGCAGGGACCCTCATGCCCCCCCTACTGACTCAGGTGGAATGACTGAATGACCCCCTGGGTGTCTGTCTCCAGTTACTCAGCCACTGTCCAGTTATGGGGCGATGGTGAATTCCCTGGGGGCTGATCATTCAAACCTCCATCCTCCACTTCCGTCCAAGACTGGTGGGCTGAGTTAAACTCAGTAGTAAGAGGATGAATTAGAAGCTGTGAACACACTTGGACAATGTAAAAAAAAAAAAAAAACTCATTTCCTACCATCTAAATCAAGGCACCGCCTCTCGGGTCACACCTTGAGTTGTTCTGCCTATCGAAAGGCTAAAGAGCCCGGAACCCCTGAGCTCTCCCTCATTTTGGACGTTGTGGCACAGAGTCGTGCACTTCTAAAAGAGGAGCGGGTCTCAAAGCCAGTTTCTGTTCATCTGCGTTGCACAACATTTGTGTGTCAGTTTCTGAGAAAGTCCCAGAAGTACAGGTCAGACAACCTGTTGTGGGTAAGATTTGGCCAGGAATCTAACACGTCCTGGGGACCATCCCCAAACTCCCAGCTCTTGAACTGAGGCAGGCTGTGGGGGACATTGGCCAGCTTGGGGAGCTGCTCTGGTCTTGCTCCAGCAGGCAAGGATTCCGTCGTCATTGGTCCTCAAAGTGACCACACCATCTCAGTACCCATCACTCTCTGCAGGGCCAGGGTCTCCAGAGAGCCCAGGCTGGGGCCGTGCCGCCGTGACAAAACTGCGCTCCATGCCTGGGTTTCTCTCCTTCCTTTTGCAGGAATTCATGTTCAAGTTCACACGGAGGGAGCCCTGGATTGGCCTGCGCAGAGTTGGAGACGACTTCCACTGGGTCAACGGGGACCCGTTTGACCCAGACACGTGAGCTGAGACTCCGTTTTCTAGGAGAGAGATGAACTTAAACAGGGAACGGGTCAGCCCCAGAGTCAGCTCTCTGATAGACACATGTGGTTTTATGCTAGCTGGAATGGATACGTCTCTAGGGCAAGTGTGGGGGGGGGTCATCTGTGGCAGGGCTTCCTCTGTGAAAGTGCCTTGATTTCCCCCTCAGTCCAGCCTGAATTGGTGGCCCGGCCACACACACAGCTTCTCAGTGAAAGGTGCAGGTGACGTCTGTCTGTGACTACGCCATCTGTGCCTCTCCTATTGGCCAGAACTTAGTCATGCCTCTGCGCGTGGTTGCAAGGGATGATGGGAAGCGTGCCTTCTGTATGGTTCCACATGCACTGTGCCAACGGAAGACAGGAACTCTGGACACAGTTGCCCACTGGCATTACCGATCACCTTTTCCCGTGACAGCTTCTTCTAGGGCAGGCGCCCTGAGGGAGGTGCGGGGTGCCCAGTGGTGCCGTGTTGTGTGGCCCAAGTGATCTTGGGCAATGGGGGTGGCAAGTGCGGCTGTGGAGGTGCATTGTGGTAGCGAAGGTGTGTGTGGTGGTGGGGCAGGGTAGGCTTAGGGACAAGCAGGTCACTTTAGCTTACAGTCCAGACTCCACCTATGGAGAACTGTGCCCGGATACAACCTCTCACGGCTGTGATAAAAGCTTCCTCATGGTGCAAACAGGATTCTGTGGGAGGTGAGGTGGGCAGAGGGCAGCTCTGAATTGGGCACCTTGGAGTTGACCTTAGAAGGAGATAGAAAAAGAATAAGGAAGGCAGGGAGCATTGGTGACAGATGTGTGGAACAGTTCCTCATCATGGAACATTCCAGAAGCATAGAGCTGGAACAGTGGGGGGCTAAGCTAGCAAGGCGCACCCATGTCTGTCCTGGAAGACACTCCAGTGGTGCCTGGAGGGAGGGACAGCCAAAGGGCCTGTCGGACCACCTGTGATGACAGCTTTGATCCTTTCTCTCCCACCACAGGTTCTCCATCTCGGGTATGGGCGAGTGTGTCTTTGTGGAACCCACCAGGCTGGTGTCAACGGAGTGCCTAGCAACCCGGCCCTGGGTGTGCAGCAAGATGGCCTACACGTGATGTGGCCCAGACCAGAGGTGGCCCTTCTGCCCCGTCCCAAGGACAGTGTCTCTTCTACCACCTGCTTCCGGCAGGAGCTGCCACCCTCTCTGAATGGAAGCAGCGGGGAGAGTGGTCCCTGTCCCTGTCCCCTCTCAAGGCTCCAGAGCTCCGAGGCCCTGGTTCCTGGTCTGTCTTGTCCCCAGGCAGGTCCTGCGGCTTAGCAGTTATATCTCATGTGCTAAGTAGTGTAGACATCTTGCCCCCCATACACACAAGCACACACATGTATACACATGTACACACACAGACACAACACACACGCTCTTTATAACAGGTCACCCTTCCTTGGCTCGGCCTGGAAGCTTCCTCACTGCAGCCCTGGTGCTTCTGGGCAGAGGGGGACTGACGTGGGTTATACGGCTTTTGGCTCAGTTGTCTGCCCTCCCCAGCGGCTTCTCTCCGGCACAGCTTCCTCAGCACCTTGGAGAGAACAGCCCAGGGCTGGAGGCCCCTGTCTCTGTCCTCCCTGCCTTCCGGGGGTCCTCGGGCAGGGCCCCTGCTGTGCTGTGGTGCTGTTGTATTGGTCACTAATGGAATAAAGGTTTGACTGCATCTATGAATCTGCTGCTATTTGTTTCAGAGTCACAACTTGGGGAGGAGCTGAGGGGCAGTCTGTGGGGGCCACCATCAGGATGCGCTTGTCCCGGTGTGACAAGCAGTATCGTGTAGAAACCTAGGCTGAAAAAATGAGCAACAAAATGGAACACATTTCCCAGATCACACTTGACTTAATGTGGGCGGCGGCTATGTTACTCTCACCTGTGTGAAGGGTGGACTCTATTCTGGTACCTTCATTACTTATTTGACTCAATACGACAAATGCCTATTCACACCTTCTGTCCTGGCTACTTTTCGGTCAACTTGACGCAAGCTAGAGTCAAGAAGAGGGAACCTCAGTTGAGAAAATGCCTCCATAAGATCGGGCTGTAGGTTAACCTGTAGGGATTTCCTGTTGGGAGCGCCCAACTCATTGTATGTGATACCATCCTTGGGCTGCTGGTCCTGGTTCTATAAGAGAGTGGGTTGAGCAAGCCATGGAGAGAAAGTCAGTAAGCAGCTCCCCACCATGACCTCTGCTTCAGCTCCTGCCTCTGGGTTCCTGCCCTGTTTGAGTTTCTGCCCTGACTTCCGTCAATGATGAACAGTGGTGTGGAAGTTTAAGTCAAATAAATCATTTCCTCCCCAAGTTGCTTTTGGTTCTGGTATTCCTCACAGCCACAGAAACTTTAACCGACACAAACTGGTACCAGGACTGTGGAGCATTGCTGTGACAGGCCTGACCACGTGCTTTGGGGAGGATTGAGGAAGGACTTTAGAATTTTGGGTTGGAAAAGCCATCGAATGTTCAAAGCTTGCTGAGCTGTTCTGTGGGAGCTTGGAAGGTAAGAATGCCGAGGGCAATGTTGAAGGTATGGAGGCCTGGCTTCTCCAGAGGGAACTTTGGGAGTCCCTTAAAGACTCCATCAATGATGTTTGCTATTTTGAGTTGGGAACCTGTGGTGATACTGGTCAGCTGGAGCTGAAGAATCAGCTGCGGCATTTAACAAGATAATAGAATCACTAAAGTGAAATCTTTGCTGGCCAGCTGGGGCTGAGACATTAGCTGTAATTAAGAAGAGACCAGCATCACAGAGGTGAAACCGTCTGAGGGAGTATTTCCTCGGGGTCAGCACACAGAAACCATGTTCCAGAGACGGCCAAGGCTGGACCTCATGCTGATAGCCAAATTCGGTCGGTAAGAGTCTCCCAGGTGGTGCTGGTTCCGAAGGCATGAAGGGTCATGGGAAGCAGCTGAGGCTTGGCACCGTGAGAGATGAGGAGAGAACTTTGGAAAGGTGCAGCCCCGGTAGCAGTTGAAGCCTCGGGGCTGAAGGGGTCGCACAGAATTCAGGTTTGGTTCCATAAACTGAGTCCGGGAAAGGTTAAAGTAGCCCAATTGCAGCTGAGACCCCAGCATTTTGGAGACGAGCGCCACGGGACAATTGCCAATGACAGCAGCGGCTATGGAATGGAGCCTGCCTGATCCTGGGAGACAAGCTGTGTGGGCTGCGGCAAGCCCTTTGGACCCCAGAAGACGCTGAGGGGGTCCCAGACACTGGGCTCTGAGTTATTTACGCTATTGGAATTTGGTTTTGCTATGCTCAGATGGTGACTGTCCTGGTTATTCCCTCTTGGAATAAGAAAGCATTTATTTATTTGTTTGTTTTACTGGAGCCCACAGTTGGGAGACTGAACTTTGAAAGAAATTTTGGAGCTTTACAGAGACCTTGGATTTTAAGAGAGACTAAATATTTTAGAGGCTGAACTTTTCTGTTTGTTTGTTTGTTCTTGTTGTTGTTGTTGTTTTTTGAGACAGAGTAGCCCTGGCTGTACTGGAACTCCCTCTGTAGACTAGGCTGGCCTCGAGTTCAGAGATCCACCTGCCTCTGGTTCCTGAGACATGGGATTTAAAGGCATGCACCACCATCGTCCACTGAGGCTGAATTTTAAAGTATTTGAATTTGAAAAGACTGTGGAACTTTTAAAGTTATTTATGATTTATATTGCAACATTTTTATTAATATGCTATCTTAGTGACAAACGAGGAAGGAAAGGTTCTAACTGAAAAGTGATGTGTTTGTGTTTCAGTTGACAAGGGCTCAGTTGTACTGGTTACTTTTGTCAACTTGACACAAGTTAGAGTCATCTAAGAAGAGGGAGTCTCAAATGACTCCATGATTGTAGACAGGCAAGCCTGTAGGGCATGTTCTTAATTAGTGATTAATGGGAGAGGGCCCAGCCCATTATGGCTGGTGCCATTCCTGGGCTGCGGTTCCTGGGTTCTATAAGAAAGCAGACTGAGCAAGCCATGAGGGGCAAGCCAGTAAACAGCACCCCTCCATTGCCTCTGCATCAGCTCCTGCCTCCAGGTTCCTGCCCTGCTTGAGATCTTGTCCTTACTTCCTTCAATGATGAACAGTGATTTGGAAGAGTAATGAGAATAAACCCTTTCCTCCACAAGTTGTTTTTGGTCATGGTGTTGCATCACAGCAATAGAAATAAAACACCTATCTATGACAGACACCATGCTAGGCCTGTGGGAATCTGTTTCTTTATGCTCCAGGGACATACTGGGAGAAGATGAACTAGAAAGCACTAGAATATTCTGGAATACTGGTGCGGGAGAATTGTCCGTATTCTGTCAATCATGTTTTAAACAAACGCTGATTGGCCAGACAGGAAGTATAGGTGGGTCAACCAGACAGGAAGTAGAGGGGGCGATGAGAACAAGAGAATTTGAGGAAGGAGGAAGCCCATTCCTCCCACTCCTGCCCAGATCACCGAAGAAGCAGGATGTGACCTGCCCCCGCTGAAAAAGGTACCATGTGGCTAACACAGACTAGAATAATGGGCTAACATAAGTCATAAGAGCTAATGGGAAGCCTGAGCTAATGGGCCAATAAGTTTATAATTAATGTAAGCTCTCTGTGTAATTTTCTTTGGGGTTAAATGGCTGCAGGAACCTGGCAGGACAGAAACCCCAACGAGCAGGCCCTCATGTTACAGAACACTGTAGAAGAATGGTCTATTCTGCTTAGAAGAGGATGGGGTGATGCTCATGTTGGGCTGGGTATGAGCCTTTGAGAGTCTTCTGGTCGCTGGCACCCAGGTTTGCTGGGGAAGGGACTGGAGGGGCTTTGGGGAGCCTCCTAGCCTCATGCAGCCTGCAGTGGAGTCTGACCTGACTTCTTGGTGTCTGTAATCACGTGTGGGATGGCTGGCTGCAGCTGAGTCTTGGCATTTAGATCGTGGTCCATTTTCAGAAAATACCTCAGAGGCAAAATGTGGCCCACAGGGTCCCGTTCACTCCTTTTGAGTGTACATTTTTGACAAAACTAATCATTTCTGTTACCTTTTCTGCATGTATTCTAGACATTTTTTTTCAGATATGGGTAATTAGGGTCTTCAGGAAAAGTCAGTAGGAGGACAGGATACAGAACAAAGTGGTTAGGGAATTCTGGGGGTGCCCCTCTACTTATTAGTTTGGTTAAAGGACCACTACAAGGTACTTGGTAGTGTCTCACTCTAGCCTGTGCTTGGCCGTCAAAGTCTCTGAAAGGGCTGGAAGGTTCAGAGAAGACCCTCACATCTTACTTATTAAATGCTCACAGGGCTAGAGAGATGGCTTAGTGGGTAAAACACTTACTATTCTTGCAGAGGACCTGGGTTCAGGTCCCAGCCCCCATAGGCTCATATGTTTGAAGGTTTGGTCATTGGGGAGCAACACTATCTGAGAGGGATCAAGGGGTGGGGCCTTGTTGGAGAAAGTGTGTTCCTGGTGGTGGGCTTTGAGGTTCCAAGGGCCCAAGTCAGGCCCAGTGGCTCTCTCTCTCTCTTACTGCTGGCTGCAGATCTAGATGTAGAACTCTCAGTTACCATGTCTGCCTGAACGTTCCCATGCTCCCCACCGTGAGGATAAGGAACTAAGCCTCTGAAACTGTAAGCCAGCCCCAATTAAATGCTCTCCTTTATAAGCTGCATTGGTACAGAAAGGGTGGATGCTCCATTCACAGGTTACACACCAGACAGTTCAGGACGCCATCTGCAAGTGGTCTGAGCTAGCTCAGGTGGTGCGCTCTCTGTGGCCAGGCAGGCAGACAGGGCAGTGCTAAACCATAAGTGTGCACCCCTAACCCTAAGCTGTGTCCCCTCTCCAGGGAGGGCTTACCAAGTCTCTTCCTCAGATCCATTTCTCACATTCTCAGCTGAGGTTTTCCCTTTGGAAGAGACCCTCTGATTAGTATTAAGAGTATACCTAACACTGGGGGCTCAGTCTCCCTACACGATTTCCACCCACTTCCCAACCTGGACCTCAGAATGGAGCAAGCAAGGCCACTGCAGGGAAGAGTGCAGGCGGGCTTTGGGGTGATGGAGGATGCTAAGGGAAGACTTGAGAGGGCCAGGGGCAGTTTGGCTCTGCACTAGACACATAAGTGGTGTTTTTTGTAGCTTTCTCATGGCCTGCAAGGCAGATAAAAGGCCAGTCTAAACAACCAAGAGAGAGAGGCTCTTTGGGGTTAGGCAATGCTTAGGAGCTGTGAGGCTGGGAAGATTTGTCCTTTGGAAAACTACTTGTAAGACTACAGTGTCCCCTGGCTGACTGACTTGAGGCGGAGGGTGACCTATCTATGCATGCTTGTCACTGAGGTGGAACCGCCTCAGGAAAAGATGTCTATTCTGCTTGTCTGTATCTCTCTCACATGGTTTCTCTGTGAGTGACACACAAAGGAGGTCATGCATGGGAACTCCTCTAGCCAATAGCCTTTAAGATACTGGCCCATTTTGGGTATGGTCAAATGTACTATATATACAGATGTAAAAAACCTTCATGGGCCCCTTGGCTGCTGGATTCGGTTTCTGTTTCCTGATCATGCAGAGGAATGCTGATCTGTGAGTCTACCCCTAAATAAAGAAACCTTTATTTTACTCCATTCTGAGATGGTGTGGAATTATTTTATTATAATCAACAACAGTCTGGTGCCCAACGTGGTAATCTTCAAACACTTCAAAGAACTGTAGAATATGGCATTTAAATAACTTAGGGTTCTGTTGACATGAGACACAATTGCTCCTGGCATCACTGATCTATTCCTGAGAGAATGTTGGGCACTGAAGACACTCCACTTGGAGTTTGTTTCTTGGCAAAACTGGCCTTTGAGCAAAGAACTGTCCATGCCTTGACCACTGACAAAATGCACAGTGTCCAGACTGGACAACAGGATACAAGAAAAAAAGACTTCCAAATCTTGCCAAGATGGGGTAATATGGTTTTAAAAAATTTCCTGCCTCTAAAAATGGTCTATCAGTTACTCTAGGCCTTAGCCAAAGTTGGTTGCTTCAGTGTTACAAATGAGACTTTGAGTGATTGCCCAGGTAGCCAATTATCTCTGTCATTTATTGCACCTTTTGGAAGTTGCTTGATTGTGCTTCCTATTTACTTAAGTAATATTGTTTCCTTCTCAGGTCTTTGATGAGGTTGAAGACTAGATAGTCATGTTACTTTCCTCTCATGACTTGACCAAGCTATTTCTAATACATGACTTAGGCACCTTAGGATAAGATAACTATTAAAATATTTAGCATGTTTCTTGCTTGATATTGTTTATGCTGATTGCAATTCTAATTTTTATACTTGATATTTGTTCTAGGCTTGATATTTTATACTTCATATTTGTTCTTATTATGTATAAAACTATAGTTTTATACTAGGCTTAGAACTCTTTTATTTTAGACAAAAGGGGGAGGTGTGGGAATTCCTTCAGCCAACAGCTGATGCGGGAGAATTGTCTGTATTCTGTCAATCATATTTTAATAAAACGTTGATTGGCCAGGCAGGCAGTATAGGCGGGAAAACCAGACAGGAAGTAGAGGTGATGCAATGAGAACAGAAGAATTCTGGGAAGCAGGGAGGTTCCTTAGGTATTCCTGCGCAGACCACTGAAGAGGCAACATGTAAGCTATCACACTGAGAAAGGTACTGAGCCCATGTGGCTAACATAGATAAGGATAATGGGGTAATATATGTTATAAGAGTTAACAAGAAGCCTGACCTAATGGGCCAATCAGTTTATAACCTTATGGAGTCTTGTGTGTGATTTTCTTTGTGGTTTGCCAGTTGTGGGGTACCGGGCAGGACAGAAACACCAACAAGCCGGCCCTCATGTTACAAACAGCCTTTAAGATACTGGCCCACTTTGGACATGGTCAAATGTACTATATATACAGATGTAAAAGCATGTGCAGCCCCTTGGCTGCTGGATTCAGTTCCTGTTCACGGCTCATGCAGAGGACTGTGGTCTGTGAGTCTATCCCTTAAGTAAAGAAACGTTTATTATACTCCATTGTGGGCTAGTGTGGGACTATTTTATTGTAATCGACAACATGCTGGAGACATTCCTTTCAGCCTCCAGTGACCACTTCCTTCTCAACACCGACAGCTCATAAGGCGGACAGTCTTCCATGGCCTTCCTCTGTGTGGCTGCTTCTTCTGGCTTATTGTGCTCTTTCAGAAATAGATGAGACACCTTGCCACTGGCCTTTCATAAGCCAAGGAACCCCGTGAAAGTCTTGTAGAGAAAAAAATGTGTTTCTGGGGACTCAGATTCTAAGTTTTTGTTCATTATGTTGAACCAAGGGCCATTATCATTTATGACTTGATTTTTACACTTATCAAGTTTGTCTGGTGAAGTCTAAATGTGGCCATTCCAGCAGAGGTAAATGTAGCTGCTAATGTCTTACCTGTGGGACTTCCATGTATTCTTGTTCCTGGGTGAATTTCTTTTATGTGTAAGGGTTTTATTTTACTTGCATGTACATGTGGGCACCATGTGCATGCATTGCCCGAAAAGGCCAGAAAAAGTCATCAAATTGCCTGGGACTGAAGTTACAGACAGTTCTGCGCTGCCGTATGGGTACTGGGATTTGAACCCCAAGTCCCCTGGAAGCACAGCCAGTTCTCTCAATCACTGAGCCATCTCTCCAGCAGAAATGAAGCTGCTTCACCCCTTCCTTTCCTACAGCCCTACTGGCAGGGAAACCTTCTAAACTCTCCTTTGCACTTAGAAACCTCACCTGTCCATCTCTTGTTCTGCCCTCCCCCAAACTGAGACAGAGCCCTGGCTGGCCTAGAACTTTCTCTGTAGACCAGTCTGGTCTTGAACTCAGAGATCTGCCTACCTCTGTTTCCTGAGTGCTGTGTGCCACCATGCCTGTCTTTAGTGTAAAACAGGCTAGAGGCAGGATACTTGCCAAAGAGATGTCTACTGAGAATTCACTGGTTTACAGGAGTTCTGAAATTCATCCCCCTGGGGTATAAAATCCAGATTCTGCAGTTAGGGCTATGTGGAAAAACCCTATCTTGAAAAATTCCAAACAACAGAAAAAGAAAAAAGAAATTAAATCTGGAATCTGGGGAGACCAGACCAAGAATTTCCTAGTGAGCTCTAATTCTCTTCCTTGGGTGGGGAAAGTTTTCTTTTGCTCCTTGGTATGTTGTGCTATAGCACATTCCAATTGGTCTTAATAATAAAAATCCGAGTCAGATAATGGGGTGAATGCTGAAAGATCAGAGAAGTAAAGGAACCAGTCACTAGAGAGACTTTTTACCTCTACTGAATCCTCAGACAGAAGGGGGCAAGATTCTGTCTCTGTGAATCCTCAGACTGAATCTTGAGCTCCTATCTCCTCCCCACTTACATTGCTCTCTCTGCCCAGCCATATCGCTCCTGTCTCCACCTCCCTAGTGCTGGGATTAAAGATGTGCGCCACCGTTGCCTGGCTTCTATGGCTACCTAGTGGCTTAAATCTGCACTCTGATCTTGAGGCAAGTTTTATTTGTTAGATCACAAACAAAATATTAAAACATTGTGCTGTTAAGTCCCCTACCCTCTGGAGATTCTCCTTATTCTGTTGCTGCCCTTGGCCACCTCTCAGGTGATCAGCCTGTAGGCTGCCCAACTACCAGCCTAGGACCTGTCTGAGGGCTCGGGGAGCAGAAGCAAAAAGCAGGATGCATTTCTAAACTGTAGTGTCAGGGTGAGATTTCTATGGCAACGTTGTTTCCTAGGAGATGCAGATACTTTTGGCACCCACACTCCTTCCCAGGTTTTCAGGGCTGCCTAAGTTCCTTCTTCTTTAATGACTCTGTCATGTTTTTCTGTTAACCTATTGGTACAGTCTTCAAGGGACTGGGGATGACACACATGGGTCGCCATATTGCTGTCTTGACATTCACTGGAGGCCTGGTTCATTTGTTCAGTTGAGTTTTGCTTAGGTTTTGTAGCTAAAACTATTTCTCTCCTTCTCTCTTCCTCCTCACCTCTCTTTTTGCACCATCTCTCCAGGGTCTTACATAGCCCAGACTGGCCTCGAACTCTTGGCGCTCCTGCCTCAGCTTCCTGAGTGCCGGGCTTGTGTGAGCCATGCCTGCCTCCTTTTCCTCCTCCTTCTCCTCCCCCTCCTCCCCCCTCCTCCTCCTCCTTCTCCTCAGTGAGCTTTTTTGACTTCTACAGTCTTTCACATTTTGAATTTCATTTTCTTTAGATTGTTTTCAAATAGAGGGGTGTCTCTTGCTCCTCCTCTCAGATCTCACTCTGTAGACCAGG
Source organism: Myodes glareolus (assembly GCF_982192425.1). NCBI lineage: Eukaryota > Metazoa > Chordata > Mammalia > Rodentia > Cricetidae > Myodes > Myodes glareolus. The sequence goes on from NC_142050.1 coordinate 36,674,316, forward strand.
CTGGTTTTGTGCTCAGAGAGATAGCCTGCCTCTGCCTCCATAGTGCTGGGATTAAAGGCGTGCACCACTACGCCTGTCTGGTTCCTGCTTGATTTTAACCTCTTACAGAACCTTGCTGAGAAGAATAAGCAAACCTTGCCGGGTGGTGGCAGCACACGTCTTTAATCCCAGCACTGAAGGTGGATCTCTGTGAATTCTGGGACAGTCTGATCTACAGAGCGAGTTCCAGGATAGCCAGGGCTACATGGAGAAACCATGTCTCTAAAAACCAACAGAACAAGACAAAACAACAACAACAACAACAAAAATCCAACAAAACAACCAAAATCCCAAAACCTTGCTGCCAGGTGATGGTGCCCCCTTGAGCTGGGGGGCATTTGGTTCAGTTTTCCCAGAGTTTCATCTTGGCCCAGGCTTTATTCATGCCTCACCTGGACCACAATATTCTTGCCCTAAGATCAATTTCTTTATTTTCTCACCTGCCATGCCAATGCCACACATTTTAGTGCATGTGTGTTGAGCACATGTGCCATTCTGTGCTTGTAGAGGCTGGCGGACAGTGGGAGCTGGCTCTCTCCTTTCACCACGTGGGTTCTGGATCAAACTGGGTCCTCAGGCTTGGCAGCAGGCACCATTGATCCACGGAACCATCTCAGTGACCCATATTTTAGATTTTTATTGTAGAAGGGATTCCCTTTTGGGAACTGATCTCTATATTGAGGTAGGCTCAATAGCAAGAACAAGCCAATACTTTCAATGGCCTACCACAATGAAAAGGGTTTGGGGGGGGCTGTCTGGCCAATCTGCACACATGGTATCTTTATGTCAAGGTCACCTATTGAGGCATCAGACATCTAGGGACTTCCCAGATTTCCCAGGGATAAAATGAGAGATCCTGGAGTTGAACTGACTGGGACCAAGCACACAGCCTGCTGTCCATACCTCAGTGGCCTGTGGCAGCTTAGCACATGTGGCTGTCTTTGCCCACTCAGGGGGTTGCCTTCTGGCATCAGCATTTTCCTTCTGCCTCTGCCTTTCCACCCACTAAGGCTTAATCAGTCTCTCACCAGCAGTCCTGGTTCATGGGTAAAGATTTTGAGAGAGCCGCTGCCACTAAACCCAAGGCACCACTGACACAGAATAGAAGGGACACACGGGAGGTTAGGTGTCTTTACTATACGGGGTCTGGAGCCCAGCGTTGTTTTAGAAGTGCCACCAAATGCAGTGCCCCCATAGAAGCTACCCTATATGGCATTTCTTCATGAATTTAAGTAGAACAAATATTTAAGAAATGGTGAGCCTAACTTGGTAGCATATGCCTGTCATCCCAACTACTTGGGAAGCTGGGGCAGGAGGATTACAAGTTTGAGGCCTGGTTGAGCTCCACAGTGAGTTTGAGGTCAACTTGAACAAATTAGCAAGACCCTTTCTCACATTTGAAAAAAATAAAAAAGGGTTGGGGATATACTCAGCCGTAGAGTGAATGTCTAACATGTTCAAGGCCTGTGTTCAAACCCAAGTACCTCCAAATAAGTCAATAAGTAATGAATGAATGGGGGGGGTGGTCTCAGTGCTGGAGGAAGGTTTGGAACCACTGATCTGCTTCTACAGGATAGGGTTGGGCTGCTCCTGGGCAATACAGGTGCCGCAGCCTCTGGCTGAGTGACCAGGACATGGAAGGAAAGGCAGGGGTGAGGCTGACTCCTGGAGTTGGAGAGGAACAGGAGTTAAGGAAGCTGTAGGTCTCTCTGGTTACCCTGAAGATTCCTATCCAAGGAAGGAAGGCAGTGGAACAGTCACAGGAGTCTGTAAAGTAAGGGGCCTGGCTAAAGTCACAGGTCATTTGTCTGCATAGGTTGGGGGATCTACTACTGAGGGTCTTCTTGGTTAACGGGCCTGCTGGTCCAATGGTCTACAGGGTCAGTGATCTATGGGTCAGGAGTCTGCTTGGTCAGGGGTCTGCAGGGCCAGGGGTCTATGGGTCAGGAGTCTGCAGGATCAGGAGTCTGTAGGGTCAGGGGTCTATGGGTCAGGGGTCTGCAGGGCCAGGGGTCTATGGGGTCAGAAGTCTGCAGGGTCAGGAGTCTATGGGTCAGGGGTCTATGGGTCAGGAGTCTGCAGGGTCAGGGCACTGTTCCAGCAGATCTTATGAGCTGAGCAGTTGGACAGTTGGGTGGATCCACAGCAGGTGCAGTGATGGGAACAAGGGACTGTGGCTGCTGGAGTTATGGGTGCAAAGATGGGGGGAGTAAGTAAGGGGCCACAGTGTTTAGGGTGAGTTGGGAGGCAGAAGATCCTGAGGATACTGAAGACGGAAGTCAGGACAAGAGTGCTGGAGAGAACATGGAGGCTGGACACGGAGAATGTGAAGTGAGTCACTGTGGGGAACACTATGATGGCTCTTTAAAGGTTACCATGAAATTCTCATACAGTGCAGTAATTCCACCTCTATAAGACACATCTGAAAGAATCAAACACGGGGTTTGAAGAGAATTTGGCTCAAGTTCACAGTGGTGTTAGAAAAGCCACAGAAAAGCTGGGCAGATGTTCATATAAATGTCATATTTTCCTAGAGTGGACTACTACTCAATCTGCAAAAGAAAATGCTATCCTGTGCTATAACATGAATGAACCTAAAGACATTACTCCCAAATAAGACAGGCATAGAAGGACAAAATATGAAGTACATGGAACAGGCAAATCGTAAAGTCAGAATGCAATGGTGTCTGATGGGCTGGAGAGAAAGGAATGGCCAATTTTGTAGATACGTGGCAAAACCCAAAACAAGTCACAGAAGTAGGGAGCTGTGGGTAGGGAACAATCTGGCATTTTCCGGCCTTCCTGAGGTGGTGTGTGCATGTGCATGTATGCATGTGTGTGCACGCACTGGCAGCGGGGCCATGGAACACTGAGGTTGCCTGTGGAGTTCAGGGTGAAATAGCAGAATACAGAGGTGGGAGGAAAGCTGGCAGTGACAGCAGTGCCTGGGGTCTCAGAGGAGTGGAGGCACACGGGGTGGGAAGACAAAGAGGACCCAGGAGACTTTAGCACAGGAGTTGGCACCTCTCTGACATCTCTAGTTTTCAGTGTGAATCCTTTCGGAGACAGCGAGCAGTTTCCTAAAGGCTAAAGACCTTCCTTGCAGACATTACATTGCAATGGTGCCCCCTAGCGAGGCTCTGGAGAAGGAAGCTGCTGGGCAAAGTACAGTGATTCCAAACAGTTTAATGTAATTCCAAGACAGTGTGACCACATCTCTACACATATACAATATGCATATGTGAGTGTACAGATTCCATTAATAACTCGCTTCACCTCAGAGACCGAAAAAATGATCAAAAAGAAACTGAGTAACAAGCTATAACAGAGTTCACCACAACAGGACCCCCCTTCCTCACCCTACAGTTAGTAATATTACAATTAAAATAACTATATTCTTCTATAATTTTTCTGTTAAAATCATCTCATAAATTTACAATGCTATTATTAGTTTCCAAGACTAATATAAATTCACTCCATTTTTCTACAACGAAAATGATGATTAATTTAGAAGCGCACGACATCATGATGAAAACAAGCGTTTTAGTAGCGACAACGTCATCAGTTAAGAATTAGTTTTCTTGAAAAACATTCTAAAGCCAAGTAAAATATCCACCCTTATAACATACCTATAATGAGACTAAGGAACAGGTTACAGAGAGGTCTACGACACACTGGTTTGTCCTTTTAAACAAAAGTAGACATTTATAAATAAAAAGAAGAGAGACACGCCACAGAGGAAAAAGAGGTACACGAGAAAATACTGTTGCACGCAATAGTTCCCACACAGATTAACATGGATTAACACTTTATTACAGAAACCGTACAGTGAAGGGACACGTTGGCCAGGGCTTTCAAGGGGTTGTCAAGGCTGAGCTGAGATGACCTGCTAGAAATATCTAGGTGAGATGACCTGGGGAGGGAGCCTCCTTCCTTGGACTGGGGAATGGGCACTGACAGGTTCCAGGGAGTGTGTCTTCCTGCCCGAGCGTCCTGAACCCACAGGCGGCTGAGATAAGCACTGCCACCGACCTCTCTCGCCCGCCATCTTCACGGCGCCATTTCTTTTGAAATGTGATACAACATCAGGCTGCAGCTCAACACACGTGGTCAGAGCAAATGGGTGGAAAACCCCAGTCATTCTGGTCTGTGTCCCTCACTCTCCCAGCTCTGCTGAGGTGAGGTGGACGGTGAGGGCTGGGTCCTGGGGCCTTAGCTGCGTGTGAAGGAACAGGATGCGCCTTGCTCATTGGACACATCAGTGCTGGCTCCAACCTCTAAGGGCTCCTCTTCCTTCTCATCCATAAAGCTATACTTTTCCTATCAGAAATTTGGCTTGATATATATATACACAAACATATATATCAACATCTCTATCTATACAGTGCTTCTACTACGCTAGGGATCCTGCAGCCCCAACAGATGCCTTTCTTGTCAACTTCATTTGGTTAAAAACACACACACACAAAGGGGTGAAGGGTGCTTTTGGGGCTAGAAATGATTGTGCCCTGGGTAACCCATGGAAGAAAGCCAGCCTCAAATGGGCAGTACACAAGAGAAAGGGATGTGGAAGGGCAGGGAGCTAGCCAACTTGGAGGCAGCGTGAACAGGGCCTCTGCTTTGAAGAGTGTGTGTATTTGTCTCGCTCAGAGTCACCGGAAGCTAGAGGATGGCATGGTCAAGTCACATTCAACTTCCTATGTCCTTCCTCCAAACCTGAGCCAAAGCACCGACACATCAATAGCAAATCCACAGTCCGGGTGGCTCTCAAGGCTAAACAAGTCTATTGACTGGAGCTTCCTGACAGCAGTGGGGCAGAGGTGGCTACAGAGAAGCAAGGAGCCGACGTAAGGAGAGGGGCAGGAGAGATCCATTTTGGATGTTGGCTGAGAGGAAACTAAAAAGAGCGACAGCAGAGCCCTTCTTTAGATACAGTAAATTTAAACTTTTCAAATAATAATGAAAAGCCCATTTCTATACCTCTCATTTTTAAAAACATGGGTTAGCTCCAAAGACAATGACACAAAATTCATTTGGTTTATTAGTGCAAAGGAACACACACACACACACACACACACACACACACACACACACACGAGTCTCGGAGTATGACTAAGGAGGGTGAGATGAAGAACATCATACAGGACATTCATTCTCAGAGATCACAGGAGCACGCTGTCAGCACTGGCCGCAGGGGCAAAGCAAGCAGAGGTGAGCAGCCCTGTACCTTGTGCTGCAGCTCTCAAGGTGTCTGTGGAGGAACAATCCCATCACATACTGATCACCATGGGTCCTCCACAATTCAGTGGTAGCACACAAATAAAAAATAAAACCCAGCCCACATAGTGAGTTCCAGACCAGCCAGGGCTACACGGCGAGACCCTGTCTTAAAGACAAAACATAAGACAAAAATAAAACACCCCCAAACCCAACAAGATGATCAGGAAAATTGCTGTTTCCTGTCTTCTCCTGCTTACCAGTGGAGCCCACACTAGGCTCTGAGGCCTGTTTCAGTCACTGTAAACCCCTCCGTGGACCCAGCTCCTTCGGCTCAGAAGCACCTATGTCCATCAGCAGAGGCCTCTGAACCAGGTTTCACAGCATAGCCGGACAATGAGTAAATTAAAGTACACATCATTTTACATGGGTTTTGTTTTTTAAAGAAAAATGACTAAGACAGTAATATGCAGAAAACCCGGGCAGTGAAAATGGCATAAGGGTATGGTTCTCCCTCTCAAAATGCTGACCAGAGGTTCACTGGGGACCCAGAAACAGCAACCATATCTTCAGAGCTGCTGAGAGCCAGCATCATCTACTGCCGGGTGAGGGATCTGGTCATGAAGGAAGCATTCAAGCCAAGACAAAGTTGATGGAGCAGGGACCACATCTCACCGCCCCTCTTGCTGTCAAGAAGGTCTAGACAACAAGTGCTGATACAACACGGCATCTGGCCCAGGTTCAGGACTCACCCCTTCCCAGTCCCTCTAGACTTCCTCTCACATGCTCTCAGGGTCCCTGGAAAGCAACAATAAAGGAAACGCACATATTGGGCTACAAGCAGTATAAGTGGAACATGCCTGCCTTAGGGAGACACAGCTTCTGGTGTAAGTCAATCAATCGCTGTGGTTGAAGATGGCAGTTAGGAACAATTTTCTTTTTAAAAGTACCAGGTTAAATGTAAACTATAAAATACTTTAACTATAAAATGTAGCCAGAAGTATGCTTGAGTTTGGAGAACGCAAAGGGCATGTTACGTGGTGAGGAACATGCTCCACACAGCCTTGAACATCACATTGATCATGACACAAGGCCATCTCTTCCTTGGGTTCACTTCTGGTGGAACGGCGAGCTATTCTCAGGATTCACTTCAGCAACAGTGACCAGGGTATGCATTAATCCTTACTTTCAGCCCACAGAGAATTCATAGTCTTTTGAATGACAAGATCAAGCTGGCTCCATGATTTCAGAAAAGGCTAAAACCAGGACGAATGCCCATATTTGAGGTAATTATTGCCATTGGGTCACAGTTTGCGTAAGGTAATGTATCTAAACCATCTGAGAACGTTGTCAGGTGCTCTGCCAGAGGCCCAGAACACCACTGACACCAGCCAGGACCTCAGAGCTGCACTAGCTGGGTTCACTTCCAATGAAGTTAAAGTTCTAGAAGAATTTAGAACTTGTGTAAACGACCTAAGAACTTAGGCAAACAAGCCTGGAGACAGTCAGTGAAGACATTTTTAAGGAAAAGAGAAACAAGAAGCCCAACCAAAACAACTGAGCAGGTACTTACAGTGCATGGTAAGAGTCGTTAAGAAATGAAAATCTAGTCCTAAAGCATTTCTAGGTTTTTGTTATCTCTCAAGTGAACTAAACTGTGGTGATAGCGCACCGGCATGGCAGCCTGAGGCGCCTCTTTCTCACTTCCTGGCTTGGTTGCTTTGCTCTGTCCATCTCTTTGAGAAGGTCTCTCTTACAAGAAAACTCGATTTTGTTCCTCTCCCAGCTTGCCTTCGTCCTCCCCTTCCTCCTCTTTTTTTTTTTTTTTGATTTTTGTTTTTGTTTGTTTCTTCATAGAAAAAAAAAGTTCCTGGACACAGACCCAGATGGTATTTACAAATTTGGTGTGAATCTGGCTCCTGGTTCTGCCCAGAGCTGCAGAGAGGGTCTGGAACAGAGATCAGAGCTGCCAAGATATTTATCAAGTACAGTAGAAAATAGCAAAAAATATATACTTTTAGTATTGCCTTTCTAGGATTAACTATAAGCAAGAAAAATCATCTTATTTATTTATTTTTATAAAAGAAAAGAACACTTTCCCTCCAGTCTGCCGGGAGTTGTAGCAGCGTGGCTAAAGCTAGTTGCTGGAAAGAAACCAGAAAGGAATTCTAGGAACCCAGAGGAACTCCCCGGCTGTTCTTAAAGTCAAACTCTTCCTCTTCCACCTGCATCCCATCCAGGAGCCCTCTTTGCACAGATACGCCGAGCCCACAGCAGCATAGGGAAGACAGCATGACTTCGGCAAAGGACTGTCCTTGCTGTACACGGGGAGGCAGCTGAGGCTGGGTCTGTGAGCTAGTTCTAGAGTCAAGCAGATAGAAGGTCAAGCCCAGTCCTTCTCACCAGCTGGGTGGCCTGGGCAGCTAACGGGCGCTCTAAGCCAGGTGCCCCATCTGTACAGGTACTGACACGGCTGGTGTCACAGGGCTCACTGAGCAATTCTTCGCTTGTGTTTGCACTCAGGGAAAGGGAGTGTCATCGAATGACCCATTAGAGATAGGCTGTTGCTGCAGTTAGTTAAACAGGGAAACAAAATTTTACATCAGTAAAGTCCTGATTAACAAAAAACTAGGATTAAAAACTTGGGGATTCTGAAATGTATCATGCTGTTCCTTACACACATTCCAGTTCCTCAGAGGGACAGCTCTTCCATCTGTCAAACAGGGGGTGTTGACTTCTTGCCAGAGGTGGGTGGCCGTGATGGGCCTTGGCATACTGTGAACACTCAATAACCGTCGGTGAGTCCCCATACAAGGGACAGTCCTAGTACACCATTGTGTGCAGCAGGAGGCCATCTGTGCAGTGCTCTCCTGCACGGGTCTGGGATGAGGGACCCTGAAAGGATTGGGGAAGGGTCTGTGACAAGGAGCCTCAGGATCTCTTTTCTGGCAACTCTGAATCAGGAGGAAAGAGACTGCTCTAAAGACCCGGGAAACCTTTCCTCAGCTGGCCACTACAGTGAACTATAGTGCCAAAGTGTTCGTGAGGTTGCTTTAGTAATTAAGTATGCCTCATTTCACCATCTTTGGTCATTTAGTGGCTTGATGGACTTGTCTGAGTACTGCTTGTTGAGACGGGACAGGTGGACAGATGCTGCCATCTCAAGCCAGTCCTGTGCATCCCGAGCCTGAGAGGCAGTGTGGTTGCCAGCGAAGGTTTGCTGGCTTGTTTGCTAGCTCCCCACAGAAGCATGAAATCAACTAAGCACAGATGAACACTGTAGGGGCCTCAGTTCCCTAGGAACAGCGGCATTTAGGACCAGACTCCACTCCTCTTTAAAGATGAGTGGTTTTGAAACAAATGCAGTGAGATTAAAAAAGGAGGCAGGATTGGGAGGAAAACAAACGGAACTGCAGCACCGCAGCCAGTGTAGCCCAAGGGAGCAGGGGATGGTCTGTCCACCTGGAAAGGTGTCTTTGGCTATGGAAAGGGACAGTTTTACTTTCCTATCTAATTTGGTAAGGACATCTCTGGCCTGCTTAATTTTGAGGCTCCCCACCGAAAATCTGTAAAGCACGTAAGAGGGAAAACAGGAGCGAAGAGCGAAGCCCGGGAGACCCTGGGACGGAATGTGCTGTGGTCCAGTGGCTGGCTGGGGGGTTGTGTGGTCTCAGGTTGGGCCATGGAAGGAGACCATGCCTCTCACAGAACTCTCTCTGCTAGCTGAGGGCACCAAGCAGTTTTCTTCTGTTTTCTGTCCTAGCAGCTACTTGGCAGGCCAGCCAGAGCCATGCGCACATCCTACTCTGCCCTCAGCCAGATGATGAGAACCTGGGAGAGGGAGGGACGGAGTGAGGACCCAATCACCTTACTACCATGAACCACCAGGAATACTTCCTTAAGCCTCCTCAACATTAACTCCACTCACTACAGTCAGCCAACGCACTCCCCCACCACACCGTTCAAAAGTGTCGGCATCTTCCGAGAGCTGGTCTAGGGAGGTCCTATCAGCTGTGCTGACCTCCCTTCCTGACCTGCTCCACGCAATGGTCAGTCAGCTCCAGTCCTTAGAGGCAAACAGAACAAAGCCAAGTTGGCTTTTATAGTGGAAAACAACCTTGCCACCAGGAAGGAGAGAAACCTGAACACAGTCCAGGGAACACTGGGCCACCCCCACCTTTTTTCCTCTGCACCACACCAACCACATCCACTTCACAGGGTTAACTGACATGAACACCAGCCTTGCCGACCCACTGGCCTGCTCATCTGCTTTCCTAAAACATCACCCCGACATACTGACACGCAGGCCCGGTGCCAAGGCCCAGATGGTCAGTAAGAACCCAGCGAGCAGCAGAGTCTGCTGACCTGAGGGTCACGAGGTGCCACGGACCTGTTTCCTCCTCACCTTCCTCAAGCTGAGCAGTGTTTCTTCACTAGAGAAGGCCCAGAGACACATGGTCTACTAAGGACTAAGAGGCCCTCTCCCACCGAGAGCGTACAGTACCAAGGACAGCAACCTTTCTTCCATCTTTGCAAAGGGATGAGATGCTGAGCACCTCGGAAACTTAGGTGAGGGTGCTAACTGGCTGGGGTCTTGTGTGACTCCTGCACATGGACTTGAGATCAGGGGAGGCGCACCAGGGGTCTGGTTGTTCTGAGTAACAGTGGGTAACACATACACACCCATCACCACAATGCACACACTGAAGGGCACAGCTAGAGCCCGGAAAGGAGGTGGCTACAAGTCCCACTGTGCTCTTCACTTCCAGTGATTTAGAAGGAGTCCTGCAGCATCTGAGCAGCTGCCGGACTCTGCGTGGGGCTCTCTTAAGTCTCATTCCTTGACTTCACTCCCTAGAACTGAGAGCTGGGAAGGTGTCTGGGAAAGAAGCAGACTAGGGAGATGGGAAGGGTGGCAACTGAGCAGAAGGGCAGAGGGAGACAGAAATACCTCACAAGGAGGCACTGGCTGCCCATCACCTTGACTACACCTAATGGCTTCTGGGTGGGACCACTGTCTCTGCAATGAAAGAGCTAAGTCGAGTGACAGGAAAAACTGAAGGTAAGGAAAGGTCAGGGGCCTTTTGATGCTGACTGTCAGATGTGAGGCAGGCTAAGATCTGGTCAGTAGTTCAGACACAGAGGGAAGCACAGAGAACGTGGGAGAAACAAACTGCCAAAGGTCCAAAAGACATTGTACCAACAGTGGCTGAGTGCCCAGCTGGGCCGTGCGAGAAGGACCCAGTGCTTTGTAGCAGCCTTCTTTGCAGCTCTCTATGGGACAGAGATGACAGAAACAATTTTTCCTAATTCCTGAGCCTCCTTTCCTTCTTTTTTCTCCATTCCCTTGGACAAGACTGGACATCTGTATGCCCCTCCAGTCTACTCACATTCTCACAGCTATAATAAAACAAATTTATATATTATGAAGAAAGCACAAAGATACTTGGAATAAATGTGTACTTCACACCCCGACTAAAATAGCAACAAGGTGATAATGATCATAATTACAGTGGCAACAACACAAATAATCAGTACGATAAGACTAACTTTATGAGCAACAAGGAACATTCATGGTTGGTCTGGAAGGAGAAGGGGAAAGGACAGAGTGGGTGGAAGCGGACAAGAAGAGGTGGAGGGACAAGTCATCCCTCCCCCAGACCAGCTCTGGACCGCACTGGCCCTCCTGATGCTGCCACACAGCAAGGCAAACCCAGGCCCACTTCCAGTCAGGACTTAGTACGAGAAGGTCCCACAGGAAACTGCTGCCATCTGACTGCTGGAAGCTACATGACAGATGGGTTTCCATGCTGGTGAGGTTCTAGGAGCCTCTGGCTCAGGGGTTCTCCAAAGTCTTTGATCCTCACCCCACTTTGAACTGACTTTTCCTGTGGTCTCACTTTCAGCTAAAGCCAGGCTTGGGTTAAAGTGGTTCTGATTAGGACAAGGATGCAGCTTCCTACTGCAAGACTGTTCCATTCGCTATGCTTCCAGTTAGGCCTTGCCAGGCTCTAGCATCTCCTTTTTGGCCAAAGGTGCACTAAGACATATCCAGTTGGGGGACTTTATAAGAACTGATGGGTGGGGAAGTTTCCAGAGTTTTTCACAGCTAAAAGCTAAGTAAGCTTCGTTACTGAAGAAAGGCAGGTCTCATGAGGAAAGTCTTTCACAGTAGATTGCTCAGGGCCTGCAGAGGGAAGACAGGGAGGGATACTGGGAAGGCTGGACTGCTGAACACAAACCGTCTACCTGAAGATGTGGACTAGGGGCTAGCTAGGACTCACACCAGGCTCAAACAATCCATACCATGCTACTACGTCCCATCCTGGACCTGACTGGTCTTCAACCTCCATGGCTTCAGAGTTTCTCAGTAGGAACAGAAAATTCCTACTCACCTCACCGTTCAAAGCTGGAGAAAACATCCAGAATGCAGAGGGTGAAGGGCAGATTTCTTTGAGGCTTAATTGTCCATGGGAGTGTTTTCCCAAATGTCCCTCCAGCCCCTCTGCCTGCTCATCTCTCTCAAAGGTGGAGGTCCAAGGGGACTAGGAGACCCAGGTTAACTTCAGGGAAGAAGTAAACTTAGCAGGGGAGCCCGACTGCAGTCCCTGGAGCTGGTGGAGACTCACGGTGTGTCTGAGACTACCAGGCTTCTGTGGGAGGGAAGCAGAAATGGGAACAGGTCTCCTGCCTCTCCCCAGACGGCTCCAGAAAGGGGGTGGTGGTTTTGGAGGCTGAGACAGCTGCCTGGCGAAGCTGACATCCTTAAGACCCCCTCGTGTCCCGTGTGGAGAGCTAGGGCAGGGTGGGGAATCTCTCTGGACCTCTGCCCTCAGAGGAAAACTCAGCAAAAGAACCAGCTGTCGCCAGTGTCCCCCACCTTCCGAGATCCATGACTCCCCGCTTTACAAGCTTCTTTGAAATCCTTCTGCTCACAATGAGCCCAGGAAAGACAATCCACATGACATTAAAACAATACAAAAACAAAATGACCCAAGTAAAATACTCTTAACAGCTTAACAAAGAGCTGAGAACATATCTGACCTGCCCCAGCCAGTTTCTTGGAGTACCAGTGGAAGTAACCCTTCACCGTGTCTGTCTGTCGGTCGTTAAGGCACTAGGAGGGAATGATGTAAAATCAAGACTGCAAGGGCTGTGACGGCGGTGCCAAGGGACACACGGGGAGGGTGGCAGCCCCGCTCACACCCACACGTGCTCACGCACACTCACTCGTTCACCTAGACCACCACATTGGTTCCATGCCTATGCTATATCACTTGTTTTGTGCAATTATATTGAGGAATAGTCTATTGGTATCACTGGAGTTGAACACAAGGTAGGAAACGAGGGCGCAGAGTGCTACATTCTACTAGGGTGTCCGTGACGACCTAGCCCTATGCTACACGACTAGGGGTTGATTCAAGATAGAAAAAAAATCACAGAAAAGAAAAAAAATTAAAGACTGCAACACACATTATTATGATGTCTGAGGAATAACATTGCTTAGAGATTTATCCAGAATGCCCCAAAAGAGGAAACCTGCCCCTCTCCTGAGGGGTCTCCCATCAGTCTGGCTGACCCCACTGTTCCTGACGAATGAGCCAACCCCAGACCAACCCCCAAATATGAGCCTCCTCAGGCCACGGCCTGATATTTGAAAGGGGTGTTGACCCTTTTGGAGTTCTGGAAAAATCCCTAATTTTCATGTTCAATTAATTAAAAATCTATTGGATTTCCATATCAGGTGTCCCTGACAGCAAATTCTTCAATGTCACTTGCTGCCATATGAAAATAATCTTTAAAAAGTTCATAAAGTTCTTCAAAAACTGGGGCCCCATGCTTCCAGAATCTTCCTGTAGCTCTTCTTTTCCTTTCCAGTTTGGTTCAGAATGGGTTTGTGAGCTGAGTTTTTTCTTTTTTTCCTCTTTTGTTACTAACATTTTTCTTTTTCTTTTTTTCTTTTTCTTTTTTAAAATAAAAAGCATAGATTTCCCACTCCTTAATCCCTTCCTTTAAAAGGTTCTCTTCTCTGCTCTAAGTCCTCCCACTTCCTAGTTCAAGTTTCACTGTGCCCCAACTGTCCCCTCCCTGCCCCATTGCATTGTCTGTGTGCGGCCCCTGCAGTATAAAAACCCAGCTCCTCCACCCCCTCCCTGTGGGTCCCTCCAGTGTTTATATGTAAGGGTATTGGTTGACCTTGGCAGGACTCAGTGGGTATCCAGTGTAGACGGTGGAGGCTGGCGAGGCGCTGATGTAGGTCTGATGGGCAAACTGGGCTGGATACTGACTGGGGTGGATGGTGGGTGAGGGTAGGACCCGGGGCCCCATGCTCACGGGGACTTGGTGGACGATGCCGGCTGGATAGGCAGTGTGCTGCACAGTGTGGCGTGTTGAACCTTGGGATGCCACCAGGTGGGCTACGGTGCCGGTGGAGCCTAGGGCTGTGGGCGCAGTATAGGTATAGAGGTGAGGCTGGGTGGGGAGGTGGGCGGCTGCAGCCAGGTGGGGGTGTACAGTGCCATGGCTGGGGCTGTTGTGCGGGAAGGTGTATGGAGCCTGGGCCATAGTCGGAGTGATGTAGGCCTGCTGCCGACGGTGACTCCCAGTGCGGTCTGTAGCCATGTGCTGCTGAGCCTGAGAAGGAAACATAGCAGAGGGAGGTGTTAGGGGGTGGGGGAAAGAGGAGGGACAGAGTGGGAAGCAAGAGTGACAACACTTGCTTCCTTTAAAAGCAAAGAACATGCCGGTGGCGCACGCCTTTAATCCCAGCACTTGGGAGGCAGAGACAGGGGATCTCTGTGAGTTTGAGGTCAGTCTGGTCTACAAGAGCTAGTTCCAGGACAGGCTCCAAAGCTACAGAGAAACCCTGTCTCGAAAAACCAAAAGGCAGAGAACATAAACATTTGTCTGAAATGAGAAAGTGATGCCTGACTGGCCAGTCACCAGACTAGGGTGATACTCAGCTAGTCCGGACCAGAGCCAGTGGGCGGCTCTGCTGAAGTCTTCCCTCTCTGTGACATCTCACTCTAACACAGGGGACTCCAGAACCAGTCCAGGCAAAGAGCCCTCTTCTGCAGAGAACCCAGATCACTGGGGCATGTGTGCGAGTCCCAGGGTACTCTTTCCATGGGTCTGGGGCGCTGACTGTGAGGACCCCCTGCAGCAAGGCAACTTCAGGGCTCGTCTGGTGACCCAGAGCAATGGCAGGACACTACGGACACTCCTTGCTGTGCCCTGCGATCAGGTCAGCTCTGGCACCATACCACTAAGTTCTCTACCACTTGGCTGTGGGTTGGCTCTCTGTGAACCAGTGTTACCACCTTTCCCAGCGTTGGTCTAGTGTAGGAATGCGCTATCAAGGCCACTTAGGGCATTGTGCTGTCGAGGTTTACCTGGCTGAGATTGAGGGGCTGCTGCTGCTGGAAATGGGGGCCTGGCCGCTGCTGCCGGTAGGCGATGGCCCCTGAGGAGCTCCCTGAAGAGTGGCCACTGGTGGAGGTCACGGTGCTGGAGGACTTGGACTTGAAGGAGGATGAATGGTGACTGGTGCTAACCGCTGCGGGAGGATCAACAAGTCATAGGTCAGGGGCATGTCCTTTGCTGTCAAGAAGATGCGCTCCCTCCCTGTACACAGCAGTCTTCCGGGAAGGATATGTTCCTGACACTGCCCAGGCATAAACCACTCAGTCCCCTGACCTGCTCAGGCATTTGTCTTGACTCTGGAGAGGCAGCTGGGTTCTGGCCCTTGGCTGCATGATGGGCTGGAGTGGCAAACGAGGGAGACAGGAGTAACATAATCAAGGGCAAAGGCATAGGCCCAGCTGGACCCCACGCTGGTCCTCTACCTGGGAGGTGTGTGGAAGTTAAGAGGCCTGACTGGCTGCCTCCCGGTTGCCAAGACGATCAGATGCGATCATGTCCATGGTTGGCCCTAGGGTGAATGGCAGAAGCTCCAATAGCTCTGCAGATCTCCTGACCCACGGCAGGATGAGACTAGCTCTCCTGGGAACGGCCTGCGAACAGAATATGGCTGGCATAACAACTGCTCCTATGTTATTGACAATGTAGAGACTCTGCCCAGCAGGAGGGAGCTCTATACTTGGGTCAATGCAGCTGGGGGTTGCAGGAGAGTCTGTATTCTAGCACAGTCTGGGTGTTGATGCCACTCCTTGGGAAGACCACAGCCTTACTGGGTAGAAGATTAAGAAAGGCAATACCCATATTAGGTGGCTCTAAGTGCCTGATTAAGGGATCCCAGAGCTTTATTGGGTCTGCTGTCTTAACCTAGCCAATATGTCCTAAGTACAATGCTGCCTGCTAGGTACTGTGACTATTTCTCCCCAAGAATAGATGGGGTGAGAATGGTAATCAGGAGGCATTGCAGAGTATAAAGGCAAGAGGTAGAGGCAGGGGATGCAGGGAGATGCTAACGGTTGGGTAGGATAGGCCTGAACTGCACAGCTGGTGGGAGGGTGAGACATTCACCCCCAGAATAAAGTAAGAGCGGTGCTTTGCAAAGGAAAGCACCTAAATAGACAGGCCATAACCCTCTTCTCACCCCTTTTATTTTTGATAGGGTTTCATTCTGTAACCCAGGCTCCCCTCGAACTTGCAATCCTCCTGTCTCTGCTTCTTCTGCACTGGTATTATAGATGTGCATCGCCACATCTGGCTTGGCTATAGCCTTTTGATTGAACAATACCCAAGAGTCAACAATAGGCAAGCAACAAGTAGACACACAGTCATGAGGAAATCCTGCATGTCTCCAGATGCAAAGCTGCACAAAAGCCTAGGCAAACATGGGGCACGGGGAGAAGGTCCCTGACACTTACTGTGTT
Source organism: Myodes glareolus (assembly GCF_982192425.1). Classification (NCBI taxonomy): domain Eukaryota; kingdom Metazoa; phylum Chordata; class Mammalia; order Rodentia; family Cricetidae; genus Myodes; species Myodes glareolus. Next base: position 36,690,410 of record NC_142050.1, read on the forward strand.
CTGTTCTAAGGCCTGCAGAAACAAAAGAAGCCCATGAATTGTGCTACTGGTGTCATATGGTTTAAAAGCTAGAGTTAACATTTTATCTGTACTCCTTAAGAGCTAAACAACAAAGAGGAATTAATTGAGAAGAAAATGGTTTTAGTTGGGAGGTTGAAGGACAGACAGCCTGCCTCCCACTGCCCCAGGCCAACCAAGTGCCAATCTAGGCAGGAACGTAATGCCAGTTGGGAGATGGGCTGTATGAGACAGGTACACATGGGTGGTATTGATTTTCTTAACAAGCCTGAGGAGGGCTTTGCCCAAGGGGTGAGAGAGGTTGCTTTAAGGGAGAAAGGCAATAAACCCTGTCATCTCCACTAGTCCAAGTATATCTTAGCACTCTCACATTGTCTCTTGTAGTTAATGATTCATTTCCTTCACTGAATTTCTGGAATTGACTAAAATCAGGTCCATAGCTCATTCTTGGGACAGATGGCACTACACACTAAGGAGCCATGTGAAATAAAAGGTGGGGACTTTGAGTGACTTGGGCTGGATCAACTTTTTGACAAATTCCAGGTCAATGAAGTCAGCATTGTGAACCCCAAGGCAGCCACTGATGATGGGAGAAGAGGTTCATCAAAGACACTGGCTCCACTGTCTAGAAACTTCACTAGCACCTGGCTGCCTCTGGATTCAGCTCAGTACCCCAAGTCTCAGGCACCTCCTGAGGGACTCTGATGCAGTGGATAGGTGGGAGAGGTCTTGGTTGCCAGTGCACAGTCAAATTTAGGAACCTTTTCCTGGGAGATCTTTCTTTACTTGAGGCTGGGAGTCTTTTGAGAGGTAGCATGGTCCCTCTACCTTCGGCATACGCCACCATCTGCTGTTTCGAGTTTCGATTTATCCTTCTCCTGGAGCCAGTGTCTTTGATGAACCTCTTCTCCTTGGGGTTCACAATGCAAATGACATTTAGGACTTGGAGCCCAAGCTAAGTCACTGAGATTCTCAAAACCCAGCCAAAACCTGGGTCTCTGAGGACTAGACATGGGGTAAAACTAAGCTGCATGCCTTGGCTGTCAGCAGAGCTCCCCTTCTCTCTGGGCATCAGGAGCTTGTGTGCTGGAATTGAGCTCCTGCCTGCTGGTAACAGATCATGAGCAGATCTCTGCTCTAGCTCAGCATCCTAGAAACTTTGTAGGGATTATGTTAGAGGGAGCATCAATTAGTTCAAGGGATCTACAGCTTGGATCTGCTAAATGACAATGTCCCACCTGCTACCTTTATTGTGGTGACAAGATGGGGGGGACTGGGTCAGAGCTGGTCAAGCTGTCAGGGTGGAAGAGCCCTGGATGCAGAAAGGTCCTGAAGGGGAAGGGGTCAAGAGATTCAGGCAGTGATTTCTTTTGCAGAGGTGAATGAGGTGGAAAGGGGTCATCACCATCCTAATGTAGGTTCTGTGGCTGAGGGAACAGATCCTCATTCAAGCAGTGTGTGTGCACAAATGTGCTTAGAGCACAGACAGGCTTTAGCAGCAGATCCCGAGAGGCCAGCCGCATGGCCCTGGGTTAGTCTGAAAGCCTCCGTGTGCTCTTCCAGCTCCTCAGTTTAAAAACCATAGTAGCTGTAGAGCTATCATGAAGACCAGTTCTATTAGAGTCCTTGTGGGTTCACTCCGTGTGCCATCCCCTTAGTGAGCAGCTCAGCAGCCTCCAGTGGGCCCCACACTGCTTCTCACCCCAGATCACGGACTTTGTAACTAGCATCAACCCACAGACTGTGGAAGCAGTTAGGATACAAAAATGAGAGCAGTGGCCGGGTGCCTGTCTCTGAAGAAGGTAGCTAGGGCCACAGAGAGTGTTTGGCAAGGAGGCCTGTGAGCATACCAAACATGGGTCACCCCCCAGTCAGATGGTGAGGGAGAAAGAAGGCCAAGCCAGTTTCCATTTTCTTTCAGGCAGAGTTCTTGGTGTAAGAAAGTGGGGCTGGTCACAGGTTTGTTGTGTGCATTGGGATAGTATAGCAGGCTGGCTACATAAGGGCACTGGAAAAGTTCCTAGAGATCTCATCTCAAATTCTACTCTGCACCTTGAGTGGCAGACCTCAGCAGCCTGTATCTTCTCGGCTTGGCAAGTTGTAACCAACAAAGAAGAATCTTCTAGGGTAACCTCAGGTGTCTCCTGTTGCCATGTCAGGTGACGGACAGACGGTTTCCACCAAGTAACAATAGCTTTAATGTTTAGCAAAGCACTGTTTGTTTAACAAAACACTGTTAAAGTGTGTCCCTTCCTGACATGAAGATGCTACCTGGCCTGACAGTGCTTGAAGACAGCATGTGGCAGAAGGACAGGCAGACTCTTCTATGTGAGCCTGAGTGAAGGAAATACTGAAGAGATGTTGTTGAGTGAAACCAAAGTGAACCACTGAACAGATTTCGAAGGCTCAGCTCACCAGCTTCCTGCCAGGCTCGATTTTCAGAACAAGTCTTATGGAATGTTAATTCTTTAAACAAAGACGAGAGAAATGAACTCAGCTCCCATCTCTGTGCCTAAGGAAAAGTCCTGCTAAAGGTCTTTGACCCCCATATGGAAGCTCAGAGGAAGTGCTCCCTCCACAGGACACCTGCTCTACCACAGGGCCCCTAGAAAGATGCCAGGAATGCCCAAACCAGCTGATAGGAACCTGGGTGCTTTCATTGTTTATTTATCAACCATAATAAATGCAGAGTCACCATGAGGACAGTCAAGCTTTCAGAATGTCAAAAGAAAAATATTGTCTATGGAATATGGTGATATTCTATGATACAGAGTCCCACTGTGGCTGCTTGACCAGAACCGTGTGTACAATATAGATGATCTGAAATAATTCGGTACTTTCTGTTTCACTAATACTAGCATTTCTAACAGCAGGAAGAGAGAAAAGCAGAGAATGCTAGGCTTGCTGAGGCCCCAGCTCACCTGGCCCTAGGCTGTCACAGTCCACCAACACCTCACCGGCCTGGGTCTTCAGGGGGGGCACGATGATGGTGCGGGGGCTGCCAGAGCAGGGCTTCTCCAGGCTCCCCTTAGTGTCCAGGGTGGTGGTGCCGCTGTGCCCTGTCCGCTGCTGCACCGAGTAGGGGCTGGTGTTGCTGGAGGAGTCGGAGTAGGGAGAGTCGTGGACTGTGACACAGCTGATGACATTCTTCCTCTGCTTGGAGACCGTGCTGCAAAGTTGGAGGGAGAAGTTAGAGCTATGGCTGGCGTGAGGTGAGACAGCCAGCGCCAGAGCACATGGGAGCAGGCAGAGCAGAGCCGGGCCTGGCACTAGGCACACTGACGCTGAGTGAGACAATCACAGACGGACCTGGGCTGTCCCCACATGATAGACTCAACAGGGTTTGGCGGCAACCCCTCTGACCACTAAATTGGAGTTTGTCTGCGCAAGAAAACATAACCCGAATGAACCTGGCAGGCAGAGGAGCAGCTTGGAAAGGAAATGGCCCTGAGTCTGGGCTCTGGGCCTGTGAGAATCAGCAGAGTGTAAGCAGGAAGGGAAGAGGGTCTGGTGATCCAGGATGCTGGTGGAGGGACAGACTGAGTGTGGCTCTGAAGATTTTAGCATCATCATTCAGAAACCGAGGAAAAGAATTGAGTTGAATTTGGGTGATTGTGTTCAGGCCACCTAGGACCCCTGGGTAGCTATTTTTAGGGATGGCCTGGCCTTCCTGCAGAGTTCCCATACTCTAGGCCAAGGTCAGGAGACAACACTGCCCTGAGCTCTAAAGACAAGTCTCCTGTGTGCTAATGCACTAGGGACTGGATCACTGGGACTTTAGCAGCAAACAGGGAAGAGCTGGCTTGGGTGGCTCTTGGCCAGCACTTGATTTTTTTCAGAGCCTTATGCTTCCATGGTTCCTCCGAGAACCAATTCCATCTGCCTGTGGCTTGGTGATAGGCTGCTGGGATGACAGATGTGGAACTTACTGCGTATCAGGCAAGGTTTGAAAAATGGATGTTCATCTATTTTTGTACACTGATTAGTTATTTTTAAGAAATAACAATTGTCTAGACAAGATGGCCACTTTCCAGCTAATCCGATATGAGAAAAGGCTGGCATTTATAGAATCTGATAGGGTTTCCAATGACCCTCCTACCCCAGGAGTCTTGACTAATGCCACAGACCCAGGACAGGTTCTTTCCAAGATGAGTTTTTTTATCACTTGAGGGAGAGTAAGGAAGTGGGCACTTTCAAGAGCAATAAGGCAGAAGGCTAGTGGGTCAGCAGGGCTGCAGACCTACAGAGGTTGGACAGGCCGTGGGTGAAGACTCTGGGGGACCTGCCCAGCTCCTGAAACCCAGCACAGTGATGCCAGGGCTGGACCACTCCTCTCATGGCCTACCCCTATTCTTTTTTTTGTTTAGGACAGGAGGTCCCTAGCGGGATTGTGGATTAGAACATGGACTTCCAGTCAGATGTTTAACTTCAGTATGTGCTGATGACAGGGCCTTGGGAAGCATCAATTTTAGAGGGATTTAGATGTCTGTACAGCAATAATATAGGTAACAAAAGAACCTGTATCAGACTGTTCTTAGAACTGGTGAAACAGGAAAACTGCGTGACATATGTAAGTAGTTCCTCAGGTGAACTATTGTTACTATTATATAGAATGAGCTTCCCCAGCCCCAAATCATAAATGCCCCCCAAATCTAAAAATGTTTGAGTGTTGACATGGTATCACAAGTGGGATATGACAGGCTGTGGTCAAAAAGCAGACATATTAAAAATAAAATTCCATTTAGAGGCTATGCACATTGGAAAATTTAAAATCTGAAACATATTTCATCTCAAATCTTCTTAAAAATAATTTTAATTTTTATTTAAAATAGATTTTTTTATATAATATATTCTGATCATGTTTTTTCCTCCCCCCAATTTCTTTCAGATCCTCTCTACCTCTATACCCAACCAAATCCACACCTTTTCTTTCTCTCTCTCATTAGGCAACTAAAAACCAAAACCAAACCCAAACCAAACCAACAAATCTGAATAGGACCAAATAAAAAAAAAAAGGAGAAAGAAAAAAGAGCCAAAACATACACACAGACAGACAGACACACACACAGAAACACATATAGATGCAGAGATATGGCCCTCCTCTCTAGAAATCCCACAAAAATACAAAATTAGAAACCATAATAAATTAGAAAAAGACTTGTAAGGTTAAAAAAAGAGCCTAGATAAACCACTGAGACAAAAGTCCTCTAGAAATACCACTGAGTTTGTTTAAAGTTGGCCATCTAGTGCTGGGCATGGATTCTGCCCGTAAGTGTGGTTTATATCCCCAGCGAGACTCCGCTGGAGAACTAATTCTTCTGAGTGGTTATCAATTGGAAATAGCTTCTGAGTTTGGGAGGGGGGCTTGTGTCTACTTCCCTCTCGGTGCTGGGGCCCCATCTGCTTAGACCTGGGCAGGCCCTGTCTCAAGCCTTTTTAGACAGGGTTCCACTCTACAGCCCAGACGGCCTCCTGAGTGCTAGGATTAAAGGGATGCAGCAGCACGCCTGGCGTTCCAAGCCTTTCGGATAAAGGATATCCCACTTGTGCTCTCATCAGCTGTGCTACCTGAGATAACACGGGAAAGCAAGCTCTGCACAAAACCTTATCAGGCACAAGGCTTATGAGGGAAGGGCCTGCTGAAGAAGTTCTTCTCTAGTCTGTGCAGAGCCAGAAGATTGAGAGGAAAGAAATGACAGGTCATTAGTTCGGAATCTTGGAGATCTACACAGTCAGTGCCACAGGGAATAGCTGCACAAGGAAACAGAAACATGCCTCTGTCCTCGGGCAGATGAAGTGCTCAGTGGGAGACCGTATAACAACGTGACGAGTCAAACAGTAAAAGCTTTAAAATAACCAGTTAGAACCAGGGAGTCACAAAGCCGTCCATGATTAACTGTCACATGGGTCTTCCAGATGATAATTGCTAAGAACCCGAAAGAAGGCGAGGAATGAACTGGTCACACACATTTGCAGCTCTTCACATTAACAGATAGAACCAGGTACATTTTAACTAATAAAGACCCCCATTCCTCACTTGTAATGGTTTACAGAGGTCCACGTGCATTTTAAAAAAGCACAACACAGTGTTACCATAGCAATTTCATCCCTAGGCATGTTATCACAGGACATGAAGATGGGACTCAAACAGTGATTCTTAGCTCACTGGCCACAGCAGCGCTGTTCACAACACCCAGGAGAGAACAACAGTGTAAGCACTGGCCAGTGTGCTGTGGATTAACGAAACCTTGCATGCCCATACCATGGAACTCTCGTCAGTCAAATGGTTGAGAGAAAAGTGAAGTCCTTTTTTAAAAAAAAAATATTTTTCTTGTTCTTAGTTGTGTATATGTGTGTGTGCAAGTACCCACAGAAGCCAGAAGTGTCAGGATGCCCTCGACACAGGAGGTTGTGAGCTTCCTCATGTAGGTTCTGGGAATAGACTGTAGATCCACTGGAGGGCAGTATGTGTTCTTAACTCTTCAGCCATCTCTCCAACTCCTTGAGTAAAGTTCTGATATGTACTACAACATTAATGAACTCTGGAAGTATCTCATAAAATAAGCCAGAAACAAATTTTGCAGGATTCAACACACAAAATATCTAGAATAGGCAAACTCATACAAAAAGAAAATAGATTATAGATACCAGAGGTCTGGGGGGTAAGAAGAGAAAAATGTCAAATTATTTAATGGTATAGAATATTGGGGTGGGATGACAGTTTTAGAAATAGATAATGGTGACAGTCAGTTTCCCCAAATGATTAAAATGGAAAATCTCATATTTTACCATAATTTTTAAAAAAAGAATGTGTAATCTCCCAGTGAACTGTGTACAGTGAATGGGTGAATTGTAGAGTATATAGGTTTTCTAATTTTAAAAAGCCCATGGGCTTATCCACAACAAAAGTTCACAGGGCGCAGCCTTGGGCCCTCTAGCAGCAGTGCTCAGCAGATCTCTTGTAAGAACTACAAAGTGAGTGCCTGGGAAGAGGTCCCTGTCCCTGGAGAGCAGAGGACACCTGTGGTGGAGGAGAGAAGAGGACTTTCCTGTGGTGGGAGTGGTCAATGGAGGCTGCTGGTCCTGAGCAGGACACTGTTGTTCTGTTGTTGGGGGCTCCTTCCTACCAGCATAGGTACAAAGTGCTCCCACAACCAGGGATGGAGCCAACCAAGGATTCACTCCAGGCAAGTTCCCAAGGGGATGCAGGAGGCATGCTACTCTGTTCCCAACTTAGGGGTTCAGTCACTGTCACTTGTACTTGATTAAATAACCCAAACACAGTGGCTTCACTTACCATTTCCTGAAATGGAGATATGTTCTGCTGCAGGGGCATGATCTACAGGAGGTGGACTTGTGCAAAGATAGAGGCTGGCTCTCAACGCGTCCCCACAAAGGACATTCTAGCTCTGCTCTGCTGTCCTTTACAGGTGGACCCTGAGGACCCATGGCCCTGGACCATTCGTCTAGCTCCAACCCAGTCTGAAATTACTAGGGGAAGTGGGAGAGATTATTTGCAGTATGAAAGGGCCCGTTCTGAATATCCCTTAAAGATTTACTATGAAAGACAGTCAAGATAAATCCAGTTTACTGTTCCTGTCAAGAGAAGCCAAATCTCCTCAGTGAGAGGACCTTACACATAAGCGCAGTCCTGGTCACTTCCCACTGAGCCTCCCTTCCTTAGGCCATCAGTTATTTAGAAAGCGAGCAAGTGAAGCAAACGACACTGATTTTGGCTAATCTCAACTCAAACACAATCCAAATTGTGCCCATTTGGAACCTATAACTCAAGATTTGCAGATCCCAAAGAATCTCCAGCTTAATGCAGCTAAATTCTTTCCAGTCCCTGGAACTTTCTGAAGGCACAGTGAGCTACCTCATGAATCAGCATGCTGCCACTGAAGGAAGGCTTTCTGGGCAGAGTCCTGTGAGAGCTGGAAGCGTGGCTGGATCACCTGTGAGGACTCAGGGCCAGCTTCACAACAGGAATCTGGCGGGCAGCGAGCGGTGCATGTCAGTGTCATGCTATCTGTGGAGGAGAGGAGCGGAAAGCCCCCAACTCCACGGGAGGCCCATCCCTTTGTTTGTACCTGGGAAGCCCTAACAAGCAAAACCACACGGCACAGCATAATATTGCATCTTCTCGGATGAATATACGACAGGTTTGGGAAAGGTGAATTAGTTTGGTAGCTCTGCTTCTAATCTTGTCTACTGCTAGAAATGTCTGTGCTCTACGTAAATATACTATCCAGATTAGAGAACAATGGGAAGCTGCTAAGTGGCTCACTTTAAAAACCAAGCACACATCTGAGATTGCCACTGTGAGTTCTTCAGGCTCCTATATGTCGATACTACTGGGATTTATTCTACCATTGTCTCTAATTATTATTGACAGCTTATCAATCCCATTCTGAGCTGGTTAATGGAAGTGAGAGAGACAGCGATAGGAGAGGAATAAGAAATATTTGCTCAAATGGCCTTGACAGACACCACTTCTGAATAAGAAGCAAAGCAGCAAGAGCTCACGACTGTATTGTGTTGTCATGGCAATAGATGATTTTCATCATTTTAAAATGATGAGAGGAAATAAGGAGCTAAGAAGTATAGAAATGAGCCACAAAGGAGAAAATACAGCCCGAGGATCAGATGCAAGCCTCTGACCCCATCCCTGTAGGATCCTCTCTGGAATGTGGTTCTGATTTCTATTTGCTAATCTCAATCAATTTTATTCTTCAAGAGCAAGTTCAAAATCCATCTCCTCCAATAAACTTTCCATGACTCCTTTCTCTCCCGACTTCAGCGTAAATGTTGTATGTGAAAAAACCAAAAACAAACCTACTTTTCCATCACAACACAGATGACCAAATGCGGAAACACACACTGGATATATAACCAAGTACCAAAGTGCCGAGCGTGTGTTACTTCCTTCTGCCCTCACAGCACAACCACATGGTAAAGGAACTGCAAACAAGGAGAGCTTGAGTCCTTGCTTGTCCAAGGTCAAAGATCTGCAGTCTTAATCACTAAGCTGCATAGCCCTCTGCCTCCCCAGAGAGGTTTCAACGAACACTGGAAAGGTAAACTGAGGCAAACTCTCTCACCTGGTTTCCCCAGGACCCATTTGCTAACAGCGGTTTTCTTTGGGCTTGGGGAGATTTGCATGTAGTTTCCTGGTTGAAGGAAATAAGACAGGAGGCTTAGGCTTACTACTTTGTCCCCATGCCCTTTCTGTTCTAAGGCCCTCAACCAGAAATACACAGTGGGTTACTTTTAACCTGCCCCTAGTCAGAGAAGGATGAGAAGCCAAGGCCTGCGGGCCAAAGTGCTCCCTCTGATGTTATGTATCTTTTAGTTTAGCTATTAGTATAGGAAAAAATACCATAAATTTGTTTGTTTACTTGTTTTGTGTATGCATGCCTACGTATGGAGGTCAGAGGTCAACCTTAGGTGTCATTCTTCAGGAGATGTCCATCTTGTTTTTTGAGACAAGGTTTCTCTTTGGCCTGGAACTTGCCAAGTAGGCTTGGCTAGGTTAGTCAGCTATTGTGTCCCAGGGATCTGCCTGTCTTTGTAATCTCAGGGCTAGGGTTATAAGTATACACTACCATACATAACTTTTCATATGGGTTCTGGGGTTCAAATTCAGGTCCTTATGCTTGCATGGCAAGCACTTTCCCAACAGAGATATCTCCCAGTCCCCACAACTTTATTTAATATGGTACATACATGCAATTCAAACAATATTATCTGCTTATTTATGCGTGTATGTATATACTCACATGTCTGTCAACATTAAGGTCAGCCTTCACATGACTACTTTGTAGGACATCAGAAAAGGGACTGGAAGGAGGTGTAGGCTTTCTTGCCCTTTCTTCAGTGGTTCACTTATCCATTTCCTAAATCAGTTTGACGCAGCTGTCTGGATAGCCAATCACATTAAGTCTATGCATTGAGCACATCCCTACCATGCTGGATCCAACCCTCTCTGGTGCTCCTAGCTCCAACTGTGGAGAGTAAGGAGTAGCCAGGAGATTGCCACACTTTAGTGTGGCTCTGTGGTCTACTAAAGCATTAGGATAAGCTGTTGGGGACAGACAGGTTGGCACTGTGTCGCTTATTCAAGATGTAGTCCCTGAGCCTCTCCACTCTGCCCCCTGTCCTGTTTGTAATGGGGCCCTGTGATGAAGACACAGTGATCTTCCACGGCTGGATGCAAGCCCCACAAGACTGAAATAGTTTTCAACTTAGGGGTGTGTTGTAGCTTGAAACAAAGTTCCCTTACAGGACTCTGTGAGTCTGCTTTCTTTGTTTCCGCCCTCTAGCTGGCAGTCACAGTTCAGGAGTGCATTCTGATGATGGTTGTATGGGGCTCTTTAACCAGTATAGGAGGGCGGTGAGTTTGCATTGCTGTAGGTGTCATTGCAAAGAAATTTCAGTTTGAATTGACATTTTATTTTATTTTTGGTTTTTGAGACTTCTCTATAGCTTAGAAGCCTGTTCTGGAACTAGTTCTGTAGACCAGGCTGGTCTCGAACTCACAGAGATCTGCCTGCTTCTGTTTCCCAAGTGCTGGGATTAAAGGAGTGCGCCATTGGGCTGACTTTTTAACTCAGGCAGTAATAAATGAGTGTTTATTTTTCTTCCTCCTGTTGTTCATTTTTCAGGCAGAAGTCATTTTAGCAACAGTTCGTAAGTTTCTGACTGTATCTGGAATAATTTTACGCCTTTTCAATTTAGTATAAGGAAGCAAAATAACTTGGGTCAACTCTTTTTTGGGGTGCGTATTGAACCCAGAGCCTCATGCATTCTGGATAAGCAACAGGAACTACAGCTCCCAACACAACTACAGTCTCCTAAATTTTAAAAAAAATATATAAATACTTTAAAAGTAACTTAAGAAATTGTCTTTATACCTAAAACATCATGTGATACTTAGAGTTGACGTTGTTTGCAACCTTGGCTGAACAGTCCCCATGCGGCTGCTGTGTACTGTGAAGTGTGGAATGCAGACGTGTCTGTGACCTGACTCCCCTACTAGAGATGGTCATTCAAGTGACTTGGGGAATGGCTGTGGGAATAATAAAGCCTGGACAAAGATATTTTTTGCAGATCAGCTGAAATGAATCACTTTTATCACACACTTAAAATGGTTTCCTTATGACAGAAGTTTGTACATCACAGTTTCTGTAAGACCATTTCTGCCAGGTGGTGGTGGCGCATGCCTTTAATCCCAGCATTCAGGAGGCAGAAGCAGGTGGATCTCTGTGAGTTTGAGGCCAGCCTGGACTATAAGAGCTAGTTCCAGGATAAGCTCCAAAGCTTCAGAAAAACCTTTTTTTTTCTTGAAAAACAAAAACAAAACAAAATAAAAGACAGTTTCTACATAAGGTAAGTTAGGCATGAGGAGTTGGATAAACAGACATGCCCTCATAAACAATGATCAAGAAGATTCCAAGTAATAGAAGACACAGACACAATCAAATACTTCTCTCATGAAAAACATATTTTAAAATATTTAAAATAAGACCAGTTCTACTTAATCCCAAGAAATGCAGGAAAAGGGGGTACTTACTGTTTAGTTTTTGTCTTTATGCCAAGTCTCTAGCCATGATTAAAAATATCCCTTAGTCTACTAGCGAACCATTAAAAAATAGAGCTCCTGGATTTTCAGTGGTCTGCCCATTTATTAAAATGTCCGGCGACAATGAGATTTAAACTTCTGCCGATGTCCTGAGGCAGCCCCAGCACTCGACGAGCACCTACCTGTGCTCGGGACTGTTACAGCTCTGTGTGCACACTGGACGCTAACACGGGATTGGTTACAGGAGGCAGGATAGAATCAGGAAGTGCTAAACTAGTGACTAAAAAGGAATCAGTTATTTTTGTCAGTAATTAATAATATAATTTCTTCAATGGCATAGCACTTCCTGAAAGAATCCCAATTCTTTTACTTGAACCTTTATTAATTTGACTGAGTCATTTGACTTTCTTGGGCCTCAGCTTCCTCATTTATTGAACGGGAACAGAAGTGACAAGCCTGTGGGTGAAGCAAGTGGCAGGTCTGCTATGATTCCCCTCAGTTGTCTTGATTACGGTGTTTTACCACAACAGAAAAGTAACGAATACAGGGACAGCATGTCTCCAGTACTCAGACTGGACCAGGGAGGAGCCCACAGTTAAGAGCCTTCTTGTTTAGGTGCACATAGTAAACACCTGACTTTTCTAGGATGGATGCTTTTCCTTGAGCTCCTTAGAGCTTTTATCTCCATCTAAGAGGAAATGCCTCAGAAGTCATCTCTCATGCCCAAATCCACTTTCTCCAACATTCAGCATCCTCTTGGATAAGCTTTGCTACTGTGAAGCTCCCTGACTGCTCACCTTTGAGGCTCTGCCACATCAGTCACCTCACTTAAATCTACAACTCTCTTCCTCAGCTTCCCTGAGTACATAGCTGGTTCCTCTAGAGATGCTCTGCTTTGTGTTAGAACGATTTGTACATGTCTCATCTTGCTTATTACCTGCAAGCCTCACAAAGAGACTGCTGCCCTTATTTGTATAACACTTGGAGTTCCAGACATATATCTAACAATGATGGGGCTGGTAAATATTCACTGTGTTAAATTTTATGATAATTATGATTTCCAGAAAAAGGCATTCTAACTCCCTTTACTTCCTCACTGTTAAATATAGCCACAAATACGTGATCCAATTACACAGTGGTTTCTCTATGAGTAAGCGCTTTTGGCTGCCGCTTCTTCAGGTGGACTTTCCTATCCTTATGGGTACTGAACCATTTTCTAAGGTGGTGCGGGAGAATTATCTGTATTCTGTCAATCATATTTTAATAAAACGCTGATTGGCCAGGCAGGCAGTATAGGCGGGTCAACCAGACAGGAAGTAGAGGTGGGGCAAAGAGAATAGAATAAGGTTATGGAGGAGGAAGGTCCCTCCGGCACTCCTGCGCAGATCACTGAAGAAGCAACATGTAAGCTCCCCCCGCTGGAAAAGGTACTGAGCCATTATGGCTAACATAGATGAGAATAATGGGTTAATATAAGTTATAAGAGTTAACAAGAAGCCTGACCTAATGAGCCAATCAGTTTATAACCTTATGGAGTCTTGTGTGTGATTTTCTTTGTTGCTTGCCGGCTGTTGGGGTACTGGGAGGGACAGAAACCCCAACAAGCCAGCCCTCATGTTACATATGGCGCCAACGTGTGGATAACAGAATCCACAGAAAGCCTGAGAAAGCTTGGGAAAGAATAGAGTAAAGCATGTTTTGTTGGTAGCAGCAATTTCTCGGGTCTACTTTGCTTGCTAGAGGCAAGCAAGGCTCTCATCTAAGAGAGGCTTCCTGACTCAGCTTTAGCTGCAAAACCTTGCAGCTCACTAAGAGGTCCTGCCACGAAAGACTTAAACGATGTTGATGAAAAGCTGAACGCATGCTTTTCGGGTTTTCAGCTGTAGCAGGAAAAAAGCTGCGCTGTTTTAAAATGCCGGCTATCTGGGCTGTCCTGCCAGAGCAAACTCTGACTCTTTCAGGCAGGCAGTCCGACTGAGTGTGGTCTGTGAGCAGAATGCTGCAGCTTGCTTGCTGGCAAGGACTTTGAAACGCCATAGAGTTGTGGCAGTGAACACAGCTCTGGCTGGTACCTCAGCCTTGAGGCTGAAATGCTAAGGAATGAGCTGGATCTAGCTGTCAAAGCCACGGCTCTCCATATTGCTTAGTAAATTAATGGCTCATGTGGTCAGAAAAAGAAAAATATACAGTAAAGAGAGATTCAAAGACGAAGAAAACCTCTAAATGGTTTATAATGTGTTACAAATAAATTCAGGATAAAAGTTAAAGTTCTTAAAGTAAAAAGAGAGTAGTTAGGTGTGGTGGTACACACCTTTAATCCCAACACTTGGGGGCGGTAGAGGTAGATTGACCTCTGTGACTTCAAGGTGTGGTAGCACACACCTTTAATCCCAATGCCTGGGAGGCAGAGACAGAAGGATCTCTGAGTTCAAGGTGTGGTAGCATACGCCTTTAATCCCAGCACTGGGGAGGCAGAGACAGACAGATCTCTGTGAATTCAAGGACAGCCTGGTCTACAGAGTTATTCCAGGACAAAGATACACAGAGAACCTGTCTCAAAAAGTTAAAAGTAAAAATAAAAGAAATAGAGGTTGAAATAAAGCTACATAAAGATGAAAAATACACAGAGAATCTTGATACTGTATGCTATTATACTCTCTTTAAATTGTTTGAATGCTGAGGAAGGAGAAACAGCTGCTAAAAGACTTTTGTTTATAAATGCTGCAGAATTAATCCAAGATAGACATTTTGAAAATACCTTGGCTTCAAAACTGAAGTCAAAAGGTATGTTACTTTGGAGAAGAGATTTTGCTTTTGTTTCCACAGAAAATGAGAGGCTATGGATTCATTCTGAATTAAGAAAAATCAGTTTTGATCAAGGGAGGCCACCTGAAAAATCTCTGACAGGAACAGATGGCCCAGATGTCTGAGTTCTACATCCAAAACAGATTCAAGACTGTCGCCTGAGATGATCGAGACTCACAGGATACTCCAGTCATGACTTGATTATAACTCTAAATTTTCTTTAGGTCCGCTTAAGACTATCAGCGCCCCCAACCAGCAGAAAGTAGCCTGAAATACTACGCCCACATTCCCAACAAATGGATTATGGGTATTTTCCTTTGTTTAAAAAAAAAAAAAGAGAGAGGGAAATGGTGCGGGAGAATTATCTGTATTCTGTCAATCATATTTTAATAAAACGCTGATTGGCCAGGCAGGCAGTATAGGCGGGTCAACCAGACAGGAAGTAGAGGTGGGGCAAAGAGAATAGAATAAGGTTATGGAGGAGGAAGGTCCCTCCGGCACTCCTGCGCAGATCACTGAAGAAGCAACATGTAAGCTCCCCCCGCTGGAAAAGGTACTGAGCCATTATGGCTAACATAGATGAGAATAATGGGTTAATATAAGTTATAAGAGTTAACAAGAAGCCTGACCTAATGAGCCAATCAGTTTATAACCTGATGTAGACTCCGTGTGATTTTCCTTGGGACTTGCTGGCTTGTTGGGGTACTGGGCGGGACAGAAACCCCAACGAGCTGGCCCTCATGTTACACTAAGGCAACAATCATTTATCTCTGCAGAAAATATCACTGCTGCGTCTTTCTCTGTAAGCCCTGTTACCACAGTGGGTAGCTGTGGTCCTTTACCATGGCTCCGTGGCTTCAGTCTGCAGCCACTCAACAGAGTCTCTAACGTGTTCTCCCTCCTGGTGAAGGCTAGCAGTCCCCCTATACTTCCTACTGGATAAAGTTGTGAGGTTCAGTTTGTGGTTGTTCTTCCCCACGTCCCCCGCCACAGGCTGCTGCCTACCTTTGAGTCTCTGAGTCCTTCTCACCACACTTCTCACAAGCTGCATACATTTTAGCTATGTTTCCTCCTAGGGAAAGAGATCTCTGTTCCACTTGCCCTCCACTTTCGGCCCTAGTGCTCTGGCTGCTGGAGAGGTAACACTCGTCTTGCTGTCCTCCTGTAGTCAATCCTCTCCTGGGCCCTCATGTTCAGAGTTGCTGTCAATTCAGATCTCAGCCTTTAAAAATGACATTGCAATCTGGCTGACAGCTAGGTCTTTAAATTGCTTTTGCATTTCTCCAGCTGTGCTCAAGGCTGCTCAGCTTTTCTTACGCCAGAGCTACACATGCACAGGCGTCTTAAGCCAGGGGCCAGTCTTGGGTAGGAAGAACCTTCCTCTCTGGAAGGAGACCGAGTCCTTGGGATTCTCAGGTTTGGGAAGATGGAACACTGACTCAATTTGGGGCTATGATCAAAGAGGAAAGTGAGGCCTGTGAGCAGATGGAGCGTAAAGCGATGCTAGAGTACAAAACATGTGCCTGGCTCACCACCCTGTGTCCCTCAGATACCTAGCAAATGACAGGAACAGAAACACAACAATGTATTATCAAACCACACTAATGATCACACCGAAGCATTCAACAGGAAAAAGGATGTGTTAGCGAGACACATACTAGTCTGACCACCAAACTTCACCTGGAAGGTGCGAGTGTTGCATCCTGTAGGAACTGCTATAGTCAGTCTAGCTGAACATTTTGTAATGACTTCAACCATGAAAATTTATTATCTAATCAAAAACATTATGGTTAATAATTAGCAGCATTATATCCAATCAGCAATCAACAATTTGAGCCTAATTGTGAACAGGGAACTTTGTTCCCAGTCATGGGAAGTACAATGGTGGCTGAGAGCTCTGGCTTGGGGTGGCAGGCCCTCTCCCTGGCCTTGTTCCTAATGCAAAGATAACAGCAGGCTGTGCTAGTGAAGCTGTGACCACAGAAGGTTAGTGGACATCTATCTGAGCCACCTGAGCTGGCAGCCCAAGAAGAAGGCACATGTTGCTGGGGTTTGGTTACTAAGTGCAGAAAAGAGGATCTGGTGCCAGGTTAACAGTCTTGCAAATGCAATAAATAATTCCTCCCTCCACCCAGGAAGCACATACAGAGTAAAATGAACTACTGTTACTTTGGAATAAACAGTAATGCTCCCTGGGTGAAGAGCCAACTGGCAGTTTAAAGGATTGGGCTAATCAGACATAGGGAAAGTTTTGATTAATTGGACAATTACTTCAAATTCTGAGTGAGCCAAGGTAATGTTAGAGAGATATCCTGACCAACTGGAAATAAATTCAATAGCCTGAGGCAGCATTTTTTAAGCTTATAAGTGTTAAAACAAACTGGGATTAGGAGCCCAATTTTTATAGTCTCAAGTTCCCAAATGTTTAGGGACTGTAACTATTCTTTAAGGTCAAACTCACTCAAAATTATTTTGGTTTTGAACAACTATGGCAAACTTGCTTGTCACTCTTATGAAATAATTGTGGATCTAAGAACATGGCAAAATGGGGGTCAGCAGGAAATAATCAAGCTTCACGGAGTGGCTCAGCTCCATATAGCACAGTGCATGCCTCTGTTCTCTCCCCAGTCTGCAGGCACGGCCTCACCTGGTGGGGGCGTGTTTCTGCTCTTCCTCCTCATCCGTGTCGCTGCTGATGGTGATGACACTGACGGTGGGGCTGGGGGTGTCAGGGATGACAATCGTCTGTCGTTGTCGCTCCCTTGTGGTGCTGGAGGCCACGTCACCCCACCCACAGGTGACTGAGGTGCTGCAGGCTGGGCTGTTGTGCACCATGGCACACCGTGGGGGAGTGTTCTCCTTGACACGCTTGGATCGCTGAGGGGAGCTGGTAGCTTGTGAAGAGGTCACCTCACAGGTGGAGACATTTCTGTAATGACAAAACAACACAAACTTACAGAGAAAACTAGACCCTTTATCTCCACCCAAGAGGGCCCAACTTTCAGAAAATACCAGACTTACCAAATCTCCACAGAAAAAAGTCCAAGTCCCAGATGTCCCATTGTGACAGAACATGTGGTGCCTCTCTCTAGAGGCCTTTAGTCAGTCACTATGGGACCTCAGCAGGGCCTTCTCTGGGCTTTTGTCTTGAGAGTTGGTTTTTCTAGGGGCAGCTGTCCTGATTTTAGCTACCTTATCCAACATGGCTGTATAGGATAACCTTCAGGATTAACACAGCTTTTGGCTTCATCTGATCCTCTCTCAGTGGTTCATGATTCTTGTTTTAGGAGTGTTGAAAAAAGTGGTGTTTGCCACACAAGGTTGTGGTTTCCTTGCTGACAGCTGGTTTATTATTTAATTGCCCACCCCATCCCCTGCCTGTGCTGGGCACTGAACCAGGTTCTCACAGATGCTTTAGTATGGAGTCACGCTGGCCTAAGACACTGTGAGAGTCTCTAGAGCTAAAGGACACAACCTCAGCTGTGGGTGTGTGTAAGCGCATAAGCCAGGTCAGTCTCAGGGCACTGAGACTTCCTCAGGAGCTGGCCAGCTTGTTTTGAGACAAGGCCTCTGCCTGACCAGAACTCACCAATTTAGTGGTTACCCAAGTTCCTGAGGACTGGCCTGTCTCTGACCTCTTTCCCCAGCACTTGGATTACAGGTTACACTGTTCAGCCTTTTTATGCAGGGTTTAGGGACTAAATTTAGGTCTTGGTGCTTGTATGGCAAGCATTTACACATGGAATGATCTCCCAGCCCCTTGGCTCACCTTGCCCTTCTTTCTCTTCTGGGAAAAGCTATGGCCATTCAGATTTGTGTACAGTGGAAAACAAAACCCTTTTGGATTTTGACCTGAGCCTCATGGGAGGCTTATTAATCATTTTTAATGATAATAAAAAACTGGAACAAATGAAAGAGGAAGAAGGAATGCTTTAATAGGGACTTTAAAAAATTATGGATAAGCCAAATTCAACTATATACTTTTAAGTTTTTTAAAATTATTTATTAGTTTTAGATTTATTATTTTATGTGAATGAGTGTTTTTCCTGCATGCATGTATATGTATGCTTGATGCCCTAGGAGGTCAGCAAAGGGTATCAGATCCCCAGAGACTGGAGTTACATATGGTTTTGAGCTGCCACAGGAGCTCTGGGACTCAACCCTGGGTGCTCTAGAACAGTCAGTGCGCTCAACTGGTGAGCCGTCTCTCTAGCCCACCAAAAGGGCCTTTTAATTCGGATTGATTGATTCTATATTAGTTCTGGTAACTTTAGGGAACAATTACCTTTCTTTCTTCCTATCAAATCCTTTGTTGATCCTTTTAGAACTTATGCAGTGAAGACCAAAGTCAAAAGAGAATAAATCTTTGAGCCTAGTATGTCCTTAGAGAGTCTAGTACCTCTAAGTGAAGAGACAGAAATAAGGTGGAAATAGTTTAGTAAAGGCAAACTTGATTTTGTCTACAGCTGGCTTTAGCTGCATCTGGAAAGTCCTCTCTGGAGCAGGTAGTACGGCTTTCTGGCTGACTGCCCCTTTTACTCTGTTATGCGTGCTACAGCTTGTACAGTTTCAGCACTTAGAGTATGTCGACTCGTCACTGCTACAGGAAAAAGCATTACTACACAGGGAGGGCCATCTGTGTGATTCCTCACAGTTTTGCTGGAGACTGATCTTCCAGCACTCAGGAAGCAGAGGCAGGTGGATCTCTGTAAATCTGAAGCCAGAACTCATCTACATAGTGAGTTCTAGGCCAGTCAGAGTTTCAAAGTGAGACACTATCTTATAAACAGCAATAACAAACACTTAAAGAGACGATTTGCAACTATATGGATTCTGACCTGCATAAGCAGTGTGTTCATCTGAAGAAGTGGTAACAGACAGGGATGGATTTGCTCAATTGGTTGTGGGGCCAAGGGTCCTGACAAGGTGGTCACAAGAATGCTAAGCTCAGTTCTGTGTGATCAGTATTCTAAGTACGGCACCTATCTGAGTCTGATGGAGCATAGAGACCAAAGCACTGGTTTCTGCTGCCTCCGATGACACTGGCATGCTGTCATAAGGCTGCCACACAAAAGCATTCTGGGGAGCTATCACTGATACAAACAGAATTTCCTTGTGTTATCAGAAATCCCCTAACAAGGGATTTTGAAGAAGGATGCCAGCTCGAGGGAAGTCAGCCCTTGAATTAATTGTTGAATAAGGATGAAAGGAGACAGATCTAGCTTCTGGCATCTGACATATGCCTCGTATGACTATGAGGAGGAGGAGGAAGAGGAAGAAGAGGAAGAAAAAGGAGAAAGAAGAGAAACAGAGATAGATAGATAGATAGATAGAGAGAGAGAGAGAGAGAGAGAGAGAGAATTTATTAGTGTGATGGACAGACTTGACACACCAGCAAAGAGGAATCTCAAAAAAACTGTGTCCATCAGATTGGCCTGTGGGCGCTACCATCCCTGTGCAGGTGGGCCTGCACTGTATAAGAAAGGTAGTAAAGCATGAGTTTGGGAGCAAGCCAGTAAGCAGTGCTCATCCATGGTCTCTGCTTTTAGCTCCAGCCTTAGCTTTCCTGTAAGACGGAACAAACTCTTTCCTTCCCAAGTTGTTTTTGTCCAGAGTCTTTTTATTACAGAAACGGAAAGGCAAATTAGAACAACTAGATTTTTTTTTTGTCCCCAGTTTCTTTTGTTCAATCCTCCCCAAATGAACAAAGGTTTAGAGGAGTGGGAAAGATTAGCCATCCACTGTTAAGCATCTGGGAGTCACCAAAGTTATATTTAAGCCACCAACCAAATGTGTTCATGTGGGAGCCATTCTGTAGTTTCATGATCTAGATCTGACTTGCTAGCTAAACAGCTTATTTTTAAGTTATGAGTTATATTTCTGACCTCAAATCTCAATGAAAGTGCATTTCTCTAATGTTTTTGAAAAAAATATCTTGGTAATTTGTACTCAAATGGAAACTCAGAGGCCTGTTATTTCTAGAAAAGATGACAGAGATTGTGTGGCCAACTTTAGTCAGACCTCCTCATAGGCTCAACTGTGCCCTTCTGATAGTCTAGTTTCAGCTAAGAGCCTTACTAGTTCATTTCAGCTAGAGACCCTCCCCATTCTCTTGATATATGATCAGATTCCTCATCCTCCACTGTCCCATGGATGACAGCTAATCACCATCATAGAGTTCTGTTAGGGGATCTAACTCTGATGCATGAACTGACTCTGTGAAGCCCATTCTCTAGGGAGAGATACCTTGCTCAGCCTAAGCTCGGATGGGGGTGGGATGAGAGGTATGAGGGGGTGGGAGAGGGCCTTGGTCCAGCCTCAATGAGGTGATGAGAGAGACTTAGTTGACTTCCCAGGGGAGGCCTTAACCTCTCTGGGGAAGGGATGGGGGGGTGCGGTGGGGGTGGGGTAAAGTGGGAGGAGAAAAGGGAGGGGAAATGGATTGGCATGAAAAAATAAATTAAAAAAAAAAACCGAGAGAGAATCTTTTTTTTTTTTTTTTTTTGAGAGAATCTTGTAAGGATGATTTAGCCAGTTTCTGTTGTCTCCTAAACATTAAACATTGTTTCCCCTACATGACCTAGACACTACTTCCTGGCTGCAAAATTCTCATTGCCCATGCTAAGTGCAGATCGAGCCCTCTTTTTCCTCCCCTGCAGCATTGGGACCCATACCCATGGTCTCAAATAAAATCTTCCTCACTGTGCTTTAGTACTTGTTCTTTAACAAAGGACTGAAGCACTCAAGACATTAGGCACACCATGGCTTCAGGTCTCCACCTTGGAGAGTGAGGGGGACAGAAACTAGGGAGAGTCAAGAGGCAGGGTTACATGTGCACAGAGCCCAGAGAGTGCTTTCAGCATGCTCTGGAGTGTTCTGTGGACTGGAAGATGCTCCCCCAGCTCTTGTAGGAAGAGCTGCTCTCTACCCATGCCAGGGTAGTGCACCAGCAATCCCCACTTCAGAGCAGTGTTTAGCATTTCAATCTTCTGGTGTTTCTGGCTACCAAGGCTCTTGGCACCTACCTCACAGATGACTGGTGCTGCTTACTCTTCCTGGAGGAGGTGGTGCTGGTTGGCTGTTGCCTCATCACGTGGGCTACACCCACATTTAAGGGCTGAGCTGCTGGAAGGGTCACATGTCCAGTCAAGAGTGTAGGTTGCTGCATGATGGGATTGTAATGGCTTCCATGAGCATGCGTGTTCCTGAAAGAGAAAAGGGAGCAGAAGGCCACTTAGTGGTTTTTATAGAAGCTGCGGTCTTTAATGAGATGTAGTGTCTTCCCAGATAAAGGCTGACTACTGATCGCTATCTCTCACTGAAGAGATGAGCTTTGCCAGGTGAGTTGGCACGTGGGCTTCCCAGAACTAGAGTGGGAGTCCTGTACTGAGGAAGTAGAAATCAAGCTGGGTGATGAGAAGCAGACCTTTCAAGGGAAAAGAATGTCGCGTTCTAGAGAGATGGACAGCCCCTCCAGCCTTCAGAGTCCTGGACAGGCGACTATGCTCAACACTAATATGCACATTTCATTTCAGAATTTACATAGCAACTTAAATGGGCTCTTTTCTTCTGCTCTGTGAGGTAGGTAGGATGTTTTAGAAATACTACTTTATTAATGAGGAGATTGTAGTTAATGTGAAAAACAAACTGATGACTGGGAGCCATATGTTTCTGGCATTAGGAATCATTAACGTTCTTTTGAATTCCCTCAGTAGCTAACACAATGCTCAGGCATGTAGCAGCTGATCAGTTAATTACATGCTTGCTGAATGAACAATTAGATTAACTGAAGGGTGACTAGACATGTATAGAGTTTGTATTAAATCAAAATTAATAACAGCTATACACATGCAGAGAGAAATAGGCTGGCAGCCTGCATCCTGGAAATAGGTGACATTTTAGTCTTCCCATCTAGGCTGGATGGTGTTTAAAGCCTTGTTTTCCAACAGAAACATTTAAGGTGGTGATTAATTCAAAGATTTATCCATAAAAGCACATTTAACACACAATAAAATTAAAAGCTAAAGAATTCATTCAAACTTTAAAAAGAAATCATCAAATTCCATCTTTGTAACTTGAAGGGATAAACAAGAGAAAGAAAGATTTTCAACATTTTATAGTGAAGCTGATAGTGATTCCCCCACAGGCAGGCCCTTTCTCTTGGAGACAGGGCAGCACTGGCACTCCTCTTTTGTCTTCTGGTTGTGGTTATGGCTGCTCTTTTGACCCATAGTGAAATGCAGAGACTGGGGGATACCAACTAAGAGATGGAAGAGAGGTGGAAGAAGGCAAGCTAAGAAAGTATGTATAAATAAGTGCATGGATATTGCTGAGATTGAGCTCTAACTGCTGAAGAACAAAGGAAAATACGATGTGGTGGTGATGTCTTTCAGGAGAACAAGGGGGAGGGGAACACAACCGTAGGTCACATAGCTTTCCACTTGGCTGCTATTCCTAATGAGCTTGAAGAAAGGCAATCCTGTCTACTGTGAGTTGTCGTGAATGGGTGAAGGGAGATGCCAAGCTTATTCATTCTGTTATGTTTAGGCACCACTGCACTGAATGGTAAAGACAGCCAAGTGCTTTGTGTTCCATTTTTGTTGACGCCCCCTCTACCCCACAACTCTGTGAGGTAAGCATCATGACCCCATTTTTCCGAAAAGAAAACTGAGGCCATAAAAGTTAAATAACCCGCCCCAGTTCTTGCAGAGCCAGAAGAGAAACCAGACTGCAGCCATGGGATGGCCCATGTGCTCTCCTCCTGTTAGTAGTCAGAAAGTAGTTTACATGGAGAAGTCAGGGACTTATCAGCCTCCTGCCTACCTTTTCCTGAGCGTTATTTACTTCTTCAGACACAGTTTCACTATGAAACTCAGGCTGGCCTCAAACTTGTGATTCTTCTGCCTTAGCCTACGTGCCAAGACTTCAAATATATACTACCACATTCAACTCAAGAATTCTATGCTCAGGAAAGGAACTAGGGAGACCCTCAGGATGGTAATACAGCTACCAGAAGATATCAGGGAATAATTTCTGCAGGAGGCACAGCCCAAAGGGGTCATAGAGCTGGGGACAATTTGAAGGCTGTCATAAGGCTCTGAACTGGTCAAGCAAGGCATTGTGGTGGTGTTGCAATGAGGGTCAGAGGAAAAGTGACAAGTGCTTATGACAACAGCGGAGCAGGGTGTCCATGGGGGTCAGTGGGCTGCATGGGCAGCTTTGGAAACAGATGTAGGGTGCTGGCAGGCAGCGGCTCGAGTCCCTGGGGTCTGCGGGAGGGGAATTCTTCTCCGTAAGACACAATGATAACTGAAGACGCACATTTAACAAACACGCTAGAGCTTATCCTTCCAAATACAACTCATCTGTCAAGCTTTCCCTGGGGAGCTCAGACAGACAGGCACCTATGTCTCAAAACTTCATGAGAACACTTTTGAGAATTGCTTAGGGCTTTGGGGACTCTCTTCTGTATTCCTTCACTGGTGACAAATGTTTGCTTTCTGAAAAGATCCTAATTCTGAAAAAAACCAAGCCAAGTCTGCTTTACAAGATGTAACTGAGTTTTGGTAGAATGTGATAGTTAACTATAAATTAATCGAGCTGAATTTCTGGTATCCTGGTATATTGTTTAAGCCACCACCCATTACACTGTGGCTGTAGCCCACATGATGTTTTCTGTCAGAGGAAGACACAACTCTTATCCCACTAACACTGCTCGACCCAGAATGATTTCCTGCTCACCTCCAGTCGGCCAGTTGCTGAGTCCCTGCCATGGTCTCAGGAATCACAGCTGCATGCTGCACGGACGTGTGGGTGGCCACGCCAGTCAGCTGCTGCCAGGCTGGAGGAAGCAGGATCTGTTGGGCCCCACCTGGCCAGGCCTGCTGTAAGACAGGACAGTCACAATCACCACATTTTGTTAGTCACCTAGCAGACTTGCATGAGTCCAGAACTTAATCGGTGTGTGGACTGTGCTAGGTCTTGTAATGGGTGAAAGTGTTGACTTCAAAATACCAAGGAAGAGCTGGAGAGACGGTTCAGAGACCACTTATCATCCCATAAATTCTTAATGTCAGCTGACAAAATGAAAGAAATGATTCTATGAGTTTATTAATTATAGCTAACTATTTCAAGTCCACTGAATTCGCAGCGGAGAAATAAAAGTTAACTGGTAAAACCATTGTAAATTCAAAATATTTAATAAGCTAGGTGTGGTGGTGCACACCTTTAGTCCCAGGACTCAGGAGGCAGAAACAGCTGGATTTCTGTGAGTTCAAGGTCAGCTTGGTCTACATAGCAAGTTCTAGCCTAGCCAGAGTTCAGGTTTAAACTCTGTATTAAGAAACAAACAAAACAAAACAAAAAGCCAGTTTCATTGTCAGGATTTTTACTGTTAGTGATCTGAAACTCATTTCCAATTCCATGAAAAACATGAGCTTTGACTAATGTCATTAAAAATGTATCTTGATATCAAGATAAGTCATCTTTTTTCTCCCCTATTTCCTTGAATTTTACCTCAAAGTCCTTTCTTAACCTTTTTCATTGGCTGTGAAGATGATGCTTACAAATACAACCAGCTCATTTAGATGACATTACACCAAGCACCTATAATTTATTATGACTACTACTAAGAAAAGAGCTACTATTTCTTTAAAGAATTATTACTATTATTGTGTATATGACATGAGAGTGCACACATGCATCTGGAGGTCCTGGAGACAACCTTTGGGAGTCAGTTCTTGGTTTTCTCCTCCTATTTTGTGATTCAGGAATTGAATTCAGTCATTAGGCCTTCAAGGCAAGCACTTTTAACTGCTGAGCCATATTGCTGTCCCCTCCCCTTTTTTGAAACAGGATCTTGCTACGTATTCCATATAGCACCTGAGCTCAGGATGCTTCTGGCCTCGGTCTATCAGGTGCGGGAATTATGGGCAAACACCACTATGCTTGGCTGCAGCTAATATTTCTCGATCCATACTGTGTGCCAATGTTTAGTCATAAATAAATTTTTAACTTATTTAACTTATTTATGGTCCTATGATGTAAGAACTACTATTTATTTCCATTTCTTAGATGAAAAAGCTGAGACTGGGAGGTTAAATGACTTGCTTAGAAAATATGGCAAATTATTTCTTCTTTTCTCTGAACCCAACATGACAGGGAAGAAATAAAATACATAGATCCATAGACGCAAGGAGACTGAGGACAGATAGTGACAGTTAGGATGTAGAGGTGTAACAACACATGGCCATTTGCCAAGAAAGTTAGCATATTGAATTATTCTAAGGTAAATCTGCATATAAAGCCTGGCTAGATCCCCAGCTGCAGGTGTCTGCTGTCCTCAGAGCCAGACGTTCCCGGGAAAAGAGCTACAGGTATGACCTGAGGGTAAGGGTCTGCCAGTGGAAATGCTGGGCTTGCTTCTTAACGCTCTGCAGGGAAGGCCACATTTAGCAGTCCATCCTTGGTCAACTTTCTTAGCATGCTGAGCAGTTTAATGTTTCAGTCTCAGCTATGCATGGACAGCTAAGGCAGCCTTTAGAAAGCATCTAACGTGGAAGCCATCACGGCAAAAATAAAATAGAACTCACATGAAACAAAAGCAACGTACGAAACAGAAAAAATTCCAAAGGTCTATAATTGTTTATAATTAATATCCACAGAGTTTAAAAATGTGCATCTTTCTTCATATAGATATGTACACATAGAGCAAGACAAGGAGCTCCCAGAAAAGAGAAAAATGGCAACGGAAATGGAGAAGTCAAAAAATTTCAAAAAAATGAAATTCCTCAGAAAATAGACACCCCCCGCACACACACACATCACACACTCCCACATACCACACCACACACATCACACACTCCCACACCACACACACACCACACACTCCCACATACCACACACTCCCACATACCATACACACACACACCACACCACACACATATCACACTCCCACACACTACACCACATACACACCATACATACTACACACTCCACACCACTCATACCATTCCCACATACCACACACACCCCACACCACCCACACTACACACACCACACACACACACACCATATATACTACACACTCCACACCACTCATACCATTCCCACATACCACACACACACCACACCACCCACACTACACACACCACACACACACACCATATATACTACACACTCCACACCACTCATACCATTCCCACATACCACACACACACACCACACTACCCACATTACACACACCACACTACACACACACACACACACACGCACACGCACACGCACACATGAGGGAAAGAGAAGAAACACTAAAAGATCTATTTAGAAGTATAAACGTCCAGGCTGGCGAGAAAGGTGGCTCAGCGGGTGAAGTGTTTCCCTGAAAGTGTGAGGACTAGAGTTTGGGTACCCAGCATCCATGTGAATGCCAGGCAGGAATGGTGGCCCATATGAAATCCCTGTGTTTGGGAGGTGAAGACAGGATTTCTCCAGCAAACTATAAAGCTAGACTACACTGGTCAGAGAGGTCTAGATTCACATGAGAGACCCTTCCTCAATATATAATAGAATCCAGGACGACCTGGCCAAGGGTGACAGTATCCATAATGGGCTGGGCCTTTCCCCATTAATCACTAACTAAAAAAATGTCCTACAGGCTGCCTACAGCCTGGTTTTAGGGAGGCATTTCCTCAGTTAAGGTTCCCTCCTCTCAAATGACTCTAGTTTGTATCAACTTGACATAAAACTAGCCAGTATTTATGTGTCCACCCACCACTAATATATATGGATCAACACACCCACACATTATATACACACAAAAATAGTAACAACGTCCATGTAATAAGAATTTTGCAAAGTGAAAACAGAAAATATTGTTAAAAGAGAAATAACAACAAGAACAGAACTCAGAGTCAAGGCGAATAGGGAGTCCAGGACAAAGCACGGGAAAATAACAAGAAAGCACGAAGTTGTAAATCTCGAGACCTCTGTGGACAAGGACTGTATAAAAGATGTCATAGAACACTGAACTCTCTATGTTCAACCTAAACACGTCAAACACAGAAACCTCTTACAGCTTAGGATGATCTGAGACTCAACAATAAGCTATACACAGAAGATAACCCGGTGGGAAAATGAGACAGCCATACAAGGAAGGAAATGTGGTATATTATGAAGCTCATCGAGGGCAATGTTATAAGATCGATAACTATACAAACAGTATGAAGTAGCTGAATCACAAATTATTTTGGAACAATGGCAGAATGAAAGAGTGAGGGAGAGGGGCTGGAGAGATGGCTCAGTGGTTAAGAGCACTGGCTGCTCTTCCAGAGGTCCTGAATTCAATTTCCAGCAACCACATGGTGGCTTACAGCCATCTGTAATGAGGTCTGGCGCCCTCCTCTGGTGTGTGGGCATACATGCAGGCAGAACACAGAATACATAATAAATAAATAAATCTTTAAAAAAAAGAGTGAGGGAGAGAGGCTGATGGCAGTAGGATGGGTTGGAGGGTTAAGGTTTTATTATACAAATAAGAAGTCAGCTTAGAATAAAATATAGAATAATAAGATGAAAAACACTATAGAAATGTTACTTATATGGATTTACATAATGAATGGTCAAGTTAAAGGTTGTTTTGGGATAGGAGAGATTAAAGGTGGGATAGACAGAGGACCATATTTTCTTTTAGTAAAATGTATGCTGTCATATAAGTTAAAAAATTATGTACCTGTATTACTTTGAAAAAAAGATGAAATTTCAATGTCAAAACTCACATCCTCAAAGACACCCAGCAAGTGGTGCACCTGGTGTGTGCACACGGATGATCCAATTCCCATGATCTCAGTCAGTACCTAAACGTACTCTATGGAGAACACAAACATAAAGGCCCTATTTGGAATCTGGTGTGGGTGTTAACTCCACAAAGGTGGCATGAACAAACCTACTTATCTGTTAGCAGCCTCAGTGTCAAGTGAGGTAGAAGTAGATAGCAAGACAAAGGCTGCAAAGACTGGCTGTTGAAAATGCCATCAGTGGAGGTTTAGAGTGAGAAGCACTGGGTTTCGGTAGAGTGGATAGTTTATAAAGAAGTCACCTGTTCTCAGGGAAATAGAGGGACCTTGGCCATATGACTCAACTGGCCAAGAATACAAAAACCTCCTCATGGAAGGTGGAGTCTAGAAGGATCTGTCATTTCTGAATTTCTGACTTGCTCTTGTTAGTGAGAGGGAGTTCTGGATCTTGCTCCTTGAAAAAAACGACTGAGTAGAATATGACCTCACTCAGCTGTACCGCCGTCTTCCCACTTTGACCCGCTCCCTCACAATTTCTCTTATAGCCAACATGCTGACTGGGGCTCTAGGCTTGGGAGGGGAGGCCACAGACCTTTCAGGAAGTGACAAGAGTTCCTTAATAAAGGGTTTCTGTAAAGGCCACTCCTGTGTTGCTAGCTGTGCATGTTTCAAATAAGAAATGTGCCTTCGCGGTCTCTGCATATGAGGACTCACGGGTCTCCTATGTCCGTGTTAGCGGGCATGTGCTCTCCTAGTCTCCATACCTGTTGAGTCAACAGATCCCTGGGTGAGGAATACTCAACTTGCTTCTAACAGTTCCTTTTTTATAAACACTATATTAAAGTTTCATATAGCAATTAAAATGCTATACACATATATTTTTTGCTGTTGTCCACTTTTCCAATTACAGATTTAGGTTAAACCAATGTGAAGGTTTACAACACTAGAGACTCTTCAAGAGAGCAGCGGGCAGGACTCTTCCCCACTACGATTAAAGGACTGGGATGAATTCAGAAATGCTGAGCCTGTTGGTTCTACTCCACCGAACAATAAGGAATGCCCCTGTTAGTTAGCAAGCCATGCTTAGTATTTCTAACAGAGCTCACTACTAGCATATTTGGATTCAGTGTGCAAATACAAAAAAGGGTCTGTAATTACCTTGGAAAGTACACAGGGAAATCTACAGATTCTGGGCTCACTGGGAGGGTGGTTTGGAGTTCTGACACTCAGATAAAGGGTGAGCAAATGTCTTGGCCTGAACTGATCTTTATGTAGCTCTGACCTTTTTTGAACTCCTCACCACAGAACTATGCAACAACAACAACAAAGGAAGTTAAAAGGACTGTAAAGAGGAAGGGACAAGCCCATTTTAAATACAAGTTCTCTGTTAACACCCTTTCGACAAGGCATGCATGGCTTTGTGTGTCACAAATTGATGGTGTTAGATGTAGTAGTTAGGAGTAGTGTTAGTTTAGATTAAGAATAAAGAGATGCAAAGATGATTAGTACCAATCTTAACTGTTCTAGAACACAGAAGAGGTGGCGATATCCAAGTCTGTAAGGGACTGTATGTAGCGACTGTGAACTCAAATTAGATAAGGGTTCCCTAAGAAAGGGAAATCATGTGTCATTCCTCATCCATGAACACTGATGCAAAAATACTAACCACAGTCATTGCAAACAGCTCAAAAAACACGTCATCATATCAAGCACAACACGATCAGGGTTTATCTCATAAATATAAGAGTGATTTAACACTACAAAATCTATTAATGTAACTTGCTACATAAACAGATTAGGGAACAAAGTTATATGGTTATCCAAATAGATGAGAAAGTATATTTGACATATACAAAATGTATTTAAAAATTAACCTGTCTTGGAAAAAAAACCAAAAAAATTAAAACATGACAAACTATCTCCATTAAATAGTTAGAAGAAATACAATGCCTAATGGGAAATAGCTACAACAATTTCCCTGATTTCACCTGGTTATTAAACATGATTTGGACTGCTTTATTCAGCCCGGGATATTTGAGCAATAGGAAAAAGTGCAAGGATTGAAGAGCAAGAAACAAAACTATTATCTGCAACCAAAAAGAATTCATAAAAACAGAAGGCTAGCTTGATGACCCAAATCAGTTATATTCCTATAGATTGAAAGCAAATGATTACAAGTATAATTAATAAAATCAATAGAAACAAAAACTGCAAAATATTTATTTTTATGTATATGACTGTTTGGCCTGTATGCATTTCTGTGCACTATGTGTGTGTGTTGTGCCTGCAGAAGCCATAACAGGGAGTCACAAGATCCCCTAGAACTAGAGTTTTAGAGGGTTGTGAGCCACCATGTGGGTGCTGGTATTTGAGCCCGGGGCCTCTGGAGAGGAGCAGCCAGTGCTCTTAACTGCGGAGCCATCTTTCTTACCTGACAGTTAGTTGCTTGTGTTGTTTTGTTATCAACATTCTTATGGAAAAATGATGGTGAAGTGGGTATGGAAAAGAAAAGAACCAGAATACCTAAGAAAAATCTGAAGAACCTATAAAAGACCAGGGCATTCCCTATCAGATATCAAAACACACTTGTTAGAGTGAAGACTGGATGTTTAGAGGCCAATGGACTACAAGAGAGCCAAGAACAGATCTATGCAATTGACTGTCTATAAACTATTTTCTATATAGAAAACCACTTCTATAAACCCTTTGGGAAGCTACCTCATTTAAAAGTAAAGTTGACACTAAGAGGTCAAGGCATCCTAGATGCCGGACAGTAGAAAACAGGAAGTGGTTTAAGACCATAGGAAAATACGGACATTTGGGTCAGATGTCTAGAGTATGTCCTGGTTCTGACATCTTGCTGTTGTATAATGCTTTCGTTCTGAGACAGGGTCTCACTGTCTAGTGTAGGATGGCCTAGACTCGCTATGTAGCCTAGCATAGCCTTGAACTCACAATTCCACAATTCTCCTGCCTCAGCCAGCAGAGTATTAGTAGGACAGGTATGTGCCACCCTGCCTAGCTGCTGTATGGCTCTGAGAAAATCCCTGTTTCAGTTTCCTTACTTGTCCCAAGGAGAGACAGGTATCTTTCTGTATTGTGGGATTAAAGAAATTAACTGTAAAGTGCATAGCATTAAAAACAGTACAACTGTATCAGAGTTCGAGTCCTTCAGGATTGACTTCTGGTATTGCACCAGCACTGTTACTATAACCTCATATAACACTTCACACATTTCCAATCATTTTTCATCTTTGTGATCTAATTCCACAGTTAGAATACCTTCACGGATCGAAAGGAAGGTTCTAGCCCATAGCTTCTGCAAGCGCCTTTTTTCTCAACTCTAAAAATGAAGGGATAATCTCCAGGGCTTTGGCTATAAGAACTACTTCTATTTTACAAGAAAGAAATTGGAGGCAAAGAGATGTTAACTGACTTGCCTTAGGTCACTGAGAATTACTAGCAGATTTAGGATTAAAACCCAGGTCTCCTCGATGATTTGCTTTACAAAGGTAAAATAATAATTTCCCTAGACTCTGTATCTAAATCTCTTCTTGGAATTGTCACTAGATACTTAGGGAGGTAATTCACCCAGGGATCATTTAGAACATTACTGACATATTCCATTGCCTGGGAGCTCCTACCTCATTCCCAGGGAGGGAGTCAGCAGAGACACATGTCTTTTGGAAAAGCATTAGCATGGACGATGCGAGAATGAGCAGCACAGAAGAGAATTACCTGAGCCAGCAGACCTGGTTGAATCTGAAGAGGCTGAGCTCCTGGAGCCTGAGTGACGATGGGAACGGCATTTTCCATCCGCACTGAGTAGCCAGCATGCTTGGAGGGAGAGGCCTGCAGGCCTGTTTAGTACATGGGTGAGGGACAGAAGGGAGGTGAATGAAAGATGAAGGGCCCCTCCTAGCCACTGAGTTAGCTTTACTGCTCAGCTATGGGATACTTTCCTTTTAGCTGCTAACTTAAAAGTAGTCTCCTACTCCCCACAAACACACCTCTCCAAAGTTAAATTATGTGTGGTCCAAAACAGGACAGATAAGACGACAAATCACAAGAGGAAAGCAACGGCTGCTGCCCATGGGTACACAGCAAAGGACACGGGGGCTCTCTCTGCACCGTACAGACGGAACCCGAGCACCAGTGTACATGCTCACACGGGTGCTGTGCAGAACTCTGTCCTTGAGCTTTCCATGTGAAGTATGATGAGGTACACAGTCATCTCTAACTGCTTAATGTCCACAGGAAAAGAGCTCTGGGATTGCGGCCAAAGGGGAGGAGGCCCAGGGAGGCACTTTTCAGACAAATTTCTATTCTCCACATGAAGTGGGCCTATGCTGGCTGTCAGAGACTGGCAATTTTCTACAGATAACATTCAGAGAGCATTTCATGCAGGGAAAGCTGGAGTTGACATCAGCATAACAATGGACCAGACAATGCCCTCTTCACAAGCAGCTGGCGAGGGCCACAGCTTCTGGCAGGTGCTGAGAACAACAACAAATGGACTTGGTACTAGAGCACAAGGCACATTGTTTCTAGGCTGGAGGCACTAGGAGAGCAGCCTCCACACTCAGTGATACTAGCATTCCTATGAACGGAAGCAAGAGGGCTTCTCCCTGACAGTGAGCACTCCAGGGAGCAGTAGGGTGAGAACCCTAGAGGTGGTCCTGCAAAAACCAGGTCGGCCTTACCTTGGAAGCCAGGGGGACACACGATGAGAGCTTGCTGGAAGGGGTCTGGCCGGGCACAAATCTGGGCTGTTCCCGTCTGCAGGGGCATGCTCCGCTGGGCCACTGCGGCCATGGATGCCGCTGAGGGCTGGTAGAGTGTAGATTGGTAGTTTAGTATGGAGACTTCGGGATTGGCTAAGGAAAGAGTGGCACTGGTGGAGGTGGGAGCCTAAAGGAATGATGGGGATTAAACAAAAATAAACAAAAATAAAAAATGAGGGAGGTGGTAGGTTGGGAGACACAAATCTAAATCAAATAAATGAATTTAAAGGAGAGCTAACATAAATCAAGAGCAAAAAAGCAAAAAGAAGGGCAGGACTCCAGCTGAATGCCTCAGAGGAAGGCAGGCACCTGCATTCTCACATTTGTGAGACCCACACAGCTCACTACTGAAACGTTAACTTAGTCTAGAAAACCCTTTGCTTGAGGATCTGGGGGTGTAGGTCAGTTAGTAGAGTGCTAGTCTACATGCATGAAACCCTGGGTTCAATGCCTAGCACTGCATAAAAACAGCTATGGCAATCTTGTATCTATTTTGCAATCTCTGCACTCAAGAGGCTGAGGCAGAAGGATCAGAAGCTTAAGGTTATCCTAATACTACAGTAATGACTTTGAGGCTAGTCTGGGCTACATGAGCTCCTAATCACTCCTCCCCACCAGGGGAAAAAATAATAAAAAAAAAATTGTTTAATTAAAGTCTGCTTCATCCCAGAAGACCAGGTTTGTGTTCCTTGGATTCTACAGTGGAATATGATACGGAGAGGGTGGGAAAAGCTGAGCCTGTCTTTCTTCTTATCCCAGCAAGGCTCCATCTTGCTCATCCTCTCCTCCCCTTGGACCCAGGTAGTCTACACCTGGGGGGACAAACAGGGAGCTGCTCCTGCAGGCCTGGGTCCTGGATAAACAGGTCCCAGTCCAGAAGCCCACGCAACAAAGGGAAGCCCAGGCAGAGTCCTGGAAGGAGATTCTTGCCCTATGTAAAGAGAGTGCCGTCTGCAGCTACCCTTGGTCTGCTATAGGACACAGCTACTGTACAAGCAGCATATGGCAAACATCTGGATCTGTCTTTGGAAACACAACTTCCAACAGACACAAAGCTGTAGAAGGAAAGCAAACTCTTTGTTGGGAATGCTTATATTCTCTCCTTAGCAAAGAGAGGCAGAGGTTAGCAATGGCTTCAGACTGAACATTGTCTAGGAGTTGTGCCGTAGAAGAGAGGTCACGATCCCTTTGGGGGTCACATATCAGATATCCTGCATATCAGATATTTATACTACAATTCATAACACTAGCAAAAATACAGTTATGAAGTGGCAACAAAATAATTTTATGGTTGGGAGTTTGTGTTACAACATGAGGAACTGTATTAAAGGGTCAAAGCATTAGGAAGGCTAAGAGCCCTGCTCTAGAGATTGTGAGAACTACGGGATAAGGAGGGGTGGACTGTGAGTAAACACTGGACACACATGTAAAGAGAATTTCAAGAGAAGGTCAAATTTCATAAAAAGGTCAAAGTCTTGTTTTCCTTTTTTTATTTTGTGGTGCTGGTGAAATCAAACAAACCCGGAGCCCTGACTGCTCTAGGCAAGTCTACTGCTGAACTACGTCTTTAACCCTGCACAATTTGTTATACTTAAATTGTGCTGAATTTTAGTACAAGATAATAAATTTATTGGAAAATGATTACAAACTCCTGAGACACTTAATTAGATCTTGAGCTGCGTATTTTACCGTGTATGCAGGTTCAGCATTCCATACCATGCTTCCTGGAAGTATGGGGAGGACATGTGCACATGTAGGAGCCAGTGTCTATGTACCAACGATATAACACTCATCTCTAGTCTTCCCCACACCATTATTTTCCCTGGCAGCTCAGGCCCTGAAGGTCCCCTGCTTAAGGCCATGGCACTAATGTCTTCCCATCTGACTGCATTGTCCGAGCCTCCGATCAGTCTCTGTTCTGATGCCCCTAGGGCCCACTGGCTTTGCTCGTTTGTTCTCTGGCACCCACCTTGAGCCTTCAAGTGCCTGATTAGTGACAGCTTTCCCTCTCCTTCTCTTTTAATTCCTGGGCACAGGATCATTCTCTCTTTTAATTTTAAAAACTGTACGGGTGTATTGTCTCTATATATGTCTGTGTACCATGTGTGTGCTCAGTGCCCGCAGAGGCCAGAAAAGGGCACTGTGGGTTCTGAAACTGGAGTTACAGATGATTATGAGACACAGTGTAGGTCTAGGAATTGAACCCAGGTCATTTGGAAGAGGCCATCTCTCTAGCCTTGGATCATTCTCTCTTAAAGACCACTTTGCACATCAGCACCCTGTTCTGCACTTAAGCATCTGCTCATAAATTCCAGTAGTGGCCTCATGAATGTGGTGTATGCATCTTGGCTCAGTACTTTTTCCTTTCTATAGACCCTCAGTTATCTTCCTTGATAAATGTCATCTACCTTTTTCTTTGGGACAGATTAATCTACTTGCTGTTTTCCTAGCTTTCTATAAGCATAGGCTATTCATTTCATAGAAATCCTTTGAAAAAACTCAGAGAGAACTCTTAGCCTTTGTGCTTTAGGGCTGGCCTGGGTATCAGGGTTCCAAACTGGAGCCTTCCCTGACAGTGCACTTGTACAGAAATCTGTGGTTGTGTGACTCAACCGCCACAATGTGCTGGGCAGTGTAGGCAGCATCCTGACTGATGCCTCCTGGGCAGGAGGGCCTGGGCTCTACTTGTGGTCCTCTGCTTGCCTGCCTTACCTGGCCTTCATGTGTGTAGCCTGTATCTGGATCTCTTTTAGCTCAAGTTTCCCCATGGAGACCATGAGCTCTTCAAGAGGAATCTACAAAGATGATGAGCTCTTTGTAGACTCAAGGAAAGGAAAGTAAAACACAGATCCTGACATGATCACCAGTCCCCAGTGTGAGCAGCAGCAGCTGACAGTTTCCTTCCGTTTCCAGTGCTGCTATGGATCAGCTAGTGGAAGTATGTGTGAAGGTGAGAGATTTTACTCTGCCCTCCGAGGTTCTGACAGAGCGATCGCCCGTCTGTGAGAGGCAGAGAGGACTGCTAAGAGCCATCCTGGCCAACAAAGACAAATGAGAAGACAAAGCAAATTCACTGGCAACCTATGCTGCAAAGATGGGCCAAGTGATTCTAGATGTTTAAATATCTTACAGTTTGACATCTGTAAGGCCAGGATGTGAGTCTAACCTATAAGCCCAATTGAAATTCTTGGGAGAAGGATATGCCCTAAAATGAGATACCTTGGAAAAGTTAGTAAACTGGCTGAGCCTAAGGATTAAGCCAAGAACACCCAGGGGAGGACTTTCCCCTCAATATGTTACTAACAGTTTTGTTTTATGGTTTTTTGAGACAGGGTTTCTCTGTGTATCCCTAGCTGTCCTGGAACTTGCTCTGTAGATCAGGCTGGCCTCAAACTCAGAGATCCACCTGTTTCTGCATCCTGAGTGCTGGGATTAAAGGTGTGCGCCATCACCACCTGCCTACTAACAGTTTTTCAAAGCACATAAAAATCATGGCATACTGACCCAGCTTTCTTGAGACATAAACAATTATAGATTACTGAGCACTTGGGAAAGATCCTATGGTTAGTCTGCTGAATGTATGTTAAGAGCAACACAGAACTAGTTCCATGTCCTTTCACTAAAACAGAACTGTAGGTATATTTTCTTCCTTCTAAACTTCTGAATGTTTAGAATGAGCAGAAAACTCCAAGGAGCTCAGGGAAGGAACACAGCACTGGGTCACTAACGTACAAAAGAAGTCTTGTTGGATTTAGAGAGCGATACCATCTAGAAAAGTATCTGGGGACCTCCACAGGATTCATCAGTGCATGTGTTTCCAGAGTGCAGACCCTGATACAGACTGCTAGTGACAAAAGTCAAACCTCTCTCATATGTAGTAGCAGGCAGCCTTCGGAAGGGACTAAGAGCCTTGTGCCTCCGTCTCCGTCTCTAAAATGCCAATGATAATA
The DNA here is from genome assembly GCF_982192425.1 of Myodes glareolus. NCBI lineage: Eukaryota > Metazoa > Chordata > Mammalia > Rodentia > Cricetidae > Myodes > Myodes glareolus. The sequence goes on from NC_142050.1 coordinate 36,727,341, forward strand.
CCTATTCCACATGAATGCTGGGAAGACCCTGACACAATACGTGTTTACTGTCAGTAATGTGGTCACTCTGTAACATTGTCAGGGGAGGGAAAGCCTGCCTTAGTGCTTAAATCTGGGTTTTAACGGGAAGAACTTGCTTTTCTGACATGCTTAATTAGGCCCCAACAATTCAAAGCTCAGATAATGGAGAGTTTGTTCTCAGGATCATGCTTTTGTAGGGTAGCATTTCATTTCCCCAGGGCTCAAGCCACCACCATTATACTAAGTTAACGGCCTTCCTACTTTACTTCAACCTGGCCATGGAGAAGAGGTGTTCTTATTTGGGACCTGCCTTTGTGTTTTTCAGTTTTGGTGATATTCTTTGGAATGGGTATGGGTGGTCCTAGCACAGGAAACATGGAGGTGACCTTTTCTGATATGGTCAGGGGTCTCCAGTCTGAAGCCTATGAATATATCCACGGAAAGGCTGGTGGAGCAGGGAGATTCACATGATCTGACACATGATGGGAGGAGTTCCCTTTCCCGTGAGCCTTGTTAGATCCTTTGGTAATGGAAGGAAGAGACAGATGGCAGATGAGGACAGAGGATTTGAGGCTAGGGAGTTAGAATCAAGAGTCTCCTAAGGAGACTTATGGGAAAAGCAAGCCTCAAGGTATTGAAAAAAATGTCAGTGACTGCTGGTTGAGAAGCCCTAGATGCAAAAAAGCCTTAACCTCAAGGCTGGCAGGAAAATGAGCTCTTCACCTTACAGACAGCATCAAAAAACACTGACGGCCTCCAGGGGGCAGCAGATTCCAAATGGCATTGAGCCTGAGCAGAGGAGCTAGCAACTGGAAGTCAAGCTAAGAGGGAACAACATGGTGAAAGGGAACAGTGCTGATCAGGGGTCAGGGACTCACCAGTGACAGGACCTGAAAACTAAAAGTAGACACACAGGTGGCGGCATTCACACATTAGCTTTACGTATTTATTTCTCTTCTCTGAAGGTGTGTGTATGTGCTTGTGCACAAGAGACAACAACACACAGGAACACCATCATTATTACAGATTGATACTAAGAATGAAACGTCTATGAATAAATACTTCTTTGGGGAAACTCATGAGATTGGAAGATGGGAGTAACAGTTCAAGTCTCAGATTTTGAAGGCAGGTGAATTAGGGTAGGGAGATTCTTCATTCGGTACCTATTTCCTGAGTCTCACCTGTATTTCAAACATTCTATGTTGCTGAGTCTTCCAACCTGCAGAAGGTTGGGGATCTGCGTGAAGGAAACCTCAACTTCCTGTATCCCTTGGGTAATGCTAGCATTCTGGTGACAGACCCAAGAGCTGGCTTTTCTACGACTTAGAGATGGACAGGTTTTACTGCTGTTGAATAAAGACCATATGGACACAAAGGTGCAGGGAGGGACCCATGCTGGTGCTAGAACTTTTAAGCAGGCTCCATTTCCACCTCAGTTCAGAGGAAAATGGGAAGAGGTACCATCTCAGGAAGCAGGAGTCAGAACAGAGAGCCCTGTGACCTCTTAAAAAACTAACCAAGGAAGCAAGTATTTCAGCTTATAGACCTTAAAGGATAACACTGGGAAAGCTGTCCAGGTCTGGTGGGGGAAACCTGAGTCCTGATGCCCACAGTGACAGCCTTGCCCACCTTCCCCTGGTGTCTGCCACTCACCTGGTTGTGGACAGTGGTCAGCTGGTTGTTAAAGGTCATGGTCAAGTTGGTAGATGTGCTGGGGGCCACGTGCGTGATGAAAGGTGTTTTGCTCTGGTTCACTGTGTCATACATATTCACCCGGCGCTTGCAAATCTCCATGTTTTGGAAACAAGACTTGACACTGTGTATGCAAAAGGTAGAGGCAGAGACATGGGACAAGAAAGAGGGTGAGATGGGGTAAGTTGGGGGAAAGGAGAGAAAACAGTGAGAAAAGGAGAGAATGGTTAATCTAGCAAAACAAAGCAACGTTGTAGCTTTCTTTGGCTTCAAAAATCCTGACCTTCTCAAAGTCTGCCCATGGAACTGTCAGCACTGTGTAAGAGAAGTCCCCACTGTCTTGATGCCCTTCCCCCATCCTGGATGGGCAGGTTCCCCATATCACAGACATGCTGCACTTTATCTTCCTCCCGTTACTTTTCCATCTCCAATCGCACTGCTCATCCTCAGTGTCGTTCTCACTCAACAAGATGACTCTCCAACCGAGGATATCAAGGAGCTGCTACAACCAACTTCCACCTTCCTTAGAGCCAACTTGTCTAACCCCAACCCCCACCCCCATTCTAGCGACCCTGGGCTACTAGCGCCATCTAGAGGTCAGCCAAGTAATTCTCCCACCCAGGGTCATGAATTTAGGCAGCTGGTTGGCTTCATGGGAACCTGCCAAGCAATGAAAATAATGATTACTAATTTTCACTGAGAGCAGTGGTATATGTTGCAATCTCCATTTAGGTCTTACACCACCCACAAGACAGAATTATGATCACTGTCTCAATTTTATAAGTAAAGCCGTAGGTTCAGGACAGATAATTTGCCTGGTAGAGAATTACTAACTAGCAATTCACTCCTACCCCCACCTCTCCCTCACATACACATTCCTAACTTCCTTAATCCTTCCTTTTGTCTCTGTGTGCAATTCTTGTCTAGTTTCATGAAGTAAAACTCTTTCCCCCTTTTCTTCCTTCATTGTCTTGGTGAATGAAAACCAAACCTCTAACTACAAAGTATAAAGCAGTGTAGGCACAAGCGTAAAGGCTGTGGTGGCCTTGGCCCTTCCAGCTCCTGAACACCCACCGTGTCCTGCTCCACACTCTGCTCCTCACACACTCCACCTCTTCTGTTAGCTTCACTTTCCTCAAGTGCTAATGCTCAAGATAAAGCCGCATTTAATCTACAATTTAAAATGTCTATTGCAATAACTGAATATAAACTATAGGTCTGTTCTATTTTGGACTAAGCATGCATTTATAGGCTATCCCAGAATATGCTTTTTAAGAAACATACATCCCAAATTTCAGAAACTGAACATGCACATGACCTAGAAATTGCTACTTCTTTCTAAGTTAATGACTATCACACTGGCTGCTCGATATGCAATGCATAGTAAACAAACTGATGATCCTAGAGAGAAAAGAAATCATATTCACTGGTAAACAACACCATGTCCACCCACAGCTTCTGGTGAGCACCTCGTGTACTGCTGAGTGCTTTCACACTGAGAAAAGACAATAAAATCATGCTGCATGCATTCTTTTTGGAACACATTTAAAATACTCAGTGATTTTGTGATGGCTCAATGCTTAGTTTGCAGACTCTAGGGTTTCCTCACCGCAGTGGCTTGAGCTTGACAGTTAGGATGAGACAAGCGCTTCTACTTAGGGCTAGTTTATAAGACTTGACAGTTAGGATGAGACAAGTGCTTCTACTTAGGGCTAGTTTATAAGACTGGCTGTAACGATGCGTACACTAGAACCTGGCTGTAGAGAAATGGGTGCTTTCGTTTTCACCTGCAAAACCTATGTTAGAGCAGCTTAGGCCCAGCCCCAAGGGTCCACAGGTCTGCATGCTTGTTCTTCATGGTCTTCTGGGAACCCACAAAGAGTCAACCCACTCTCAGATAGGCCCAGGGATGGCCTGTCTTTCTTTTTCAGGCTGATCTTCCAAGTTCTAAATTGTCACGGCTCCTCAGTGAAACTCTATGGATGCTTCCTTATACAAAGAATAGGAACCTACTCATCTAAGCCCTAAGTTTTTTGGGGTGACTGTTTCACTGGCTTAAGATGGCCAATAGGAGCTCTCTGAAGAGAATCCACCTCCCTCATACCCAACTTCACTGTTTCTTTATCATTTAGCTTTATTTCTAAAGATAGAAGGCTGGCTTTGTGGGATTTGCTTTTCTTTTTGTGGGATAGACTGAGACCTCCTTAACTGCCTCCTGCTATTGAGAAATAGCACAGATGTTATAATTTGAGTTTGGAAGGGCTGGGTGCAAGGTCCTTCTTTACACTGGAACTTGGCTGTTCCAAATGTGCCCTGAATTAAAGAGATATTGTCTGGGTCTCGCAGTGCAAGTTGACTTCCTTCACTGACTGCTATGGAAAAGAACTGACATAGAAGACACACTACAGGAGGCTGCAACCCACTTGTCAGGCTAGAAAAAGTTGGGTCCAGCCTGGAGACTCAGTTCACTCTAATTCTGGCCATAGCACTGCTGACTATGGTCTGAGAACATCTGTCTCCAGGCTCTCCTTTCTGCAGTCCTCGGGACCTGTGGGAACCACAGCTTTTGGGAGCATGCTACTTTCCCAGAAACAAATGCAAGGATGGGAATCTATGCTTTCGTGTCCCAGGCACCTCAGGGTTCAGGCTGAGGTGATATAACTCATTTCCCATCCACAAAAGACCTCCTTCCTCTTTCTCATCACGGAGAACTTAGCCACCAGTGTGCTCTCTACTCCAAGCTATTTTCTGACCACCCAGGAATACTTCAGTGGCCACACAGATGACCTGTCAAACACCTACACTTCCTGCCTCAGGACCTTGTTTTCAACCTCACCACTCCTTCTTTGGGCCACAGACCTGGACTATTGAGTGTCAAGCGCAAGCATCCTGTTTCCTAGACCTCATTCTCCACCCATCTGCTGCACTTAACCATAACGATTATCAGAACTATCTTTAGAGTTGACCAGAGGGCACAGTTCATTGGAATCTAATGAATTTCCTTTCCCTCAGGTGACCCTTCAACAGCTTCCATTCGGGATCATAATTACTATATCACCAGCATCATCAACTTCCTTATCCGTTTGTCTTTTTCTCTCAACAGCCTGGCAGCAGCTCAACCTGGACAAACTCAACTGTTTCCTCTACGCCTTTGAGTAGGACGGTCACTTATAACATCAGTTCATGCTCAGACGCAAATGTTCAAAGCTCTTCCTAACTCCTTCCCTCTCCCTCAGCCTTCCAAGTGCTGGGATTACAGATGTATTCCACCACACCCAGCTTCCTCCTGTATTTCTCTGGCTAGTTTGCTGTCACCTTCTGCTCCAGTTATCTGGACCAACTCACTCTCTGTCTCTCTCCTCTCTCCCTTCCCCTCTCTCTTTCATAATTTCTCTTTCTTTCTTAACATTCTATTTTGCATATGTATGTATGAGCATGTGCATGTTTGTATATGTGTGTGGGCACACGCATGTACGTGTGTGTGTGTGTGTATATGAAGGTCAGACATTGACATAGTATCTTCTTTTTTAATTCTTAAAAATATTTATTTACTTTTATTTAAATGTATGTGTGTGCATGCATGAATTTATGTCTTTTGTATGTGCCCGAAGAGGACATAGGGCACTGGATCCCCGGGAGCTGGAGTTACAGATCGTTGTGAGCTACCTGATGTGGATGCTGGGAGCTCAGCCCAAGTCCTCTGCAAGAGAAGTAAGTGCCCTTAATTGTTGAACCATCTCTCTAGCCCCCAAGTGTCTTTTTTTCCTTAATTAAAATTTTTTATGTGTATAGGTATTTTTCTGTGTGTTTGTCTGGTGCCTGGGGAGGCCAGAAACAAGCACTGGATCTCTTGAGACAAAAGTTATAGACAGTTATGAGTTACCATGTGGGTACAAAGACTTGAACTCAGGTTGTCTAAAAAGCAGAAGGGCTCTTAACTACTGAGCCATCTCTCTAGCTCCCCTGAGCACCTTTCTTGACGACTTTTCAAGTAGTCTAGCTAACCAGCTTGCCTCTGGGATCCTCTATCTTCACCTCTTGAGCTCTGGGATTATAGGCAGACCACCTGGTACTGATGTGGATGCTGGAGATTCCAACCCCAGTGCCCACAGCTGCGTGGCTAATGTTTTATCCCGAGCCATTGCTCCAGCCATAATCATCACAACGCTCTCCAACGGTGAAGCCATCACTCGTCTTGTTCTTAACAGGTACCTTTATCATCTATTTCAGAGACAAAAGCTGTCTGACAGGAACTCCCTCAACTTTCCTCTGCTATCCAGGGTACCTTGCAGACACCCACACCTTTCTCCTGCCATCTTTTAGTGGCAGGGCCCACCTCTCCCCTCAGCTTAAACACCGGCTCAGAAGAAACTGACCACAAGTTATCTTTTCCCTTGAACCTCTCGCTTGCTACCAGACTCTTCCCATTAGTATTTGCTTATGCTCCCCCACTCTTCAGAAGCTTTCCTCTTGTCCCTCCTGTTCCACAGCCTCACTTCCTGTCAGGCTGCCGCCTACTTCTCTACTCTCTCTTATCTTTCAATCTGCTGAACACGTTTCTGCTTGGAAATGGCTGCCACTGAGTTATCAGCACCCTCCCGTTGTAAGGTATTACAGACATTATTTTTTTCTAGATTACTGATATGTTAGCAGTTAGGTCAGCATTCAACACAAATCTAAGCAGCCATTCCATCTGCTTCTAAGTCTTTTAATGAGTTGCATTGTGCTTTTGATAAAAGACAAAATCCTCCTTAAGCATGACTTTCTCAAGCTTACTTCCATGGCCTCGCCATGTCTCCCACTATGCCCACTGTTTGGTCAAGCTGGAGAGTTCACGCAGGCAATGCCCTGACTGCTCACATCCATCTTCTTCCTCGCCCTTCAGAGGTTACACTCTTGGGTCTTCTGGCCTGCTGAGTCAGCTCCTTGTTACACTGCCCCATCGCACCTCCTTTCTTCCTTGGTAACAGCCATTGTTTTATACCTTCCTCTCTGAAGACCATAGCTTAGTGGGTGAGCACCCAATCTACTTTGTTACTCATCATACCCCAGCACCTGCTACAACCCATAGCAAACCAAGGAAATGGACAAATCCAAACAAAGTAGACCAGGTCACTCCAGGACAGTTTTGGGACTCACTTTGATACTGACGCTAGACTGCTTCAGGGCACTGTTGTTTTTGTGCACTGATACCCAAGTTCACCTGGCCCTAAGGTCTCCCATGTCCCCCTCCTTTTTTTGCTACAACTGCAATCTTAGGCCCAATAAAGCCCTTATAAGTTTTCTAAGTGCTTTCTGGGAACGCGGACCCCCAGCTTTGCTTATGTGATGGGTCACAATTGCTTTCAACTGCAACTGCACTGCATCGCAGCAGCGGGAACCAGAGGGCCAGAAAGTCTGAAGTCTTTACTATCTGGGCCTTCAAAGTGCTGCTCCGGTACAAAGGAGCAAGCGGGACACTCACTGTGTACTATGGGGAAAGTCGAGCAGGTGTGTCATCGTGACAAAGGGGTGGTTCAGAGTTTCAATGGGAGTGATTCTCTTATCAGCATCTATGGTCAGCATCTTCTTTAATAGGTCAATGAATTCCCGTCGGTCTGCCTTCTCTACCAACATGTCACTCCCTTCCAAATCTGTTGTCATATTCACCTGGAAGCAAACAGGGACAGGAGCGTAAGTGCCAGAGTATACCCTGTAACCTCCTCTGATCTCAAGCCCATCTCAGCTGCCAGAGGTAGACGGCCCTCAGTGTGCTGCCACTGTCTGTAGGTCATGGTTTCTTATACTGTAAGAACAGAATGGCCGAGGCAGTCAGGCACCAGGTAGGGGTGGGAACAGAAAGAGGCTACCATGGTCAATACTTGTAAATATATCCCAGTGATAAGGCACAAAACTGTCTTATCACTTTCCTGTCTTAACTGGCCAAGAAAAATGTAGCTTTTATCACACCTCATTAAAAATAACCACAGGATGAAAGGCTCTGGAGACTGATTGCATAATAGTGTGGATGTACTTAATACTCCTGAACTTTATGTTTAAAAAAGGCTAAGATGAGAAACTTTATGCTATATGTTTTACTACAATCAAACAATGACAAAGAAATACACACACACACACCTCAGAATTTCTAAGATATAGCATAGAAGAAGATAGAAAAAAGTTCATCAAACCCTGGAGGGAGAAAGAAGAGCCTGGGTTCCCTCTTCCTTCTTCATGACATCTCCCTTCGCATAGCCCCTGAATTGGGACCGGAATGGTTTTAGTTTCTGTGTCCCCTGCAGTCACTTCCAGCCAAGGAGGTGTATCTGGACACAGGACTATTCTTCCAATGTCAAGTCTCTACTAGTATGGCCTTTAAAAGGCTTGCTTTGTGGTGCTTTCTATTTTTTTTCAAGAGGGGCTCTGGGAAGCAATTCCAGTTTTCGCAGACCATTTAAGCTACTAATCAACTGACAAGGGTACTTTCCTCAGAAGCAGAGGCTATGGGTACACTCATCTTTGCTAAGAGGTGTGCTATGACTTCATTTCTCAGTATTTTAACGAAAAACTCATTCTGAGTTGCTCTAAGTTTGGACTAGTCTCTAACTAAAAATACCCAGTGATCTGAAATTATCTCTGACACAAAGGTAAGAAAATGTCTCTGCTCGTGAGCTGACAGTGACTGAGTGTAGTGGTCTGAATTGGATTCCCCCAAAAGCTTAAATTCAAGTCCTGATCTGTGGAAGCTATAAATGTGACCCTGTTTGGAAATAGGGTCTTTGCAGATATAATCCAGTTAAGACGAGGCCATATTGGATTAGGATGGTCCTAAATCCAATAACCAGTGCTTTTATAGGAGAAGAGATCTGACACTGAGACCAGAGATGACACAGGGATAAGAGCCCACAGAGGTAAGGGTTAGAGTGATGCAGTTGCAGGTAAGGAATTCCGAGGCTGCTAGGAGCCACGGGCAACCAGGAATATAGGTGGTGTTCTCTAGCGCCTTCAAAAGGACTGTGGGTCTGAGGACACTGACACTACACACTGTCAGCCTCCAGAACTATGAGAGAATACAAGGGTCTTAAGCCCTCCAATTCACTCTATGTTGTTACAGAGGCCCTATAAACGGACACACTGAACAAAGGGCATCAACTCCAATACAGCAATGGGCTGGACTTCTCAGCTTGGCAGTGAATGACTGCCTAGCACATGCAGGGCCATGGGTTCAGGCCCTTTTACCACCACATTAGTAAGGCTGGCCATTACAATGGAGCTCACGCTTTCTTTTCTTTCTTTCTAAATTTTTTTCCATTGATTTTATATACCGACCACAGTTTCCTCTCTCTCCTCTGTTCCTGTTCCCTTCTAACCTGCCCATAGCCCATCTACTCCTTCTCCACTCCATTCAGAAAGGGGCAGGCCTCTCATGGGAGTCAACAAAGTAAAGCACATCCAGCTGAAGCAGGACCAAACTCCTCCCCCGGCATCAGGTTGTGCAAGAAAACCCACCATGGTGACTGGGTTCCCAAACACCAGGTCAAGCACAAGGGATGGATCAGGAGGACTCCAGAGCTCAGTTTTTTACTAAGTCTGGCATATATTGTTCAAAAGCAAAGTCAATGAGATAGGGTAGTGGGGGCTTCTAGTCTGTATTGCTCTTGAATAAATCTCACTACTGGTGGGTTATTTTTTTGTTTAGTTTTGTTTTGTTTTGTTTTTTTCGAGACATGGTTTCTCTGTAGCTTTGGAGCCTGTCCTAGAACTAGCTCTTGTAGACCAGGCTGGCCTCACTCACAGAGATCCACCTGTCTCTGCCTCCCAAGTGATGGGATTAAAGGCGTGCGCCACCACCGCCTGACTATTTTTTTGTTTTTTAAGGCAGGGTCTTTCTACTTAGCCCTAGCTGTCTTGAGCTCACTATGTAGATTACGCCAGCCTCAGACTCACAGGGATTGAGTAAAGAAGCACCAACCCTGCCCTGCAGGCGTCTATTTTAAAGTGCTGTACTGCACAGGCATCCACAGAGCTTACCTGGGCCATATCATCCAAACAGTTGAAAATGTACTTTCTTGCTTCTTTCGACTTAATCCCCGTCTCAGCTTCATGGTCATCTGGTGTCTATTAGAAAAGGCAAAACCTGGTAAGACAGCATCTCTTAGTCACTACATCTTAAGTGCTGGAGCTCCTGCTTCGCCCCACGGTCTTTTCCTCACCTTGTAGAGAAGGAGACTTGGGCTCTTCTCAAAGTATCCTTTCTCTATCCATCCACACTACATCTCATCTTCCTTCCTACTCTGATACAGCTACCAAAGATTCTAAGGAGAGCAGGAAGCAGCGCCCTCACGCCTCTACAGCTTTCCGTGAGCTGAAGGTAAGGTTTCACTGTGGAAGACCAGAGCCCTTCTTGACATGATTTAAAATTTTATTTTACTTAACAATCCCTTATGCCTACAGCTCCTAGCTGTTTCAAGGCACGTTAACTTACCAAATGCTCTTCATAACCATGACCATTAGGATGACTGCTCTCCCCTTCTACTATATGGGAACACAAGAATACACAGCTCTGGGGACCTATCAGAGGCCTGGCCAACAAGTGGCACCTGTTCGCAAAGCCTGTGCTCTGTGCTGCTCTCCCAAAGACCCCCAATACACTACTGGCTGGGAACCCACTGCGGTGACTTGGCATGGGATTTGGACTCATTCATGGATCTAAGGTAATTTATTCTGGCTGTAGGCCAGCACAATTAAAGCAGCCCAATCCCTAAGAGCAGCTGAACTCAAAGAATGAGTTTCCCGGTAAAACACAGAAGTAGTCATCTCCTACTCCCAACCTGGGCTCTTCTTCTGTCTGAAGACTTCTTACTGGACCTGACTTTGACAACTCACTGCCATAATTATTGAATGCCTGAAGCTCTATTCAGAGCCTGAGAGCCTGCTTAACTCCAAAATCCCAACTTTTTGAAAGTATGTATTATCTTTAAACTGTATTAGGATTTGGTTGGATCCTGTCAAAACCAAACCAAACCAAACCAAACCCACTAAAATTAAACCTACTGCAAAAAAAAAGAACATACAACATACTTAAGGTCTTTATTACTTTTCCTTCCCAGGAAAAGGAGGTTAATTTTAATTATGAGACACAGGTTAAAGTAAAAGCAAAATATGTTTCCATTAAGGTAAAATCACCAAGAGTTTATGGTGTCCAGCAGGGCATTATATGGGCCTGGATGAATCAGATCTGCCTTCTTCCCAAGGGCTTGTAACTTTGCACTGCTTAGGCTGCTTTCATTGCCTGGGAAATGTCCTCTAGTCTATACTAGGAAATTCCCTCTGTACCCTGCAGGGCCCAGCACAGAATATTCTTCCTCGACTTGGCCCATGGCCTAGCTTTTTCTTGGCTCACTTGGCTCACTTGTGTTTCCCACATTCTTTCCTCCCAGGAGGAAGACACTCCATTTGGTAGCCCAGAGCTTGGGGCATTAGTCCTATCCCCCATGGACAGTGAGCTCCCTAAGGTGAGGTATGGCTGCTTCATCTACCTAGCACAAATTAGTCAGCAGGGATCAAGTCCCACAAATCCAGCAGTCTTTCCAGGGGATATAACCTCTCAGGTAGCAGAAGGCCAAAGGAACAGGTGTTTCAAACTTTCAGATCCAGCCACACCTTGCATTCACAACTATGTCCTACATCCCCATCTTGCTGGTCAAATTAAAGCTATAAATTTGAAAATATCAAAAGCTCATTTTTGTCTTTTCCTTCTTTCTTCACTATTGGGCCACTAGAGTGGAATGGAGGGATGTTTTTCCTACCTTTAGCCTCCATAAAGGATACGGAGAGTCGGTGTCACGGTTGAAAAACCTAGTTGTCTTTGTCCCTGCACTTAATAAATATTCCGCTGGCAAACCCTGTGTTTGTGAAATATACCGAATCTGCAAGAAAAGATGAGAAAGAGGTCAGGGCTTTTCCTGTCACTGTACATATAGGTATACTGATGACTCTAGTAACTTTGAGGAAAAAAATGGAACTATTAGTTTTAGAGGAAAAAGAAAGGAGCAAAGAAACACACACACATACACAGGGTGGAGAGATGAGATAAGAAAACAAAGGAGCAAAGAAACACACAGAGAGACAGACAGAGAGACAGACACAGACACAGACACAGACACACACACACACACACACACACACACACACACACACACAGGGTGGGAAGATAAGAGGAAGCCAGGCAAGAGAGACAGTAAGTCAGCTCATAAGAATATCAGAGGCCAGGGTCTAAGTGAAATGGTAATCTAGGATTGTCTGGACGGAGAATGAAGTCACACAGCAAATTCTTGTATCACCCAGACCTACCTGATCATACTCGGAAGCTCCTGGATATAACGGCCAGCCCAGGAACAGCTCAGCAATGACACAACCAAGGGACCACATGTCAATAGCCTCACAGAATGGCAAACCAAGGATGATCTCAGGGGCCCTGGAGAGGAACAATGGGAAGAAGCATTGGTGCTCTAGCTCTCTCCTGGGGTACACCATGACTGCCTGTGTGGGGTCTATGGTCTTTGAAAGAGGCCTGCATCGCAATGACCTCTCCAACCTTCAGCTTTATCATCCAGTTCCAAGAGGGCGCAGTTAGCCTGGCAGTGCAGAGCAAGGGCAGGTGGGGGCCGTACAACAGACCTACAGTGACGCATGTCTGTGGGTGTCACACCATCACACTCTGGCCACAAGCTCATGAACTGATAACAACGGCAGAAACAGTAGGGAGTTAGTTTTTGTAGCTGAACACCTGGAATTCTTTATAAAGAACGCCTGGTTTTTAAAAAGAAATTCTGAAACAGTCTACTTTCAGGCATACATAAAAATAGCTGCCCCCACTGAAAACAAGGCAGTTAAGTCCAATAACCATTCTTCACGGTCTTTGTTCCAGGCATCCGTATCACAGTTCCTCAAAGGAACACTGCTATTACTCTTCCCACCAGTTTCTAGGTGGCTAATCTCTATGAAAGTTCTTTAATGTTACAACTGTAGAACCCCATTCATGAATAGACCATCTTGAGAGTCAATCAGAATTCCGTTATAAAGCCAAACAGCTCATTCCTGACTGTAGGACCTAATGTCCCTGCAAATGACAGACAAGGTCATATCCTAGAAATTTCAAAGGAATTTTAAAGAGGAAAGTGCACATGTATTTGGTATCCAAAACCAGACTACAAAATATACCTTCTTCTAAGTTTTATTAATGTGCATGTGTGTGTATTTGTTTGAGGGAATGTCACAAATGAGGGACAAGAGGACACTAGGTCCCTTGGAGCTGGAATTAGAGGCACTAGTGAGTTACTCAACACAGATTCTGGGAACCAAACTTGGGTCTTCTGGAAGTGCACCAGCCATCTCTCTAGCACCTATACCTTCTATTTTAAGCACTTGTCCTGACTAGGTAGTACTATGCTTTGGTACGAGACAGGCTCAGGTTTTGAGGGGTAACTACGGTTGACCTGTCTTGAATGTGCTCAGTGCATTGTGTTGATAATGAAATGCATTAGCTCAACATCCTTTCTATACAAGGTTTCCATGCCACAGAGCCATGTCAGGAGCACTGCTGTGCCACACTTTAGAAGTCAGGGTGGGAGTGAAGAGCCAGGGGTCTTTCTGCAACTTTGGTTGCCTTTCTCCTGGCTGGGACAAAGGAAAGGAGGTATTACTGAAACCACTTCTATCAGCCTCACATCTTCCCCTTCTAGCTCAATACTTTTTGGTTAGATTTGCCCTTATTACTATCGTGTGTATATATGGAGGTCAGAGGACAACCTTGGGTTTCAGTCCTTAGGAGCTACCCATGCTATATCGCTGGCCTGGGACTTACCAAGTAGTCTAGGCTGGCTGGGAAGCAAGCCGTAGGGAAGCTGCCTCTCTCTGTCTTCTTAGTGATGGAATTTTAAGCATACACTATTATTCCTGGTTTTAGTTTGTTTTTTTGAGATGGGGTTTCTTTGTGTAGCCCTGGACTGTCCTGAAACTCACTCTGTAGCTCAGGCTGACTTTGAACTCACAGAGATCCACTTGTTTCTATCTCCCGAGTGCTGGGATTAAAAGTGTGCACTACCACTACCTGGCTCATTTCTGGCTTTTATTATAGGGGTCCTGGAGATTAAACTCAGGTTACCAAGTGAGTTATCTCTCCTATGAAATAGTATTGAAAAAACAAAATCCCAAGTGTTTTTCTGCAAAGTTTTGGTTTTTCAGATATATGTGTGCTTCTGTGGTGCTACCACGGTTGCTCTGAGTAGCAAGAAGAGAGTTACAGTTTGGATATTGAATGCCTCCCAGAAACCAGTGTATTTATTTAGGGGTTGGTCTCCAGTGTGGCACCATTGGAAGGAGGTGGAATTTTTAACAGTTTGAACCTAGTGGAAATTTCACTGGGGATATGCTCTTATAAGAGACTATGGGTCTTTCCCATGTGGTATGAAAGGTTTGCTTTACCATTTATTCCTGCCTGTGTGCTGCCTCAGTCAATCCTATACTTGAACTTCCAATACTGGGAGCCAAATGAAGTCACTTCTAAGTAAACTGTCTTAGGCATTTCCTAAGGGTGAGGGAGAGTTGACTAACACAGAGGAACATCACTGCTAGGAACATCATTGCCATCTAAAAGGTATTCCTGTCCACGCTCATTCCCTGTTAGAAGCAGCTGCCAGCCCCTCCCCCCACAGCCTTTGTTTGCTTTAGTGCAGTTGCTACCGATGTGTGTGGGCCACTGAGGCTGCTCGTGCTCACCAGCATCCACACGCTGGGGATGCCTGTGCCTGTTCCATGATGTACGCCCACCTCGATGAGCCTTGATCCCATCACTTGTCTAAGTCACCTGTATCTCGGGGACCCTAGTCCAGGACTCCCAAACTTATTTCTCATGATGTGTAACTAATGAGATGGCTGGCAGAAGCCTTTGGAGATAGTCTAGTCACTTAAGAAAAATTACATCTCTTAGAAAGGGAATGCTTGAAAAGAAGATTAGAGAAAAAGTGAGTGTTACAAGCCGCTTCTCTTCCCCCTCTCTGTTCTAGAGTCAGATGTGTTCCTGTTTCTGCCACATGTGCGTTCAGGTCTGTCCATGAGAGTTCCTACTCAGGCTTTCCTCAGCAGCCTGCTAGCTATGGTACTCATGTCTGGATGCATCACATTCCAGCCTCCAGCCCCAGTGTCAGGAACAGGTGTGTCTAGTTCCCTAGAGTCTTCCCTGCATCTGACAGTGGGCAATTCCTGTCAAGTTAATTGACTGGTTCTTGTGGCCTCCAAGCTGACAGCTTCCAATCTCTCAATCAGGCCTCTGATCCTAGAGCTGTGAATGATATAAACATCTGGGCATGCCATGTAGACACTTTGGTGATGTCCTTTGGTAAGAAACACCAGATATAGATTTCTGCAACTGCCTATATGAACAGGGTCTGTGAATGTTGCTCTTTCTCAGTCTACCAGGAGAAGGAAATGGCAGTCATTCATGGTACTATGGTATGTACATACAGCAGAATATTTTTCTTGCTTTGAGCATAAAGATTATACACTTAAGCACTTGGCTAGACAAATGAAGACAAAAGAAGTAGAAACCAGGTCTGTCTATGAAGGGCCTTCCAACACTAAACAAGGGACAAGAGTAGAAAACAGGAGTGATATAAACACAGACATGAAAGAAAATCTAGCACAACACACCAAGCCTCAGCAGCGCCTACTTTGGTAAAACAAAACAGAATGCAAGGACAAAGTAAACAAATGTAAGCAAACCTCAAACACACATCTTTCCTTAATCCTTCTCTCTGTGTTACCTGGAGTATCTGCTTCCTCCACATACCATTTCTCATAGCAATGGTCTCCTAAAGTTCCTCCCTCTTTACAGCATACTGGCTTCATAACTTTTTCTGGTGGGCTTCAGATGTGCCTACACTCATGAGCCATACTAGCAAGATTAGTATGGTCTTGTCATATACATTGGCCAGCATCTCAGCTCTATGACTGGAGAGCTGCCTTTCTCTATACAACTGCCCATTGCTCCTGCTTTTCAATAGCTATCCCTAGCTTTTTAGGGGCCACTTTACCACACCCAAATTTCTTACCCATTAATACCCTTTGCTAGAACATCCTCCTCCTTCATCCAACTGCTTCATGTCCCCTGTTCTTTTCCTTCTATCCATTTCCAAGTGATTTGTGTTCAACACAAATAATATGCTGCACTGGGATACAGCTCAGGGGTAGTGTACTTGCCTAGGGATACAGCTCAGGGGTAGTGTACTTACCTAGCAAACACAAGTTTTTTTGGCTCACTCTCCAGTATTACAAAAAAGGAATATTGAAATTTTACTTATTTAGAAATGGGGTTGTTATAAGTATAATTAGTTAAGAATAAGCTATACCATAGATGGTGAGTTCTAATCCAATGACTGATGTTCTTATTAGGATAGGGAAATTCGGGCACAGATACTGAAAAGACAGTGTAGAGACAGAGGTGGAGACTGCATTTATGTGCCACAAGCAAAGCAGTCTGGCACATGAAAAAGAGGAGCTACTTTTTCCAAAGTAGGGGCGGTTGAGATATGATATGTGCTGTGCTAGATGTTTTTCATGTCTACAGCCACAAAAAGTCAGGGAAGGCAGGGAACGATCATCCCCTCAATCTCCATGGCCCAGCTGCCATCCTGACATTGGTCTTCTGGACTCCTGAATAGCAACAAAGAAGCTGCTGTTTCAAGCCATGCATTCTGTGGTCTTTGTTTGCAGTACTAGGAAACCGACAGAGCAATCATGCTAGCCCTGAGAGGTTTAAATTCTACATCTAAACCTCAGTCTCATTTTGGACTGTCTTTTCCATTCCAGGCTCATATCTGACAGCCTGGAACCTCATATGCTATATCACAGTCATGTCAAAACTCACAGTTCTTCCTCTGTCTTCCTCATTCTACTATGGATCCAACATTCTCATCCCCACCCAGCTGCTCTGCAAGAATCCAGGACTGGTCTCCGATTCCCCTTTCCCTTTATTCCCTCCACCACCCACTTCATCCGTGTGCCCACATCCAAAGTCTACCTCAAATCAGTCCCTATTCCCCTTCTCCCCTGGCACCGCTCTGGCCCCAGTAACTGCTTCACTTGGCGCTGGCTCCAATAGCCACGTGTTTCAAGTCCTCGGAGGCTCTTGCAGCATTCAGAAGATATGAATTTCTCGCATGGTCCAGGAACACCACACTCCCCAGTAAGGACCCAGTTTGCCGTCCACTGTCACTTCAAATCACTGTCCGAGTTCAACAGGCTCCGGTGCCAGCAGTTTCTTTTTGACTTCCAGAACACTTTAAGCACCTGTGGGCCTGCGGTCTTCAGGTAATGCAGTTGCTTCTGCTTCTGTGCTTGCCCCATAGCTCTCCAACAGCTGCCTCCACATCCTTCACATCTCTGCCTAATTGTCACCGCCACAGACAGCCCTCCCCTGACACCAGTTAGTCTCCATCTCCAGTGCCATAAATGTCACTTTACAGCACTTTCCCCAATAACCTTCCTACTGTCTCTCTCCCTCTACCAAGCCCATGAGGGTAGCACAGTGCTCGGCATTTAGTAGCCACTCAATCAATACAGATGTGTTGATTGAATAAACCTTGATTAAATATAAGAAAGTGTGAAAACACGAGTCAGGCTGGGAGTTCTGAGGCACTGCAGACAAAGGAGAATGAAGGGGAGTCTTCACAAGGAACTAAGCCTGCGTAAGTTCCACACATGAGACCTATTTCTGATCTATCTTTCCCTGCCCCACCCCTTCCAATCTTCCTTACTCAACATATGCCGCTCACTTTGCGACTGCTGACTACACGCGTAGATCAAGATGTAAACATGAATAGCAGACTGCTCCAAGAGATATTAACTGAGCATCTGCTACCCCTAAAGAGCCATCCTAAAGAAATCTCCTTGTGATTATTTGGGGCAACATAAATCCTTTAAACATACATGTTAAAAGAAACTGCACCTAAGAAAACAGAAGCCATTTCTTATATCTCAACAAAACATTTTAAAAGTTCTATATAGAGAGGGGGAGGTTTCATTGGCTAGCTCATGATAGCTCTGGCTGGCACTGAACTCACAAAGATCCACCTGCCTCTATCTCGAGTGCTAGGATTAAAAGTGTGTACCACATGCCTGACTAAATTATAGTTTCCAGTACAAGAATAAATTCTGCTATTTTTTGATCCATTAACACATTTGCCTGTCCGTCCTGTTTTAAATCTGCAAGGACAAGGTCTGCGTCTCATTTATTTTATACTCCAAGCTACATACACTGGAGCTGCTCTTTCAATAGTTATTTGAATCCGTGGGAAAGAAAGATACTTCCCAGGCCAGTGAGGTGGCTCAGCAGGTAAAGGTATTTGCCATGCAAGCCTATAGCAACCTGAGTTTGATCTTGGAATCAGGGTAAAAGTAGAAGGAGAAAACTGACACACAATTGCCCCCTGATCTTCACATGTATGGTATTGCATACATAGCACTAATAATAGTAAATAAAATTTATTAGAAAAAAACCACTCCTTTCTTTGATTGCCAGCAGTTCTCGGGAGTAGGAGTCCACTCTGCTATGATTCTGCAGATACCTTGTTCCCGTGCTGTTAAATAACAAGGCTCTGAACTCACGGAGGCTCACAAGTCAATTCTAAAGTTTGTTTCTTTCTGTTCTGCTTCTCTGACACATGTTCAATGGCTGTCAAAGCATCCACTATTTCATGAAGCACTCTGACCAGTGGTAATTCAAAATTGGGTTTTGGCTTCAGCTGTACTCGCTCACTCCCTTATTCAAGTATTCAGCTATGAGCCACTATTATTCAGTGTTACTATGTGCCAGGCACTATGCTGGGGGCTGAAGATCAAACAATAAACTAAACTCTGGGGCTCCTTTAGAGGTCACTGCCTAGTCAGAGGCAGCCTGATGCAGACAGTGCAGCTGTACCACATGAAATGTGTACATAGGATATGAAGAAGGCAAACTGGGAAAGACAGAGCTGGGTGCTTCCCACAAGAGGTCTGAGCAAAGTCTTGGTACGTGGCAAGGCAGGAGCAACCTCCAGGCACATGGCAGTGAGTATTCCTCCCCGGTGTCACACTGTATTGCCAGTGCCCAGGGCATGGAAGGCACTTACTACATATTTCTAGAAGGAATGACTGCCAAACGCAGCTCCCCAGCAGTTCCCCCCGAGGCTGGCAGCATCATCTTGGCAACTGCTGTGACAAGAAACACACTGCCCTGACTTCCCCAGGTTTGGGAGGGCTGTGTCCCTTCCACAGAGGTTGTTTCTGTTCTCAGGGTGGTGCTGGTGCAGGAAGAACCCTGCACACATGGATCTCTGTTCTGTGGATCACTCATTTGACATGGCTGCTTCACACTTTCACTGCCGTGGTGCCACCTCATGCAACCATTGTAAAGAATCTCATTACTATTTTGGGACATCAAAAATACTTTAAACACATACATGAAGTGTTAAACAAAATTGTTCCTAAGAAAGAAAGCTACTGTTCTGTTCCAACATGACCATCACAGGACACTAAACACTCCATTGTTCTATGGGAGATTAAAAAAAAAAATCTGTCACTTTCAACACATCAATCAATAAAGCTTTGATATTTAGCTCCTCTACTCTCTTGACTTCACAAGAGTTATTTCTAGATCAGTTCAGATCATGTGACCCTGCAAAGGCTGGTCTCCAAGAGAGACGTGAAGACTGCAGCCAGGAGCCCCGTGCCCATGGGTCTAATCCAAGCGCTATTAGACACTGGCTATACACCTCATTCCAGAATGAGGTTCCAGAAAGAAGATTAAATAGAGCATGGTAGGAAATACCTCACATAAGGTCTATCTAGGGCAAGGCATGGCACTCAAACAACACCGAAAACACTAAGTTGCCTATTATCTGTTTTAATTTTTTTTGTTTTTCGAGACAGGGTTTCTCTGTGTAGCCCTAGCTGTACCAGAACTAACTCTTGTAGACCAGAATGTCCTCAAACTCACAGAGATCCACCTGCCTCTACCTCCCAAGTGCTGGCATTAAGGTGTGTGCCACCATCGCCTGGCAATCTTAATTTATATGGCAGCAATCAAACGAAAAGAACACCCCTTTTCTGTTTTCATTTCTGGTGCTCTGAATTCAACCCAGGGCCTTGTTCATGCTGGGAATGTGCTCAACCTGGTTACTTCCCTCGCTCCTTTTCGTCATCTCAAGGACGCCTTTTCCTCTTACACACTGGAACCCACAGCCACAGACCGCTCACCTCACTCTAGAAACAGAATGGGGCCTAGACCCAGATGGCAGCAGCATGCACAGAGCTACAAGGCTAGGACTGAAAATGCACCACCTGTCCTGTACTGTGGGCAGCCATCCTATCAAGCTGGTAGTTGTGATGTCAGAGTGATGCCCTGGGAACAAAGCCCAGGGAAGAGGCCTAAGGATCGGGTGGAGAGAGCCGATCCTGTGTGTGCTCCCAACACTCAGTGCAGCAGAGGTCTTGATGCAGGAGTCAGGCACATATTCTGCTCACTCCAGTAGCCTCAGCTAACCAGTGGCCCAGAGTCAAGGTCTTACCCTTGTTCACAGTGCTCGGATAAAGCAAGGTTCACATGCATTCCTGATATGGGTGATCAGTCTGCAGCTCATTTAGAGAGCCCAGGGAGAGCTGAGCATTTCTGGGAAAATGCGACTCAATTTCTCCTAGTTTTATTTCACCCTCTATAAAATGTGATTATTAATCTTACTTTTTCTCTTGTCTGTATAGTAGCTTATGAAGATAAATTATGGCCAGTAGAATTATAAAGCGGTTTGAACTCCTTGGAAGCAAGAAACTGTATGTATTAGTCCCTAGTATTTTTATAATCACTGATATAATAAGGTGTACTCAAATTGAACTGCAGTGAAGAAGTCTGTTCCCACAAATATATGTAGATTGAAAGTAACCTCAGTATGGCTGGGGCAGAAGCAATCAAAATGTAAAATTGTATTTCAGACGGGTTGTTAAATCTTAAGTTTCTATTGCAAAACTAAGGAGACTTGGCAATACTGTCATGAGTTCTGAGCCACTGCTGAGACTGGTGACCTGGAGTAAAGGCATGAAACTACATCAAAGCAACACACAGACCAAGAAACAGCAGCAGAAATTGAAAGGGTGGAAAGGAAAAGGCTAGTTGAGAAGATCTAGAGCCAGAAACAAGAGAGATCAGTAGAAAATAGCCTACACAGTAAGGGCTAGCGAGCACCTTAGGGTGCCACCTTGGTTCACAGGCAAGGCTGCCAGGAAAACAGTTCTGCATCTATAGAAATGAGACCTTAACATAACGCCAGCCACACTGAACCTCAAAGGAGAGAGAGTGGGAAGTACACTTGAACACACTGACACAGATCACTTCCTAAAAATAACCCCAGTAGCACAGACACTAAGAGAAACAATTAATAAATGGGACCTCCTGAAACCGAAAAGCTTCTGTAAAGCAAAGGACATGGTCAACAAGACAAAATGACAGCCTACAGAATGGGAAAAGATCTTCACCAACCCCACATCAGACAGAGGGCTGATCTCCAAAATATACAAAGAGCTCAAGAAAATGGACACCAAAAGAACAAATAATTCAATAAAAAAAGTGGAGTACAGTCCTAAACAGAGAACTCTCAACAGAGGAATCTAAAATGGCTGAAAGACACTTAAGGAAATGTTCAACATCCTTAGTCATCAGAGAAATGCAAATCAAAACAACTCTGAAATTCTATCTTACACCTGTAAGAATGGCCAAGATCAAAAACATTGATGACAACTTATGCTGGAGAGGTTGTGGGGTAAAGGGAACACTTCTGCATTGCTGGTGGGAGTGCAAGCTGGTACAGCCCCTTTGGATATCAGTATGGCTGGCAATTTCTCAGAAAACTAGGAAAAAACCTTCCTCAAGATCTGGCAATACCACTTTTGGGTGTATATCCAAAGGATGTTCAATCGTGCCACAAGGACATGTGCTCAACTATGTTTATAGCAGCATTGCTTGTCATAGCCAGAACCTGGAAACAACCTAAATGCCCCTCGACTGAAGAGTGGATAAGGAAAATGTGGTACATTTACACAATGGAGTACTACACAGCAGAAAAAAATAACAACATTTTGAAATTTGCAGGAAAATGGATGGAGCTAGAAAACATACTGAGTGAGGTAACCCAGACCCAGAAGGACAATTATCATATGTTCTCACTCATAAGTGGTTTTTATACATAAAGCAAAGAAAACACAAATCACAACCCCAGAGAACCTAGACAACAATGAGGACCCTAAGAGAGACATACATGGATCTAATCTACATGGGAAGTAGAAAAACACAAGATCTCCTGAGTAAATTAGGAGCATGGGAGCCATGGGAGAGGGTTGAAGGGGAGGGGAGAGGCATGGAGGGGAGCAGAGAAAAATGTAGAGCTCAATAAAATCAATTAAAAAAATAAACAGTGATGCAAGCCTGGCTAGTCCCAGGTCAACCAGGGATTTTTATTTTTTTTAAAAGATACAACGTCTTCAGCAAACCAGAGGGTAGCTGTTTTGATTTGTATTGCAGTGTTAGTGCTGAAAGAGATTTTCCCGTGTGTGCACTAATACACATGTATTTTTCGATGCTAATCCTTGATTCCTAGGGATACTCCATCTCTGCCAAGGACACCATCAAAATCAAACTTTAGTTCTGTGCTTACATATGAAAGAAAAAGTTGGCTCTGGAACACAAACTGACTATAACACAAAGGCCTCTAATAACACTGGTGGACTGAAGCCAGCTCTCAGATGTCCAAGATACATTCTGACACTAGCTTTCCAATGTGCAAGCATGTGGTAGAGGAGATAAAGCAGAACAAATACATAGTTAGAGACATGAATTTGTCACTGATTTGGCTTGACAACATGTAAAAACCAAGGAAGAAGGGAAAGAGGGAAAAAACAAAAACAAACTCCTGACTATGAGTGCATATCTCACTGGGAAATGTTCCTACGAAGAAACAACTTGATCCTTTCTAGGAAAAGCCACAACGGTTCATCTCATAAACACTCAGCAGCCCTGAGATTCCCAGAATCCTCACCTCCCTGGCAATGCTGTGCTTACATTGCCTGTTTCCGGCCCGGGTGGCCTAAATCTTTCAGTCTATGGTATTTTACCAGGAAGTCAAGTTGCTGGAGCGAGCCTGTCCAGGACTGCAGCACCAGGGGAAGCTTTATGCCAGGGCCATTTGCCAAACTATACACTCAACAAATGCTAGCGGACAGTTAGTCACTAGCTAGCCCAGGACACCGAACTATGAGATCCACTGGCGTCCACATAATGATTTGTTTTTCACTTATAAAATTCCAGGTGCTTGTAATAGGTAAAAAAATCTTATTTCACTTTTGTTGAGAAAGACAGATACAAAGAAGTATACAACAGGGCTAAGAGTTGGCTCAGCACATAGAGTGCTTGCTATGTAAGCAAGGCGACCTGAGTTTGATTCCTAGCACCTGTATGGAAACCCAGAAGTAGTAACCTTTGTTTGTAATCCAGTGCTGGAGAGTGGAGAGAGGAGGACCCTCTTGGGGTTTTCTAATTAACCAGAGAGTTCCAGCTTAACCAGAAGTTCCAGGCCTGCAAGAGATCCTGTCTCAAAACACCATGGAGATGGCTCCTGAGGAGTGACAGCTGAAGCTGACTTCTGGCCTTCACCTGGTCACACCAAAAAGAGGGGGAGGGAGGAGACAGCGAAGAGAACGAGAGAATGAGAGAACGTGGCGTGTTCACCATGCACATGCGCACACATACAGAGATGATCAGAAAGCAAAGACAACTACAGCGAAGAGTGTCCCAGAATGTCAGGATCCTCTTGTCCTTTGCACACTGTCTCCTCTCCTCAAAGGGGGTCTGCAGCCTGTTCTTTATGCTGCAGACACACAAGATGGGTGAAGTGGATCGCTAGCCTCATGAAACTCCAGACAGGCTGTGTAAGAAGAAACCTGAAAGAACAGAGCTAAGCAGACAGAGCCATGGGATTTCAGTGACATCTCCTCACAGTTCCTCCTGCTAAGTTTTTCTTCGGCTTTGTTAAGTCTGTTGACCAAAGCTGAGAACTAAAACTGTGCAGTTATGGCTTCCACAGGAAAACCTGCTGATACTGGAGAGGGCCAACTCAAACACCTCTGTCACCTGCTGTCACACAGCTTTCTGAGGGCAACCCCTCTTTCCTTTACCCTGGGAGGAAATTCAGAGTTTCAATTCCTATGAATTCATTCACAAACAGCATTTTCCCGATATTCGACCTGGTGACACATATCGAAGCTACCAACAGAGTGAAAATGGGATGTCACGCCAGGGAAGGGACAGCGTCTTCCATGTGAACCTAGTTTTCAAGGGCTCACTTTCTACCTCAGATAAAAAGCACACCGAAACAGTGATATCACCTATGTGACACTTTACTGATTTAAATGTCACGATCTCACTGCTTTAACATTTAGCTTCGACTGGTTCATTCTGAGTACTCAGTAAATGTTTGTTGGGTAAATGAACACGAGCAGAAGAGGGTCAGTACTTTCCTCCCCATAGCATCCTGTGCCTGGCCTGGAGAGGCCTCTGTATCTCTAACCCATAGACAAGTGACTGACCATAGACAAAGCTCTTTTCCTTCCACCCTCATCTGGCCATTGTAGGGTTAAATAGCAAGTCACTATTTATTGCTGCTGATTAGTGATTAAAGAGAAGACTCTGACAATAGAAAATTATTCCTTCTTGGAAATGGAGGTACATTTGGTGTCACTGACTGGAATTAGACCAATTCAGAGAACAGAAGCCAGAAACCCGAGCTATGAAAAAGACCCCACAGAACACGAAGGCAATTCACTGCAGTGGCAGGGAAAGCACCAGAAGTTTCTTTCTGTTCACAGTATCTCAAGTAGAGGATTACCTAGAACCAAGGGCCAAAGCCTGCTAACATCCTGTAGAGCAAGTTCTCAGCAGAACCTAGGAGCTAGCTGATTGGGTATGCTGACCCAGTAAGTACAGGATGTGGCTGTCTCCAAGCAAGCAGGCAGGCATTCATGAGTCTGGATGAGCCACAGGGATGAGGCCAGCTCTCAGGAAAGTGCTGAGATCCTGAGCCACATGATCCTGGCTTTGCCAGGAAACCACACTTGCAAAGGGGACTTTCAAGAGCATGCCCTTCAAGTCTAAGAAAGTAAATGCCCACAGAACAGGCTTAACCATGGCTCACTGTCTCACAGTATGTCCCCTGATATTTGTCATGGGTCAGGATAAGGGAAGAGCTTTCACAACTGGTGACTGTTTGCTTCAGCAGAAGTTAGGAACAGGAGAATTCTGCTGGACAAAGGGGTTATAAACTCTAGCCAAGAGCATCTTAGTTAAGGGATAACTTTCAATACTCAAGCGCTGGGGGAGTAGAGGGAACAAACAAAACTAAACCCAAATTTGCTTCCTTTGTCTTGGTCCCCCAAGAACACTCAACTGTCTCTTTAAATCTGCCACCAGGGGGTGCAGAAGTGTAGCAGGTAGGCAATCTGAATGTCATTCGAACCATCAATTCCTACAGGGATGGATGACATTTCTATGACTTGGTGACAGCCACTGAATCCACAGTAAACTAAGCAGAACACAGAAGATCTTTCTGTTGGTGCGAGATGCTGAGCTATTCCCCCAGGTGGCAATACCATTGCCCTATGTTCCCATAAACTGCTGGTTTTATTATAACAATGAGGCCTCTTTTGCAATCCAAGAGCTGGGACTGCAGGCAGGCCTTTGGAATGGAGCAACATTCAGCAAGAGATTAGAGTGTTCATTTTGTTCTCATGAATACCAAACACTACTCAAGAGTGAGCTAACTGGTGGGTACTGGAACTAAGGAGTTCCCACAGCTGGGGATGAGAAGTGGAGAGGCGGGAAAGAGGAGGGACTTATACGAAGCAGTACTCGCCACCAACTCACTTCCTGTCATTGCCTCCATCACTTTCAGCATAGCTATGTGTCTCGGGAACCCCCCCCCACCTTCCTGTCTCTGCAAGGCTTTCCATTTAGACCTTGTCTCCTCCTGAGCTCTCCCCTTACCAAGAGGAGGTGCTCTCTTCTACATTCCCACGTAAATTAGAATTGTATTCCACTTTCACTGACAACCTGTCTTCTTAAAAGAGAAAAATCTAGTCAGCCTTGTACTAGACTGGAAGCATCTTGGGGCCATAGGCTCCACATCTCGTCATTGCACCTTGTGGTACCCAGCAGAGCCTTATAGCAGTAAGTGGGAGGTGTGAACAGATACTGCCTGGCTTCATTCACAATGATGGTTGTGGTGATGACGGTCCAGTCAAGCACCTTTTCCTCCTACCATAAGAATGCAGTAAATTCTCTATCACACTATGAGACTATGTGGAGAAGCAGCCAAACAGCAGTTTCTGATCATTTTTAAGGAAAGAAGGGGGAGGGATTGAGCAAACTCTTTGAGTTCTTACTTTATAATGCGGGGAATTGCAGGAGAAATCACACACACACACACACAAAATCAAACAAAAAAGAAGTACCTACTTTTAGTAGAAGTATGACATGGGTAGTCTATACACTTAAAACCTTTGTACAAACTGATTTGGTGGTAGGAAAAAAGAAGAACATGCATGAACATGTGTATGTACCATATATACACACATCTGGAGATGAAGAACAGTAACAGAGAAAGGGGGTGAGGAGACTAGATAGAAAATTAAAAAAATCATCTAATTACTTCCCCCAGGCAATTGAATAGATATTTGAAATAATGGCCATAACCCCAGAATGAAGACCTATGTTTGCTTGCTCCCAAAGAAGAAGAGCTTGCAACAGCATCTGTACCAGCCAGTGGGGTCTGCCTTGCACACCTTCTGAGAGCAGGAGACGTCTGCAGGCTGTCCTACACTCCCTGCGGACAGAAACGCCTCAGGGAGACAGAACCCCACTGATTTCTTGAGGCAGTGCTGGTGACTCTGTGCTGGGCATAGCACTGTGCACAGCAGGTACTCAGCAACAACTGACAAACAAACTCAGCAGCTCCAGGTGGGAAGGGTCTCACCTAGAACCATCACATTCTTTTTCATTTGGCCTTAAAAACTGACTTGAAAAAGAAAGAAAATTAACAAAACTCCCAAATACTCTGAAGATTCAACTGAGAGTCAATTCTGAAGCTAAGTGAAACCTTGTTTTGTTAGAAATTCTGGTTTGGATAAAAATCCCACAGAAGTCTTCTTGGTTGGTTAACCTAATTGCTCTCAGCAAACACGTGCATAAAGCAGCCCTGGTAGATACACAAAGGAGGTTTACTCAGCCATACAGAATGAGATTATGTTGTTGTAGGAAAATGGATGCAGACCACCACGTCAAACAAGAGAAACTCAGCTCAGGGCAATGGTGTTACAGAGGCAAGCAGGTTCATTCCCAGCTGCCTCCGTCTCTGCACTCTGAAGACATTAGGGAACAGAAAATGGGTGTATTTGCACTTTGGTCAAGTGCACGCGTGCATGTGCGCGTGTGTGTATGTCTAAAGTCCTCCCCACCAGGTCTGTGGTCACCTTACCATTTTCACAAAGCCATGAGCCAAAGCCTAGGACATACACAAATTAACAAGCCTTTTTCCTGGGGTTAAGAGGGGCTGGGCTCTAGACGGCCTCCACATAAAACACTCCCAGAGAGTATTTTATTCAAGTACAGATTAAGGAAAATAGAGTCTTAAATATCACTCTTGGAGTCTTCAGTTGTGTGAACCCATCCTAGGCCTTGCAGATTTTTTTGTTCCTGAATCCATTCCTATTATAGTGGAGCCTTTAGTATCTTTTCTTTGGAGGGCAGCTCCAAGATACAACTTCCTTATGCCTGTTAAACATAGCAGTTTTGCAAGTTAAAGAAGGCAGTAGTCTGATAGAAAAAGGGAGGGGCATGAGAGTCCCTCTTTAGATTACCCCTGCTTCAGGGCTTCAGTGTAGGATATATGGCTAGAGTATCATGTTTTATCTAATGAAGAATCTAGACTCAAATAACCATAACAACTATAACTAAACAAAAAACTATCAGAGTAGAAAAAGTAAAAGGGAGGGTTATTTGGGAAGAGGAAGAGACCAGCTAGAGCAGGGAAGGGTAGTTAAGAGTAATCAAAATTGGGGGCGAATATCATCAAAATATGTTATATACTCCTTTGAAAAGGTCTTAGTGGAGCAGAGCATGTTGGTATACACCTGTAATCCCAGCCCTGAGATAGAGGATGGCATAGCCAGCTCCAGGCCAGCCTAAACTACA
Organism: Myodes glareolus; assembly: GCF_982192425.1. NCBI lineage: Eukaryota > Metazoa > Chordata > Mammalia > Rodentia > Cricetidae > Myodes > Myodes glareolus. The sequence goes on from NC_142050.1 coordinate 36,755,356, forward strand.
CAGTGAGACTTGTTTTAACCTATGCTCTCTCCCCTCCCACAAAGGGAAAGAGCATAATTCCTTATTTTGTGTAACTAATATATACTAATAAAGAAAAGACCAGTGAGGTGGACTCGTCCATCTCTCCCTTTCTGGGCTTCCATGACCAGACCGACGGACGGCCTGTGAGAGCAAAGACTGGAGAGTCAGCTAGGCCAGGACAGATGGCAAGGAGATTTTGGGAAGTGGACTTTGAAGCACAGCCCCCAAACTGGTCATTATCCTCCAGGCTGCGTCACTGTCGCACCATTCCTGCTCACACCCTCCCATCTACCAAAGGATTCTATTGTCTGGTTGCAGGTTTGGTCGGCCCTCCTCCCTCCTGGAGTTGGCGTCATCACTGAAGGCCTTCCCCGATTTCTCTGCTTGGCAGGGAATATAGGACAGAGGGAGTGGATGCCACTGGGAGTTTCCTTTCCCCATAAGCATCGTGTCCAGTCTGGACAAATATTTGTGTAGCCTCTGTATTCTGCACTAACACTAGGGCAGAACCATTAGTGATTATATTTTTCGTTGTACAGCAAAGTACAGGAGAGAAAGTAAACTCACAGTGGAAAACCAAAAATGCTAAGGGTGGGCATGTTAAGGTATGATTCAAAACAACATGGGAAATGGCAGAACTGTATTTCCTCTGTTCTTCTAAAGGGAAGTTCAGGAAAAGGTCAGAACAATGCAGGCCATCTATCATACAACCTCTCCCCTAGAAAGGCTGCTTCCACACTGCAGATCATTTCTCAATTCTATAATTACCACCCCCACCACCACAGACTGCACGCCACCATGGTCTTATGAATTATACATTTCATTTCCATTTACTAACACCAGGACGGTGGCCTTGCCAGGGTGGGTGGCTTCAGGGACTGGGCCCATACAGTGTTCCCTCAGGTATATATCCAAATGTTACAGGACCCATACAATGTTGCTAGTGGTGACTTTCAATTCTCAGCCTTTGGTTTTGTTAACTGAACAAATAAGAACTGGCTACTAGTTGGGGGGGTCCCTGGGGGAAATAATAATGGGGCACCTTTCCTTCCCCCTTAGCATTTTTATTCAAGCTAAATCTTGTTAAAATGAAAATAAAGGGTCGTCTTGAAAGAGGCTATAGCAGCATTGGGCCTGAAGTGTGTGTGTTTGAGAGCATCAGCAGCATCCACCTGTCTTGTTCTTTGAGTTGGTGTGTGGATCAGACAGGAGTACCAGAATGAATACCATGGCAGAAACTGGGGGATCCCACTCCTCCAATTAGCTGACATGAGATGGCAATGAGACTTTGTGCAGTGGACTTTGGAACATAGCCCCAAACTGGCCATCATTCTCTGGCTTGTATCACTGTCTCTGATATAAGAACCCATCATTCCTGTTTACACTTTCCCATCTATTTGAAAAAGAAAAACAAACAAACCAACAACCAGTAGGCTCAGTAGAAGTGGCGTCCTAGAGTAACTGAGAGAACATGCTCACAAAGAATACTCAAGAAATACCCCATAGAGCAGACAGGGTGAGCTGATCAGCACTCCCTCTGGAAGTAGAGGGTACACCTGAATTTATCACTCTAAGTCAGGTGTTCTCAACCTGTGAGTCTCTCCTTTTACAGGGGTCGCCTAAGACCACTGGAAAACATAGATAGATAACATTTAAATTCATAACAGTAGCAAAACTGCAGTTATGAAGTAGCAATGAAAACAATTTTGTGGTTGGGGTCACACAACAGGAAGAACCATATAGGAAGAGTCACAGCATTAGGAAGGTTGAGAACCACGGCTCTAAGTGATAGTATGAGCAGGATTTTAATTTAAAAAAATTACTATAGATAGTTCCAGAGAAGGCATTTGTGAGATGGGCTATATATACATGCAGGGAATTTAATTTCTGAGGTTGGTCTCAGAAATGCTGGGAAATGAAACCGAAATCTCTGTGATATGTGTGTTATTTTTTTAGGTTTCTTTGGAAGACTCCTTTTAATGTTGGATGTGTGTTTATAAAGGACTTACTGAGGGTCTACTGGGAGCGCAGCAGTGACAGCCAGCCTCTAAGACAGCCTGTGACAGGTCGCCACTATAGCAAGGAGGGTAAATGTGTGGAATCAATAAAGTATCACAGAAATAATGATGTGTGACTTGTGAGATCAGCCATCAAAAGACACTTGCTTCTAGCCTGTTGAGTTTTGAATCCCTGGCTACAGGAGGGAGCAGTGGCCATGCTTAGAGGGTAACAAGCACCCACTAGCAGCCAGCACCAGGTTGCCAGTCACGAAAGCTTCTTTAGAAGCAGATCCCACATCTCTCCCAGTTTTTAAGTGTTTATAGGCCCAGCTGAGGGTTCAGTGGGTTGTAGTCTCCCAAAACCAAGCCAGGACCCTCTAAGCCAAGTTGCTCTCAAGTTACTGACCCCCAGAAACTGCGATGATTAACACTCACTGCACAGTCACTGAGTTTAGGGCAATTTGTCCCATAGTCATGGCTCACGTCCATGCGTAGGAATGCTCTGCTTCTACGAGAGCAGATCTGTGCAAAAGCAACTCTATATTTACTCTTCTAGCCAGCCTCAGTGGAGCAGCCCAGATACTTGTGCCAGGCTCCACTTAGTCCCTGTCCTGACTGAAATCACTTAAGTACCTTCTAAGAATGGGTAGCACAATCCCAATGATGCTGAGGACTCCCAAACACCTAAAAGCTGGCAGAACCAAAAGGGCGGGAAGAAGGCTGCAAATTGCTTTTCTACGGGAAGAATCCAACACAGACATTAATAATTTGACCTGCATAAAACCTAAACTATTTAAAATTTTTTTATTAAAAATTTTATCAGCATATACTAGCTATATATAATAATGGGTTTCATTATGGCATTTCCACTTGTATATATTTTGATCATATTCAAGATTTAATTTTTCTCTTTTGATACAAAGTCTTTCTACACAGCCCTGGCTGTGACCAGGCTGGGGGTGAACTCACGAGATCCATCTGCCTCTGCCTCCCAAGGGGAGGGGTTAAAGGATTTTTAACATTTAGAACTCAGGTTATATATCCTAAGAGTAGGGATTTCCAGCTTCTCACAAAAATCAAAGGCTCAGCAATTTTAGTGTCCATGTTTATTCACAGCAATGATGATCTCGGGATGGTGGTGTTGCCCTTTTAAAAGGTTCCCTTGTGAGCCACCTGCTGCAGTTTCATCAGCTTACAGACTGCACCATCTGGCTCTACCGGCACTCAGATTCTGAGATAGGCAGGAGACAGACTAGATGCAGGAAGACAGGTAAAATATCTAAAAAAGTAATTATTGTTTTACCTCTACGATGGGCACTTACAAAATTAGTTTTCTTTGCTATCCTCCCCTTCCCAGGTAGGCTGGTCTAGAACTCTACTCTGTAGCTCAGGTGGCTCTCAAATCCTTGTTTCCTTTGCTTTAGCCTAAGGAATGCTGGGATTACAAATAGGTGCCACCATGCCCTGTGTTTCCAAAATTAGTTTTCTTTTACTAAACAAAAAGAAAATGCATTCAACAGCTGTCCCAGAGGCAAGGGACAGCTTAGAACATAGAAAACATGTAAGACAATGACTGCACTTTACATTCAACAGCATGCATTTTAATAGCAACGGCTAGTTATGAAGGTTTTCTTATGTAAGACTCCGCTGAGAGGAAGTGTGATGTTCTATCTCGTTGCAATCTGGCTTCCTACTACAGCAATAATTTACAATAACAGAAGAAAGGAAGGCTCTGGCGCCACAGCTCTATGACTATCTGCTGGATTCTCCCCACAAGACAGAATAATGTACCCTTTTCTGGCCTTCTCCCAATAACGTATTTAAAAGCGAATTCTAATCAGTTTTGAGAGTGGCTTACTCAGGAATTAACCAGCCAACTACTGGATAACCAATGTGAACAATCCTCTGTAGCTTTTATAAAGTTCCAGAAGAATGCAGGATTAATATACCATGCTCTCAAGAATATCCTGCCCAAGTGGACAAGAGTTCAGTAGGGAAGAGAAGACCTTGGATTGATTAAAATACACTCAAGGGTAGTTTTCTAGGAGAGGGTGAGCAGTGCAAAGGAGCTGCCCTGTTCCTAAACACAGTGAGCACTGAGTCACCACAGTTATGAAGCTTTCAGGACATTCGAGACTCTCTACTAGAAGTGACACTAAGCCATGATTTCTGTTTTCACAAATTTTTAGCAATTGGTTCGTGCACACAGCACAGTGACACAAGGAGGGCCAGAGGGAGTGATCTCTCTTTTTTTTTTTTCCACTCAATAAGCATTTACCAAACATTTGCTAGGTGCTGGACACGGGGTATTTGGGCATGTACAAGGTCTTTGTTCTTATGGAGCTTAAACTCCAGTGGCCATGATGGAATGCTGCCACTGGCTCGAGAGAACAGAGAATTTAAGGAGTCAAGATCAGGCAGAAAGGCTTCTGAGCAGAGAGAAAAGAAGGAAGCTGCAGGCAAGAAAGTAGCCTAGGAGGAGGCCCAGAGGTGGGAAAACAAGGAATGCTCAAGCGAACAAGAAGGGGCCACAGGGCCAGGGCAGTATAAGGGCAAGTGATGCCTCGGTGGAAACCATGCTGGTCACCTGTGCCACAGTCCTGGGTGGAAACCATGCTGGTCACCAGTGCCCCAGGCCTGGGTGGAAACCATGCTGGTCACCTGTGCCACAGTCCTGGGTGGAAACCATGCTGGTCACCTGTGCCCCAGGCCTGGGTGGAAACCATGCTGGTCACCTGTGCCACAGTCCTGAAGTGGACAACTTTTTATTCGGTCTCTACACTTGGGAAAAAAGCCCCAGGGTATCTTCCTCTAAACAAGAGTGATTGAGAAATACCATGCTGAGGCTGCTCAAAGCTGTAACATGGAGAGGCTTCAGAGCTGCAGAGGCTCACGCCCCTACAAAGCACACAGAGGGGCTGACCAGCAGTACTGAGAAGCCCAGATGACAAGTGACTGAGGACATAATCTCCAGGGCTTCAGAAACGACCTTGAGATTGCCTGATCTGTAGTGAGATCTGTTTTATGATGTTGTGGTACGGCTTTGCCCCTTATACAGAAGAACAAGGAAGGTTTTTTCTCTTCCCAAAGGTGGTAGGAGTAGAATACACTCGCTGTGCCTCTGAGGCCATTTTTTTTCCTTTTTCTTTTTGTTTGCTTGGGTTTTTTTTTAAGTGGTTTTTTTTTTTTTTGAGACAAGGTCTCACTGTGTAGCCCTGGTTGTCCTGGAACTTGCTCTATACATCAGGCTGGCCTTGAACTCACAAGTGCTGGGATTAAAGGCATGCACCACCACTGCCCACAAGCCCATTTCTTTGTTGCAGGAGCAGTATGTCTATGCAGTTAAGTTGGCGAATGACAAAGAAGCAATTCATAATCTTGAGGGCACTCAGACAGCTGGGTTCATGCTCCTAACTACAGGTCTAAACACACAAGCTACACATCCAATTGCTGTGACACAAATGTGACTCCTCAGGTTAAATATGATTACAAACAAATCTCTGGACTTTTCAGTGCATTTACAATGGCTTTGGTGTGACCTCTGGGTTTTTGGAGCTTGTTACTTGATCTCACTATCTCTGCCTTCCATGCTTAGGAAGTTATCCAGAGCTACTTCTTGGTGGGGCAGACATCAAGAAAAAGTGAAGATCAGGACGGACAGAGGGCTAGAGAGCCATGCACACATTTATAAGTCCAATAAATTCTAATTAACGGTGACACCTCCCCAGTAAAAATCCTGTGTTCATCTTGATAACCCCAGTAATATCAACTCTCAACATACTTGGATCACCCATTCGATATTTATTTTGGGGAGCAATTTAAACCAAGAGAACAGTTACTAATAAGTGCTGCTGAAGGGACCCCTTTGGGAAGTTAAACAGGGTGGTTGCTAAAGTCCTTGCCAACGCTAGGTTTCTAGGGGCCACCTGATGCTTCCCCTCTGATCGCATGGAGTTTCACATCCACAGGCCACAAAGAGCAATGCGACAACAGTCTCTTCACACAAGGACACCTACGCTTGGGAGGTACTCACTTGGATTAGAAAGTTGTCTCTAGGAATCTGGGCCCTAAGCCTGGAACTAAGATGCTGATGAGCGAGTCACTGAATTCTTGGGACCCACAAGATCCTGCTAATGGCATCAACCACTCAGTTAAGTGGTGACAGTTATAGTAAACACAGCATGAACAAATTTTGCAACATATGAGACAGTCAAGGTCCACCTTCCATTCAGATCAAAGAAATAAGTTCCAGTACAGAGGAAGCTAGCCGGTCAGCCCAGCCCAGCCCAGGGAAGGGTTCCACTGCCTCATCTGCCAGGTGGCTGTGGGCGGCAGGTGCGTGGGAATCTGCAGAGTGAGTCTGTCTCCCTTGGCAGCAGCACCAGCCTACCCCACACTGGAGGGGCTTCTCAGTTATCACTTCAAAGGTGCTCCTTTTCTCCCTGCCTTCTCTAGCTCTTCCAGTTGAGACAGCACTGTTTGTCCTGTTTCTGCTCTGCTTTCCTCACACTCTGCTCCAGCCTTTCTTCATTGCTGAAGGAACCCCCAGACCCAAAAGGAGGCATGTGGGTTGGTTTGTATTGGGGGCGCACTACCATTTAATATTGTCAGGCTCCTGAAGGCAGAGACCGCTGACAGCTGAAGATGGAGCACTGAGACAGGTCTGAGTGCTAGCAGGGTGCTGAGGAGGTAATTTAAGGACGCCCGAGCTGACTACACACTAACAAGTTACATGAGTATGTCACCATCCACCCCTCCCCTGAGGCCCACAGACCTTGCCTGGCCTCTAGCTTTTGCCCTGCCCCCTTCTCTGATTAAACTCTCCCAAAGCCCTCATGGTCTGTGACTCAGTGAGCTGGCTCTCTACTGACGCCTCCAGTCACTCTCCTCTTTTCTTGACTCCTTCCTGTGGACCCTGTCCCACCTGCCATGGCAAACTCACTCCCTGTCATCACCATCAGTGCCTCGGGCCCAGTCTTTCTACTGGGGCCTGAGAGTGAGCTCGGTACCCTCCTGCTCTAACTCACTGCATTTCTTCTAGAGAAACCATGATGCTCTCCCTATCTGAAGTCAGTATGCTCAACAGTCAGCTGCAGTAAATATCAGACATTTGTTTGTCTCGCTTGTATTTTCTTTCTCATCCTGTGCCCACTTTCCAAGTGCCGAGAGTACAGGCACACCAGGGTTATAGGTATGTACTACTACACTGGCCATTTCCTAAAATTAAACTAAGGCAGTGCTAGGGATGAAACCCAGTGCTTCACGCACACCAGGCAAGCACTCTACCAACTGATCTTCTCTACTCCTCTGCTCCCCTTCACTCTCTAGGCCTTGACTCCTTGGCCTCACCTGGACCTAGGATATCGTCCCTGGGACATTCTCTGTTTCCAGTCTTCCTACTTTCCAATCAATTACAGCCTGTGGCTAGACTAGTTTTCCTAAAGGGGTTTTTACCACCCTACTTCCTTCCTAAAAAACCAACTTGTTTATCACACGAAATTCAAGTTCTCATTACGCAGAAGGTCTCAAAACAACAGTTTTCTCTTATTCCACCAAGTTTCCCTCTGTGTCCAGTTCCCAATGTCTTCTTCTTTGAATCAGATCAGGACTGTCGTTCTGCATACTCTGGTAACGTCTTCTTACTTCATGTTTTTCTCTCCATCCCCTCCTCGAACGCTGACATTCTCAGAGCTCAGTTCTACGTTCCCTGCTACTAGCAGTCACTTCATGGCCTTACTCAGGACTAAATGAAAGCCTCAGAGTGAACTCTGCTGCCCGACTTAAAGCTGATCTCCACAGGAGGGCCAATGCCTTCTGTTAGACAGTTTGTCTCAGCACCGTGGGTTGTGACGATGCTTTGAGAATGGCTTACGTTTGCTCCCATGGCCTCTCAGACATTGCTGGCATGATCTTTCACTTTACTGGTCCCTCAAGCCCCCAGGCCTTTTCTATGCTGAGCTTCCAGATTTCAGCTCCAGGTGAAGGTGGTTTCTCCTTTAAGTATGGATGAACCCTGAGCATTCTGTATTCCTTCTATTCAGTGTCCCTGGGGATAATCTCACTTGCATGGACTCCACAGTCTTGGCCTTTTCTACCCAAGACTCTGTCTCATGTCTCCTTTCAGAACTCCCGTTTCTTCAGCTCACCTACTCAACCTAGGCGCTGACTCAGGTTCTCCACTGTTTCTAGGTATAACAGAAGCTGTGAGCTTCTCTATAAAAATCCATGGTACCGTCTCCTAGATGTTTACCCCATGCAATATCACAGGAACAGTAAAACACAATGGAACCAACTATTTTGCCTCACACTCCTTGACTGGCCACCATTTTCCCGATGGCCCCTAAGAGGTCTGCATCAGCATTCAAGGGCTGCCTTCTAAAGAAGGTTCTAACTTACCTACTTCGTGCTTGTATTGCTTACTTTTCTGTCGTGATGAAACGCCATGCCAAAAACCAGCTTTCGGAATAAGTTCATTCTGGCTTAAAGTTCTACAGAAGTAAGAGTCCATCATGGTGGGGAGGCACACAGAACATGCCAGTCTGAAGGCTGAAGCAGGAAGCTGAGAGCTTGCTTCCTCAGTCACAAGCAGAAAGCAGAGACAGATAACTGAAACTGACGAAAGATTTTAAACTCTCAAGGTCTCTAGTCCTCCCGAAAGGTCACGCTGGCAGCCAAATGTTCAAACATCAAATATTATGGGGAGGCATTTCTCATTCAAACCACCATAGTGCTTCTGGTTGTGTCTTTTATATATTATGGGCCTAAGTTTCCTCTGCTGTAAGATTGTCAGAACCTTACATATTGTGTTGGGGCAAACACCAACTGAGTTTCAGTATATGTGAAGAACTTATAAGTTCATCTCACTTGCTCATTCAATAAATGCTGTGCAAAAATGACCAGACTAGTAAGTAATGAAAAGCCAAGTGTCTTCAACTCCACTGAACTCTTTCCATGAAGTAATTTCTATGTGAAAGCCAAATCAACATTTTTTATAGAAATTAATTGAGCTGGGCAGTGGTACTTTTAATCCCAGCATTCACTAGGTAGAAGCAGTCCTCCCGAGTGCTGCCTCCATGAGTTCAAGGCCAGCCTGGTCTATAAAAGTTAGTTCTAGGACACACCCCAAAGCTACACAGAGAAACCCTGTCTTAAAAAAAACAAAAACAACAACAAAATAATAATAATAATTTAATGACAACATTACTGAGATACACACACACACATGCACACATTTTCAAATGTTAAAAGTTTTGCAAGGGCTTTGGCTTATTAAAGGCTTTAATCCTGGGAAGGGGTGTCAGAGTTTCGATGAATAGAGCAATCTAGTTGGAGCTGTGGAGGGAAGATCTTGTTTGCTCACTTCTAGCTGCTTTTCACCACCTCCTTCAGGCTGAACCTCAGGAAGTGCTGAGATGGTTGCTGACTGCACATTGGTGGGCCAACATCTGTCACCAGACTATCAGCCTCCCTCACCTTAGGCTTCCCACAAGAACTATAGGCACATAAAAGAAGCTGGGTTCTGTGATCTTCCAGTATAAAGTAAGAAGTTCATTGTAGTTGCCTTGGGGAGGTAGGGGTTCATTCTCCCCTGGAACCCTGGCTGGGGAAGACTGGATGTTGAATGATGTGCACATTTCTCATGGAGGCCAGCACTATGTGGTAAAGAGACACTAGGAATGAGACAGACTCCCTGGTAGGCAGACAGATGGTGGAAGGGCTATGGCTAGGCAATAAAGGTGACACATTTCCAAGATGGTCAGCTTCTTCCTCACCCTCCTGACTTGAGGCAAAAACCTTGCAGTTTAAAACAAAGGCCTTGTAGGCTTTTGTCTCCTGCTAGCAGGCCTGTTATTGATGGACTGTCTAAACAAGTTCAAGGCCTACTCAGGACACGTAACACAAGTTCTGGACCAATCAACCATTCTAGCTTTCCTCAAACTGACCAACCCTAAATTAGGAGAGGAAAAGCCTTCAGAAGCTTTAAAACCCCCAGCCCTTGAGAAGAGACTGGATGTTTTGATTTTGCAAGTCCCCCTTTTGCATTGCAGAGGCTCTTTTTCTCTGAGTGTCTGCTGCGCATGTGTTTCCTACCCCCAAACACCTTTCTTCAACTGCTGACTGTCTGTGGTGCTTGAGATTTCTCTACTGCCACCTGTTGATTTTCAGATTTTTCTTTCCTGCTTTTTAAATTCTTTAGCTGGCAGAGAAAATGATCAAGACTCCTACATTGTATCATTTCAAGGCCTCCAGACTGAATCAGCATTGGTATTGCCTGACCAAAACCAATAGGCCCCTCTCTCTTCGGCAGAGGGACCACAAGGATCTTCTGGGCTGAAGAGCACACTACCTTAATAAACTCAGTTGCATTTTTCACACATGAGTTTATTGAGTTCACATGTTCCCCACTATCTCATCCCCTCCTCCCCAGAGTGGCCCATATCTTAACCTTTTTCTTGCCAGGCAGGGCCACTCAAACCTATTTTCTATTCTCAAAACATCCTGGCATTTATATCTCCTGTAGCTGGAGATTTTATAGTCACACGTCCCTACAAGTTCAACTTTTCCATAGTTCCTCTAGGCCCAAGTCTGATTACAGTGAGCACATACCACCTCGGTGACGCTGTCCTGCAGCCCTGCAGCAGGGCTCCCATTTTCTCTTTATCCCCTGCCCTAGCCTTATGTCAGCCTCTCTTCAAAATGTATTGTCTGCAGCCTCTGGACTGGTGACTGTCTCTTTTCTTCCTGTTTTGCGTTCCTTTATTTCTCTCTGATGCCCTTTGTATCCATCATCACACAGGGGTATAGCGCATCTTTCCTTAGGATTAATTGGCTTTATAATAGACTCATATTCAGCTTTACAATATAACTGTATATTTAAAGTAATAACTATACCTCAACCCCCTCACTTACAGTTTGACTACCAAGACTCAAAATTTCTCCAATTAATCATTTTTGGGTGGGTTGTTTTCCTGTAAAAAGTTGATCAGGTTCACTGGCTAAAATACAGACTTTACTCAGGGTTCTCCAAGGTTTTAGGAATTTGGAGCTGGTTGTAGCCCAAATGATCATGGCTATTGTCTCTTAGGAAACTGAAAAGGGGAGGTTGGGAAGAAGAGTCCCTGGAAAAATGGTAAACTTTGGGGTTTCAAATGCTGTAAGCATCTCAGGAAAGCCAGTTTCTGGTTGTGTTTTTTATTTAGAACCTAAAAACAAACTCAAATAAGATTTGCATGACTAGAGTAGAATTTGCCTGTTGTGTTTAGTACAGGCCTTTGCTTTTTCCATGTACATCAAAATTCAGACTTTAAGTCTTCTCTTCAAAAAGAAATGAAGGAGATATGCAATAGAAGTTTTTCCTCTGCCCAGGTGGCATAGAGACAGTGGCTCGTTCATCTGGAGTTAACCTAAGCTCCATCATTGAGATGTTACTATCACATGGCCTGCAGGACCTTCTATCTGTGGGTTGGACCTCATACCTGCAATCACTTGTTCTCAGCAGCCAGGTGTTTCCAAATCCCCTCTCTCTGGTTGAATTCATTCGCTGTTCACAGTCCTTCAGATAGAGCTAAGAATGGTGTGGGAGGCACTTTCTACAGAGGACTAGCCAAACACGACATAAAACAAGGAAAGAATTATTCTAAGAAACAGAAGATCGCTGAGTTTCCCTAGCAGCTCCAGTGACACAAATGCACAGACTCAGATCTTGGCAGGAGATAGGAAATGGTACTTGCACTAGCAGGAGAGCTCCGCCCAATTACCAAGGGGAACAGAAGCTGAAAAGACCAAAGCACACCAACACTAGGGTCCCCTCCCTTAGCTTGCCCTTCCACATTCCAGAGGATCCCAGCTCTAACAGATGTCCTTTAGTTTGGGCTACTGGTGGTGTGCTGAGAGGTGATCCTGGGTGGGGTGAAGTGAGGTTGATAATTAAAATTTGCTGACTTCTTGGGCACAAATACCAACTCTATGGTCAATTTCAAGGAATCAACCATTTCATTTCTGCTCACAAATTTCTTGATTATTTTGTATCTAGCTCCTGCAAACTGAATACCAGGCTTAGTTCAGGGTGTATAGCATTTGTACCCTAGAAACCCTGGATGCTCACCCCAGAGCCAACAGTAAGAGTCCTTGCTACAGAATCCTGGCTGATTGTCCCTCAAACCTGTTTCTCCTTCATTGATGAGCTTGCTGAGTCCAAAGGTGCTTAGCCTAGAAGGCCTGCAAAGGCTCTACGTTCATGGGTGGGATGTAGACTAAATATACCTGCCCATGGGGTCTTTCACAAGACAGCTTTCTATGTACTTCAAGATAGTAGCCACAAACTTGTGTGCTTTCTCTTCTGCATACTAGACAAACATCCGCTTCCCCACTTTCTTAACTACCCTTCACAGACAAAAGTACGATTGTGCCACAATGACATGAATATAAGATGTTCCATATGTGACACACAATACTTATTACTTGCTCTAAATACAGTTATGGGCCATGTAAGGATGTTTCAGTACTGATGGATGGACCACATATGACAGAATTTCCTTAGGATTATATGGCCTAGAGATGCTGCCTTTGTTCATGAAAGCATGTTCTATGGCACTCACTAAATCACCTAAGGATACATTTCTCAAAGCGTTCTCATCATCAAATGACACAAGACTGTTTCTCTTACATGGTCTTGAGCTTGTATTACCACTGTCACCTCTGACAACCACTTGATAGTGATCATCCATTTCTATATAACCGACTTCCTCAAATCTTTCCCCCTCCTTAAATCTTATAATGTACTTTATAATTCATCAGATCGTTCCCATTGATTAAAAGAAAACATGCAAACAAATGTTATAAGGTTAGCTTGTCTCCTGCTCCTGACCCATTTGTTTGGTTGAAAGTGTCACCCCAGCCACTGACATCCATATACCAAAAGAGTCTGGAATGTTTGGGTTAGGGCTTCACCCCAGCCCCTAGCACCCCTGTACCCAAAGAGTCTGGAATGTTTGGGTGTAAAGTTCCGTTCCAAACCCCCTCCCCTTGGCATTGCTTCAGCCCAGATTCCACCCCTGAGAAAGCCCGCCAAATGATGACCCTTCCCCAGAGATGCTCAAGACCACTCACACAGGTATTTAAAGTGCCCTCAGATAACAAACTCATGGTTTCCCAGTCTTCCTTCTCCATCTCCTTTCTGAGGACCTGGAAGACCACCCAGGAGTGCAAGTATTTATTAAACCTGGGTTTTTCTAATTTGGTTTGATTTGGTCTGATTTGGATTATGGCATCGGCGGTGGAAAGGTTTATTGGGCCACAGAAACTTTTCACCATTGATATCTTTTACAGCCTTAACTCTACTAGCCAGGATCTTAGTTATCCTTCCAAAGGCACAAACTTGAAAAACAAGCCCTGTGACATCTTTGTTCAAGCTATTCATAAAGACAGGATCTTGTGGTACACTACAAGGAATTTGGTTCTAGACATAACAATTCTTTATCTAGTTCATGTTCCAGTCTCTTTCTCCATATCACTCAGGTTTTCCAGTACCTGTTAGGTGTCTCACTGAAATTTACAATATACCTACAGCTGGAAAGAATTTGCCTTGTATGTCCCTGCCAGACCTATCCCTCGAGAAGGTTGTGAGGAAAATAAATGGGATTCACGTGGAATGACTTTTTCAGTGAGGTCAGACGAGCATCCTGTGATCTTTCTATAGTTGCTTGTAAGCCATCTGCCAACAATCCCTAGTGAAGACTCTCCTGGGAACCAGAGACATGTCCTTCAGCCCTGTCTGGCACAGGGAAGCCTTTCCCTATCTTCTCTCCGGTATGCTAGCCAGACTTCTCTGAAGAGTCACTTTCTTTGCAGTGCCCCCTCCTCCCAACACTCGTCATCCTAAGTCCTGTCTGACCTTTTGGCTGTTTTAGGACCCTGCCTTGTTTATGGCTACCTTAAGACTTTTATTCTGCTTTTGGTAGCTTTGCTTGGGTCCAGGTTTCACCCCAGCCCCTGGGCACCCCTATACTCAAGGAGTCTGAAATGTTTGGTGAAAAGTTCCATTCCAAGCTCCCTCCCCTGGGAACTGCTGCAGTCCAGACTCCACCTCCAAGAAAGCCCACCAAACGGTGACCCCTCCCCAGAGAGGGTCAAGACCAGTCACACAGGGCATTTAAACTGCCCCCCCCCCCGAGAGAACAAACACATGGTCTTCCTGATCTTCCTTTCTGGCTCTATCCCTGGGGGCCTGGACGGCTACCTGGGAGCGCTGGCATCCATTAAACCTGGGCCTTTTCTAATTCAGTGTGATTTCGTCTGATTTGGATTATTGTGTGGGCTAAAACCTTTTCAAGCCCCACTTCTGTCTATTATCAGTTATACCAGTTCCTGCGTCTACCTTCCTGCACCCAGAAACTCTGTTTTCTGCCTTTTAAATTCCCAGTGACGCTCAGGAGTGCATTCCAAGCCTCCTCCTCATGAAGCTTTACTCTCCACTTTGGCCTCAACTCATCTACTTAACTGTTTATAGCCATGGGTTTTTTACAGTTTGGAAAAATGGATTAATGATTACCAAATTCTGCTCTTTCTGACTGATAAGGAGTTTATATCCACAGAAGAGGCAGCACAGGGCTGAGAGCCACCAGGCCTGAGTCTGAAGGACAGCAATGCCATTATAGTAGCTAGGTAACCTTATGGGCTTTCTCAACTGACCTAGTTCAGGTATGAAGCTAGAGTGAGAGTTCTTGTGAAGTGGAGAGGGTGTGACTGTGGCTGTGGCTCCTAGGCAGTTGCACTGGAGTGGAGCTTTAGGCAAGACCACTGTAACAATGGCGTTTATAACTGGAGCTGACCAACAAGACAAACTATTTTAAATAGCATGTTATCAGGAAATGGGCCCAGTAGGAACAAATACAATAGATATAATAGATAAATTAATTTCAGTTAACCCAGAGTAAAATTTAACCTTAAGATATTCACACTTCTACATTCCCCATCTCTGAAGTCCAGAGCCAGACTAAGGAACTGAAAAGAAGGAACCAGCCCAAGGCTTCCTAAATCCATCTCCTGCTTCCTCTAAAGCCCACCCTAGTCCTTCCCCAGAGCTATCCTTCAGAGCTCTAGGGAAGGACAGGGTTCAGATATTCTGCAAGCTAATGCTTTCTTTTCATTCAGGCTGAGGTGAGAAAAGGGTACGGCAAGCTGGGCTCCAAGCAGCCTTGCTCCATGAGGGTCGTCCCTCACACCAGGCCATCTGCTTCCATGAGGACCCTCCTTTCATACACGTCACCCCACTTCCTCCCTCCTATGTAGAAACAGACTCAGCAGTTCTCACGGTGCTCCTCTCCAGGGCACCTGCACTGCTCTCCCTTTACACAAAGCTCTGCCTTTATTATTGCAATGTGGCTTCCAGTTTTCCTGCTATGCGTATTTCTCTTTAGAGCATACAAGAACTGTACCTCTGCTGGTCTCTGCTCAGCAATCTCAAGTTATAAAGTAGTCCTAAATTTTTCTGTTGCCTTTGTTCTCTCTCTCCCATTAGCTTAAGTGTCCCTTGATTTTTGATCACTTTTTCCTTTGTTCAAAGCACAAATGACTGAAAAATATAACCTCTAGACCTAACTGCTCCCTAACTCTAGGATGTGTGGACACCCAAATAAATGTTCACAATGTAACAATATAAGCAGCTTAGACTCCTCCTCTGATCTTGTCATAGATGGCCTCAACACCATAGTTAACAAAGGTTTTCAGACTTAAAAATGCCTCTGGCATTTTTAACTAGTAGTTAGTTGCCTTTCTTCCTTATCTCAAATTCAACCTTTGCCCTCACTCCGCCCCCCAGAGCAGGCTAACCTTTTAATTCTTTGTGTGTCTGGCCTTGAATTTACAGTCTTCAGACTATGCTGGGACCACTGGGATTCCAGGTGTGCACCTTGCCTGGTTTAAAACTTTTAAAAACAAAACCCTGAAAATTTCTTTTATGTAAAATATCTGGATTTACAGTATCTCCCCCATTTATGTAAAATATCTGGATTTACAGTATCTCCCCCATTTTCTTAGCTGATGCCTTAGCTCTGCAGGCACTGACCCATTTCTCCATACTGGCCTCATACTTCAGACTTTGGTCCCCACCAGTCCACTCATCCGTCCATCTATCACCTACCCACTGTGAACAAGACTCCTGGAAAGAAGCTGTATTTGCAGAGACTGACTGACTAATTAGAATTTCAGTACTGTGGTAACACGGGAATGTTGCAGGTTCAGAGGTTAATTACCTTACCTTGGGCTAATTCTAGCGCTCCAGAATAGCCATTGCTTGCTTACCTCCCTTACCTCTGTGTCTGAATCTATAAATTTAGCAGACCACTGGCTTCCACTAACCCAAAAGCTCAGAAAGAGCTCAGATAACATCTGAGGGCTACAGAAGAGTCTCCTCCATCTTGTCATAATCTTTCCTCTGATGCAGTCACCAATGTATTTTAAATTTGTCTTGATTTGTGTGTGACCTTCTTTGTTCTGTAAAACTATACAAATTCCTGAAATTGCTTCCACATTGGAACATGGAATTTGGGGTAACCTAAATCCATGTTCCCAGGCCATGGTCACTCAAAAGGGCTCCAGAATAAGCTATCTCTTATTCTCTCTAAGATGAGAGATGTGGTTTTGTGTCGACACCACCCACCTACTTCTACTCATAATTTTGATTCCAGTACTGACTTAGCCCGAACTGTAAGTGTAATGTAAGATCTTTAGGGGGAGCTGCCCACTCAGCATATTACTGTTCCTGTGACTGTCTGCCGTGTGACCTGTTCACCTGGAGCTTTGCGGATGGACTTCACTTGTTGAGTCTTCTGTTTCCAATTATATGCGCTTCAGAATCAATAAAAAAGTTCTCTCTCTCTCTCTCTCTCTCTCTCTCTCTCTCTCTCTCTGTGTGTGTGTGTGTGTGTAAAACATCAAGCTGTCCAGATGGTGCTTCTGTATAGCATTATGCAACAGGCTCTGGAGAAGGGCAGTGATTTTTTTGGTAGCTGGAAGTTGATTTTTAGAAGGACCAGTAATCACATACAATAAAAACTGTATCTAAGAAAAGATGTTGTGGTTAGCATATTATTGTAGATTGACATTTTTACAATAATTTACTGGCATCCTAGAAGAACAATGATTTCTCTTTTTGAGTCCTTCTTTCAGAGAAAAGGTCAAAATGAATAAATGGTTAAAAAGAAAAAACAAACCAGGACAAAAAAAAAATAAACAAAAAACAAGTTTAAAGAGGGCTGCAATGCTAGGCTATTATTTAAACTCAGTCACCATAGTTTTAGGCCTCCTGAGACTTGGAAAAGAGGGGCTGGCACAATGTGTGTCCTCTAAAAACAAGACAGTAGAATGGCCCCAGCCGAGGCCCAGCGAGGCCTCTGAAGGGTCTTCTGTTTCTCCTCCAAAGCCCATGGCCAGGCAGCAAATGCTAGTTTACATGACAAATACCATCTTTTTCCTTAAGGTTTTAACCAAGCAGATAAAACAGCCCAGGAGCAGCTTTCATACAGAGTAAGTGATTTTCTGGGATAGCTAAGGAACATGGATAAGGACAACATGGACATGGCCACCTGTAAAGCAGGCACAAAAATACCACAAGACACCTTATTTTCGGTGATCTCACATGTAATATTGACTGATCCCTTTTATTCTACAAGCATATGCTCATATAAGGCAAGTCAGAAAAGGAATCAAGGAACTTCCTAACAAAAACTGAAATAAAAGCATAAGAACTAAAACCAATATAGACAAAGCTAAAACCCAAGCGACACACAGAGATCTGAGTTCCTTCAAATCATTAAATATGAAGTTGCAATCACAGCATATGTACAGTTTTGTAGTTTCAATGTGACAGCCTGCACTTATATTTGCTGATTTTTACTCTCTCAATCCAGAGCCTATCAATTATTAACATCTTAATTTTCTAACTGTTATTTGTCAATTGCTGTTTGCTTTCAATACATGATTTTTAGGGATAATTATACATACCTACATAATTTTTAAAACTTATAATTACTTATAATATTAAGGAATGAGATTCTCGGGTAAAGTGACATAAAAATATTTACAGTTGCCTGCAGGATCCGTTGACCTGACTCTTACAAGGATCACATCATTGTAAAGCCAATTTAATAATTTCTGACTCACTTGAGACAACTCGTAAAACAGAAGAGTGACACTAAATGGTGCTCGGTCACTGCCTTAGGATCCTAAGTGGTGACTGCTGCTTCACAAACAGCCTTGTAACTAGAGACAAATAATGAGCTGTTTAAAAACAAACTGCCAGACCCCTAGGAAAGCCTTTCACACGTATACGATAATATGCAAACATACTGGTTAACTTCCTCGGGCCTACAACAACCTAGCTTTACTGGTAGCAAGTAGTGACGGACTTCCACTAGGCACTATCTTTTAGGTGAGAGTGAAGAGACTATGTATTGACAAATGACATATATTAGAATCAAGTGTCACACAATAGTAACCAGATGCTGGATTAATGTGAAGTGCTGAGAAAAGCAGTCATGAATTAGTTTCCATTTAACTGGTATCTAGTGCAGCATCTTTTACTTCAAGTACTGTTAAATATCTTAAGACTGATTAGAAGAAATTAACAAATGAACTCAATTCTATTAGAGTTTAATATTATTAATTTTGGGATGAAAAGTTATAAATATGATTCAAAACTTCTATAACTGAATGGCACTGATATTAAAACTACAAACTACATATTCTAATGTAGCAGCATGCACAATGAATATACACAATGTAATCTTTTTTAAAAGGATAAAATTGTATGTTGGCTATCTATTAACTTGAAACCAAACTCTGTTTTGGATCCAGACAGCCAATGAATGGAATTTTATTTTAACTCTCTATACAACCACTTACAGGGTTGGTCTTTGTCTCTGTGCCTATCAAATGTCAAAGGTATTTGAAGATAATCAACTAACCACAGAAGAATTCATGTTTCTGGATCACATCAACCTGTGCCTTATATAATGCAGTCAATTTACTGAAGGGCCAGTTCAATTTTCCTATCAAAAACAACAAAACCAAAGACGTGGTCTTAAAAATCTCTTCAGCTAACAACTGTAATCTCAGTATATCACTCCCAGTGGAGAGTAACATTTCCAGAAGGATCATCGAACCCGCCTCCTACGCAGAAGCTAAGATCAGCCCTCTTGACCAAAGGGAGCTGTGTACAGCCCACTCTTGAGTCATTTCAAAGGATGACAGAAACAGAAGCCATGTTCCCTCACTTTGAGAAGTGATCTGGCAAGGGGAGATAAATCAAGGAGATAAGCATATTGTGCACATAATTAAAGACAGGGTGACATTTTAATAAGACCTTCTACTGTACCCTTAAAGATCTTTAAAAACTCATTTGTGGATGGGAAAATGAGATAGAAATAAGTTCTACAAAAATTATCTGTTGAGCATGTTTTCTGCTTTGGGTATTTTTTTGGAGGGGAGGGGGGTTCAAGACAGGTTTCTCTGTAGCTTTGGAGCCTGTCCTGGCACTAGTTCTTCCAGACCAGGCTGGCCTCGAACTCACAGATCTGCCTGCCTCTGCCTCCCAAGAGCTGTTATTAAAGGTGCCCGGCTTTGAACATGGTTTTTATGTGGATGATACATGCAGAGGGCTGACCACGAAAGCACATAAATGCAGAAGGAAATTCTAGTCCCATGGAATTGTTTAATTACAATAATACTGTAACAGTTAGGGAAAGCAAGTGACAAAATAAAAAGTACTGAAGTCTAGCGTAATCAAATGTATTTACACACACACACACCTGACAATGCTATTGGAGAGAAAAGTTGACAAACATGAATGTGTTAGAGGACTTGATTAAATATAAAGAGTTACTGATGGTATTCATATGACAGTGAGGTCAACAGGAAAGCCAAACACAAGGGCACCTACAACTGAATCTAAAAGAGAGAAAAAAAGCTTGATTTCCTTCCTGAGCGACCCATCTTTTTTTTTACCGTTTTATTTATAAAGATACCAAGACAGCAAAGGGAGCACAATGAAGAAGTTAACTTTATTCTTTACTAGGTATACAAGAGGGTTTGATTGAGATGTCTCTTAAACTGTTTTCAAATATTTGGCAAGTGAGAACCATACAGCAAAAGCTAAACATTTCCCTCTCATTACTGGCTAAGATGTCATCTCAGAAGGTTGATTGTACACTGCCAGCCAAGGTGGTGCAGACCTGTAAAGTTCCTCCAACAAGTACTCTGAGTGAAGAGCACAGATGTTCTTATGAAGCACAAGAAATATCAAGCAATTGTCTTCAGCAAGGAGCATCTGGCTGCCATGTCAGCATTCCTGATGTTCAAAACAGAGTTGTCACTGAATGGTGGTGACGCACACCTTTATTCCCAGCACTCCAGAGGCAGAGGCAGGTGGGTATCTGTGACTTTGAGTCAGCTTGGGCTATAAAGAGAGTTCCAGAACAGTCAGGGCTACATAGAGAAACCCTGCCTTGAAAAACAAACATACATACATCAACCAGAATTGAGTTTCGTATCTTCTAGTTCTGAGAACAACTTGAAAAACAAAACCTTTAACAGCCACAATTTGAAACAACAACTGAAAGAGGAGTTTGCTATGGAAAGAGCACTACGATATTTCTCTAATAGTCGAAGACAAAGCACTGCGACCAGAACTCGGCAAACAGAAACTGGCATGTCAAGAATATCAGAATAAGAATGTAAGAATATAAGGTAAGAATCAGAAAATTTAAAATCGTGATTATACCACAGACAGGTTTACAGAAACCACCACTGATGAACTCTGTACTTATATATTGACTTTAACAGAACTGCTAGCATGACATTTTCTCAAACATGGTGATTGCCTTGCACTGATCTTTAGCCTCTATAAATACTGCTAAAAGTAGAGCAGAAAATTAAAGCCAATTAAAAACTATATGATTTGTGATTAGAATAGATTAGTCTCTATCCCAGGACTTCAGCTGAGAATAAAGCTTCACTGAAATGACCAGTGCATTTACTGGGACATTAGCAAAACCCAGGCATGGAATGTTATCAGTCAGATGTGCAGACAAAGAACTGTTAGCTATTGCCATTTTGTACTCTCTGTAGTTCTGCTTTAAAGACACATCTGAGGTTTATTATGTACTGGTCTAGATTTTTATTAATTTACTTAAATTTTAAGTTACAATTTAGTGTGTGTGAGAGAGTGTGTGTGTGTGTAAACATGCACATGCAGAGCTGCACACATGCTACAACTGCAAATGTGGTAGTCAGAAGTAGCTTACAAAAGTCAGTTCTCTTCTTTCACTCTGTGGGCCCCAGGGATTTAACTCAGGCTGGAAACAAGTGCCTTTCCCTACTGGGCCATCTCACTGACCCCTCGACTCACTGCTGACAGTTGTTCCTACAGTTTATCCATTCATCCACTCAGCTGAGGCTTCTCTAGTAGACATTATGTGTGGTGTGCTGATTTAGATGCTGGGGTGGCACAGAGAGTACGGAGTCTACTCTCTTACTCTCATGGGATCTGTATCCCACTTTGCAACACCAGCATTAATAGACTTGATCCCTGGCTTACTAATTTAAAACTCAAGTGCTACTTTTATTTAAGTTGGCAAGAAATTATAAAATATCTTGGATATGAAACACCTGTCAAGATTATAAAAACTTGAGAAATTCTAAATATATCAACTAAGAACTGCTGCTGTTGCAAAAAAAAAGTCAAATTAGCAGACTTCAAAATGGGAGAATTGCAAAAGATATTAAAAGAAGTATTTTTATTAACTTTGATGATTAAGATCAGTAAACCACAACCACAAATTTATTTAACATTGTGCATTATCTTCTACTTGACCACCCATTTTTAACTCAAATCATAAAGAATTTATACTTTCACTGTTCTTGGTCATGATATGATTAAGTGTCTGTAACTTACTCTATATTTTTCTGACATATACTGGAACAAAGTCCACAACCACTACTTCAATCATTAAAACAATGACATTTATAGCAATCTATTTGTTAGGACAGAAAGTCCTAATGGCTAGAACGGTGGTGACCTAAAAAGTGGTATTTAAAACTTTTCCCTCTGAAAAACAGGGGGTGGGAGAAGCCCCTGCGTTATACCTGAAACCCACCTGGCCCTGGCCCATGGGAATTGAGTGCACGCAATTGAGTGCTCACAGGAGGATGATGGCTGCAGACAAATCCAAGGGGAGGTGGCCAGTAACATGGAGGTCATGGCGGCGGGCTAGTGATACTGGCAGTAATTTCTTGATCTCATTCCCACTCTGTCTACTTCCTCCCTCTCACAGAGGGAGAAGTCAGTCGGCCACCAGCACTTCTGACATGTTGCCATCTCTACTCCCCAGCTCCGCTGTACCCTTCCACTCAGGCTCTCCATGTGAGGGTTCCTGTGACTCGGTTTACCTGTTATGAAGTCTGACTTTGTCTAACTTATTTCATTTCTGCTGTTGATTCCAGCAAGCTGCCAGGCAGATGCTAAAAAACATGCTAACTTTTGGCTTGGTGATCTTAAGCATAAATGCAGAAGAGAAGTTAAGATTACATTTATCCAAAGATCATGTGGATAATAATAATGCCATAAACTATATTTATATGGCACTTTATAGGTTTATTGGGTCTTCCTCTGCTTTAGGTCTTTGGATACTCAGACCTGCTGGAGAAGTCTTTTTCTTGGCCTAGTGAGGTCAGATTTCAAACAACTAATGCAGGAAATCAAATGCCTGGTGTTTGCTTTTGTTTTTAATCTTTCAGTTTTGGAGGATGAGGTACATGCATATAAATGAGCTCGCACACGGGAACTGGAGGTTTACACTGGACATCTTCCTCTGTAACTCTCCACCTTATTTTCTGAGACAGTATCTCTTTCACTGAACCTGGAGATCAATGATCTAGCCACTCCAGCTGGCCAGAACGCTCTAGGGATTCACCTGTCTTCGCATCCCTAGTGCTTGGATTACAAGTATGTCCTGCTGCACCTGGCTTTTCTATGGGTGCTAGGAATCCAGACTTGTGTGGCAAGCACTATGTCCACTGAACTTCTTTAAAATATATCATATACAATAAAACTTAAAAATAAAAAATAAAAAAAGCCGAGCAGTGGTGGCACATGCCTTTAATCCCAGCACTCGAGAGGCAGAGGCAGGCAGATCTCTGAGTTTGAGGCCAGCCTGGTCTACAAGAGCAAGTTCCAGGACAGGTACCAAAGCTACAGAGAAACTTTGTCTCAAAAAACTAAAAAAATAAACAAATAAATAAAAAATACATCACATACAAAGCAATAAGAAAAAAGTTTAGCCCTTGTAGTACAGACTAGGTAGAGCTAAGGGATGAGAGAGGCCCCGCCCAGAACCAGAAGAGTCCTGGGACAGGATGAGCCTGAGAGAGCAAGAACTTGGAGAACGCACTGCAGGAGGATTTCAGGGACAAAAACTGGACAAGCTACAAAAGCATAAAAAACGGACTCTAGGCAGAATGACTCTAGAAGTCTTAGCCTTAAGAAGCAACAAACTTGATATGGACCAAATATTGATTCCTTTGGAAAAGGGAGAAACATGAACACAGTGACCATATGAATCAGTTAGTCTCCTGTTTGAAACTTCAATTCCTAGAGCTAATTAATTCATTAAAGAGGAGAGTCTTTCTTGATTTAGAGCATTAAAGAATACCACTAAATAAATCCCTATTTGCATTTCCAAAACTTTTAGATTCCACACCCTAAGACAGTCTCAGAGCTCCAGCCCTCTACTTCCCGCCACCTAGACTGACTTCCCACCGCAACAGCTGACGACTGATCAGATCAGAGTGCGGGTGTTTCAGCGTCTGCTTCTATCAGTCTTGAAACCAGCACTGGGATAAATGCTCTCATCTTGAGTGTATTTATCCTGTGTCTAATTTTAGTTTTATTGTATCACAATGACTGACAGGGGTTTAACTGCTTTGTCTGATGGATGTTGGTGCATCAGACTGACAGATGCTCACTCTTACCATTATTAGCCTGATGTATTCTGACTAATTTATAGAACAAGATAGGGTATGTTTTCTCCTACACTGCTCAGTGGCTGTGTCATCATCAAACATTCAGAAAGGACCAGCTATGTGAAAAATATTATGCTAATCCCTGATAACACAGAAGTATGAGTGTAGTCTCACCCTTCACGGTACCTGGGGGTTGGAGACAGACAGAACACACATCTCGATACAAATGACAGGAACAAAAAGAGCAAGGGAAGGCTCAAGCACTGGCACTTGGGGTCCAAGAATGGTTTTAAAGTTGATGTGTTCAGGAAGCCAGCAACACAGACTTAAACCTGACAGTGCAGAGACCACAGGGTGTGAGAAAGAGCTTTCAAGTGGACCCCTATGTGGTGACAGGACACTGTGAGCTGGGACACAGTGAGATTCAGAGGACATTCTGTGTTCAAAGACGCCTCAGCTGATGGCTGAAATACTCCTCTCAGAGGTTTCCTATATCCAGACTCTTCCTCACAGGCCCGTCCTAGTCAATACTCCCATGTTAATGTTCCCAAACCATAAACACTCCCCATTAGGCCAGTCCCTGGTCAGAAGAGCACCGGGTAGGCACTGCTGCTGCAGAACACGGTCCCAAGGTAACTGCACCCATCTTTGCTCTATTCCTCTACAGCAGAATCCAGGAAACTCTGTAAAGTGATAAAAATTTCAGCCAAACAGGCTGTATATGCTGCAACTCCTTTCTGTGGTCAACTATTCATCTCTGCCTACAGAGCACAAAGGTATTAAGAAGCCTAAGAGGAAGACTAAATTTGAGGCCGGCCAAGCCAGCTCTACCCCATCACCACAAGAAAAAAAAAAAGCAACCAGAGATAGTAGATAAAGGAATGGATATGGCATTCAACAGGTCATACTTTACTTCCCATTCCCTGGAATGGAATTCCAGGCCCAACCATGTCAACTCCCTTGGCTTCCCTACTCCCTGGCTTGCAACCATAAGCAATCTTCATTAACATTACTGAGTCTCACCAGACCTCAACACCCACTCCATCTTCCTGTTTGCTCAGCTGCTCTTCAACAGATACCTATCAGGGGCCTACTGTATGCCAAGTACTTACTAATGTGGGTCTATGGAGTGAATGACAGGCCTTTTTCTTGTGGGAGGCATTATAATAGAGGCAAGGTGACCAGAAAGAAGACCTGCTACTTGATTCAGTACCTGATGCTAAATTCCCCTTCCTTTTAGCCACTACTGTTCCTTCTCTCTACAAACACTCGGAACCAAGGGCCCTGGTGAGCAGTGAAGTGCCAGAAAACACTCCCATAATTCTTTGTACATTGCATACTCTAAATACATGTGCTACATTGAACTGAATTAACTTTAAACTAACTGTGTCCTATTAATTGATACATGAGTATACATTTCAGAACCTTACTATTTCTCAATGTGTAAAGTACTACATTAGGTCCAGGTGGTGATGGCATGTGCCTTTAATTCCAGCACTTGGGAAGAAGAGGAAGGTGGAGCAATGTGAGTTCAAGGCCACCCTGGTCTACAGAGCAAGTTCCAGGACTGGCTCCACAGCTACTGAGAAACCCTGTCTCGATAAATAAATAAATAAATAAATAGGTAGATAGATAGATACATAGATAGATAAATAGATACATAGATAAATAAATACTACATAGAATGTAAGGGCAGATGGGCACATATGTATGCTTTAGTACACATTATTAATCAATAGTAACAACATGACAATACTGTGACCATCTTTCAAGCTCAATGAAATGACTTATTTAATGCACAATTATGAAGATTTGAGGCTAAGAAGATAGGGTTATTTCTAGCATATGGAGACATGTGAATGGGGCTAGAGAATTATAGTACAAAAACACCCATATGCTTGGATGTATCAATCTTTAAATTAAACAACCTACCAAACCACCTGTGTAACACACTGCTACTGGCTATAAACGTGCTCTCCCTGACAGGGCAAAAATTCCATGAAAGATTTTAAAAGCTTGCTAGAAGCATTAAAGATTTCCAGCCATTTCATTATTTGTCATTCGGCAACTGTTAATATTACTTTTGTATTCTTAGTGAAGCTTGAAATTAACATGGCTTTTTGTTTATTTCTCCATTTCTGCACCCTTGTCAGCTCATCTCAGGAATGTAGTTTGTTAGCCGGCTGCTGCAGTGCCAAAGAAAAAGCTCAAGGAAGCTTAAGCTGACTAGCTGAAAGGCTCTGCATGAAAACACATTTGTGTTTTAACCTCTCAGAAGCAGAACAGTTAACTTAAAATAAATATTTAACATCTATGGTGCTTTTATCAAGAATCATTTTGACATGGACATTAGTACCCCAGGGAACAAGTCTACTGGAAAAGTAGATTGAAAGCAAAGATGAATCTAGAATTTTCACAGGTAAACCAATCTCCAAAAATGCCCCTCCCTCCAAAACCATTAATCTGAATTTTCTGTAAGCTTAGCATTTTGAAAGCTCTCAGTCCCAGGCAATTGCTGCAGTCCCAGGCAATGTCTCTTTGCCCTGTACTGTTTTTGTTGTATGCCCGCCTGTCTGCTGCCCGCCCCACGCCACCCCCATGGCTACTTCACACATGGATCCTGATTTCCCCCAGGGTTCAGTATTATTCACACAGCCCAAACAAGGCATAGATCTGAATAGGGAGAGCCATCCAACACTCCTGGGCCCAGATTCATGGCCGAGCAGTGAGCTGTACGAAGTTTGGCCATCTTATGGTAGGTACTATCTACGGATTTTCTCGTGCTGACTTTGGTCCCTTTCTTACACAGTGCAATCAGTTTTAAAGGGATGCCATTTTATAAATGGCTGCTAGGAGTGTTTTGAAAACTACAAAGTCTGACAGATGTGAGTACTCAATGTCCCTAGGAACAAGAGTGATTGATCAGTGGTGGTAACCAAAATGGCTTTGCAAGGTAGCTTCTCGTTTGGGTGTATGGTCACCTGCCAGATGAGGATCCGAGTGTATTATTTTAAGCCCATTTCCATAGGACTGTCACCAGTTCATCCTGCATCCCTAGTGAGGGAAGCAGGGGGCCACTAAGTTACACAGGAGCCTTGTCCAGGTTTTCCTGCCCCAGAAACTTCCTGTAAAGAGCAAGGCTATACCCTGTTCTTTCCTCCTTTTGTTGGCACTAATTTACTGTAGGATAAAGACACACTGAGTCACAGCATGACACACCAGTCTTCAACTCTATTTTAGGTGCATTTTACACAGGGAGCTGGTAACACACCTTTCCTGATATAAACACAGCTCTGACAGCCTATGAATTCCAACTGGGTCAGTCTTGCTGCATTACTTGACCACTTGAAACTTTATTTAAACTTTCAGAGTTTTTTGTTTTGAGCCAATTTTGATGACAAAAGTGTGCTGCAGTACTGGACCGAAACTGAGGACAGGCTGCATGGAGGTGTAGGAGGAGGGAGTGGCCTGTTTTTCTGGTCCCTCCAAATGGCTTTCATAGCTGAATTTGAAAATTTGTGATGTATTTTGAGAATGCATCCCCACAATTAAAGTGAAGCACAAATCCACTTCTAAAGCCAAAAGGTGTCTGGATTTTGAAGGAAAAAAAAATGAACTGGTACATTTATATGGTAAGCCCCAATGTTGTAACCCTGTTCATTTCCTTCCAATGTGTGCAATCAAGGCAGGACAGGAAGACACCTCTAATGAATGCTGAGCAACCATATGAAGGAAGTGTCTGTTTCTGAGAATTCAAATTCAACTTGTTTGCTTTACATGAAAATTAAGGATGTGATGACCACTGCCAAAGAACATATTTAAAGATCCTTACAATAGAAGCGCTTTTAAAAAAAGATTTATTTTTATTTCATGTGCATTGGTATTTTACCTGCATGTATGTCTGTGTGAAGGTATCAAATAAGTTGGAGCTGGATTACATGTGGGTACTGGAAATTGAACTCACGTCTTCTGGAAGAACAGCCAGTGCTCTTAACAACTGAGCCATCTTTCTAGCTCCCAAAAGCTCTTAAACTTCAGAAAATTCATGAGTTCCTAAGAAAAATACGGTATGTAACCTAGATGTCCATGTGTCAAGCTGAGTTTGCTGTGGCAAGTTCTGTTTTTAGGGGAGGAGACCAGAGTGTCCTGCATGTGATCCAGCATCTTCTCCATTCTGTGCTGAGGCTGTTTCTAGGAGCTTCTCTTGGAGATGCTCAACTACCCAGTCTTCATTTGATGTGACTGTGGGTATAGGGCAGTGCTGGTCCTCAGGGTCAGGTACTGAGTGGCTATTAGCCCAGATTCTGATTTTACTTGCTGCGGAGTGGAGAGCCTTTATGGTTCGGTCCTAAGTGATGTTTGAGGTATTATCACCCATCACACACTCTCCCTCCCTCCTTCACTCACGCATACCTCATTCATCTTCTATCAAGGATCTACAATGAGCACTATACTGGCACCAGAGTACTGCAGAAGACCCGCACCCAGGCTCAAGAAACTTCTGTTTTGAGCAGGAATGGATAAACACAGATGTTTGTGAGCAGACATTAGAAATGAGGGTTCTGCTGGGGCACAGGACAGACACCAATTCTGCCTCCTGCAGGGCCTTGCTGGGATGCTACTTCTTGTATAAGCTTTCCCTAGTCACCCAGTTCTGTCTGCTCCAGCCTATAGTTCTCTTTGGTGAACAGGAACATGGATGGCTCTTGCCTCCACAAGAATCTGTGTTCCTTCCTTCACAGTAGGACCTGTCACTTTTCCCCTCATCTCTGTGTCCCCACTGTACCCAACATCCTCTCTGGCATATGGTGAGTGTTCTCACATTTATTGGTTCAAATAATGGCAAATCATGGGAGTAGCCTTGGACCCTCTTTGTGGTTACCTTCTAACACAGATATGTTGTATGTATGAGGATGAAAACACTATAAGATCTGTGTTAAGAATTTACTGCCACATGACCAGTTATCACAAAAGCTTAAAATAGTAGTTCTGTAGGGCAGAGATTCAGCAGTGTCCTAGCTGGGTGATATGGGTCAGGGTCTGTCAAGGGACTATAATCATGATGATCCACTTCCAAGTTCACTAACACAGCTGTTGGCTGATGGTCTCAGTTTTTCCATATGTGGGTCTCTACAGGGCTGCTGTTTATAATGGGAGACAAGGAACAGACAGACACCAAGGCAGAAGCCAATCTATCATCTATAATCTAATCCTGAAAGTGGCATGCCATCATTTCTGCTGAATCTTACTGATCTCACAAATCAACCCTGAATACTAGGTGGTGAGGGCCATAGGCACACTCTAGCAATGACATTCATATATCTCCATTATGATTGGCTATTCTCTTTCCAAGGTCAGACAAATAGATATAAAGGAGTGGATTCATAACCCTGTGTTACAGATTCACCAACAGAATTTTTCAACAGATAATTTTTTTTCTTCCTATAGTCTGGAAGGGCTACTGATACATTAGGAAGGAGCTGTAAATATAGACCAAGGTCAGAACTTTCAGAGAGGAAGATTACATGTATGTATGTTGGATATATATATATCTCCAAAATTTTCTTACTGTGAGAAAGTATCAGGCCAGTGGCATTAAGTACATTCATTTCATTATTCTTTCATCTCCACCATCTACATCTAATTCTAAAATGGGAACTATACATATTTATTAAACAATTAACTCCTATACCCCTGGTAACCACTGTTCTACTCTGTCTCTTGGAATCTCATAGAAAAAGAATACTTGTCTTTTTGTGTTTCATTTATTTCACTTAGCAGAATATCCACAAGACTCATCCATGTTTTAGCATATCAGAACACACCCCTGCCCTTCTGATGTGTGTGTGTGTATGTGTGTGTTTTACTAAGTATCAAACCCAGAGTCTTGCATATTCAAGGCTACAACAGCCCTATTTCCTTCCCTTTCAAAGTGGGGTAGTATTCTAGTGTGTGTATGGATTCTATCATGTATGTGCCACATGCTATTTCTTCATCTTCTGTTAATGCACACTTTGCTCTACCTTCTACTGATGTGAATAATGCTGCTATGTTTTTGTCTCTAAATTCCTCTTACTGATACTGTTACATGTGTGTTTTGCACAGTGGCATGCTTTCAGTAGGGACCACCAAAGCATCCACATCAGCCAATTCCTGTTTAATATATGTGTGTGTACATGCATGTGACTTTTGAGTTAACTTTATATATGAACATAAGTTAGCTTTAACTCTGTGTATATGTGTATAAAACTTAAATTCAATTATGTATATCTGTACATGTCCTTACTGCTAAAAAATGTTTTAAAAGCTAGGCTGTAGCTTTTTCTGTACGGTGTTCTCCACTATTGTCAGTCCTGCCTTTAAGCTTCTACTGCAAACATCTTTTCCTTCTTTGTCCTTCACAAGGATAACTCTCACCTGTTGAAACCAGTGCAGTCAAGCTTGGACCCAGCTCTCCAGGCAGATCCTATGCTGTAGTTATAACTTATCTATACCCAATAATCAGCCCTCAAGTGCTCAGAGATCTGGAGAATATGGCATTTAAATGTTGAATTATTAAAAGCCTTTTCATAACAGAGAAACAGGTTGACTCCAAGGAGCAGCAACCCTTCTCCTCCAAAGCAGACAGAAGACAGGTGGGCAAAATGAGCATAGAACAACATCTATCTGCAATTTGCTTCGTCAAGTGAAGGCTCTAATCATGGAACAAAAATGCCTTTCATCTAAACTCTAGACAGCGGATAAAGGAGAAGTGGAATCCACAACCTAGCTGCTCAGGGCAAGGTAGGCTTGTCTTCCTACAGATTTCCTAACTCACAGGGTCTTCTAAAGTCTGGCAGGTCCTGCTTCTAACAATAGAAGGCAAAGACAGTACTGATGCCCCTGCCCTCAACGACTATGGAGGACCCCGAGGAGTGACCTTAGGTAGCCAATTGAGTAAATTCTCTGTCACTTTTTAAACCAATAACTCAAGTAAAAATTTTATCCTTTTCAAGGATCTCTGATGCAGTTTGACAGCTGAGAGTTTTGCCAGCTTAAAAAGGACAATCTCACTAAACAAATTTCACCATAACTTCTTACCATGTTCTAAATAAAGGGTGTTTTAAGGTATACAAGTGCAAATTATTAAGGTGTGTACCTGCAAGTTATAAAGATGTGAGGACAAATGCAAGTTACCACATTTCTTTCTCACGCTGCCTTTCATAGTATTAACATCATCACTAAAATGCGATAAGCGATTAACCCAACTCTGGCAGAGCACTGCTGCTACCACTGCTGCAAGGTCAAGATTGTAAATTCTCTTTGGTCATTTTCTAAAGATACTTCTCATTGTGCAAAAACCTCTGTCACAGTCATTCTGGTATAAAAGAACTTTGGGTGACTTACAGGCAGCAAGATGTCTCTGTCAATTCTAGAGTTTTGGAAGTTTCATACAATGCACTTCCCATTTACTTAGGTAATATTATATCCTTCTGGAGTCTTTGATAGAGTTAAAAAAAGATAGTTATAGTTTTCCATTGTTATAATGAAAGATAAAATAGATCTAAATATTATAACTGTGATTCTTGCTTGATAATTGTTTTGTTATATGTAATTTTACTATTTTTTATTCTTTTTTTATTAAAATATAAAAGTTTCCATTTTCGCCCCTCCTCCCAACACCCTCCCACTCCCCCCACTCCCTCTCCTCTTCCCTCTCCATCCCTAAGAGCAGTCAGGGTTTCCTGCCCTGTGGGTAGTTAAAGTTCCTCCCCGCTCCCTCCAGGTCCAGGAAGGTGAGTATCCAAACAGACTGGATCTCCAAAAATCCAGAATAGGCAGAGGAAACAAGTCCCAGAGTCATTGTCAATGGATTTTTAGAAAGACTTCGGGCCAGCCACATTCAGGGAATCCAGCCTCCTCCAGAGAATCTGGTTGGATCAAGCACTCCTTCAGTCCCAGTCAACTGGCCTTGGTGAACTCTCATTAGATCAGTCCCCTTGTATCAATTGAATGGAGAGAAACTCAAAGCCTTTCCACTAAAATCAGGAACACGACAAGGCTGTCCACTCTCTCCATACCTCTTCAATATAGTGCTTGAAGTTCTAGCAATAGCAATAAGACAACATAAGGAGATCAAGGGGATTCGAATTGGAAAGGATGAAGTTAAACTTTCGTTATTTGCTGACGATATGATAGTGTACATAAGAGACCCCAAAAACTCTACCAAAGAACTCCTACAGCTGATAAACACCTTTAGTAACGTGGCAGGATACAAGATCAACTCCAAAAAATCAGTGGCCTTCCTATACACAAAGGATAAAGAAGCGGGGAGGGAAATCAGAGAAACATCACCTTTCACAATAGCCACAAATAGCATAAAATATCTTGGGGTTACTCTAACCAAGGAAGTGAAAGACCTATTTGACAAGAACTTTAAGCTTTTGAAGAAAGAAATTGAGGAGGATACCAGAAAATGGAAAGACCTCCCCTGTTCTTGGATTGGGAGAATCAATATAGTAAAAATGGCAATTCTACCAAAAGCAATCTATAGATTCAATGCAATCCCCACCAAAATCCCATCAAACTTCTTCACAGACCTTGAGAGAACAATAATCAAGTTTATATGGCAAAACAAAAAACCCAGGATAGCCAAAACAATATTATACAATAAACGAACTTCTGGAGGCATTACCATCCCTGACTTCAAACTCTATTACAGAGCAACAGTATTGAAAACAGCTTGGTATTGGCATAAGAACAGAGAAGTCAACCTATGGAATCGAATAGAAGACCTGGATACTAACCCACAAACCTATGAACACCTAATTTTCGACAAGGGAGCTAAAGGTATACAATGGAAGAAGGAAAGTATCTTTAACAAATGATGCTGGCATAACTGGATATCAACCTGTAGAAGAATGAAAGTAGATCCATATCTATCACCATGCACAAAACTCAAGTCCAAATGGATTAAAGACATCAACATCAATCTATAATTTTACTATTTTAAAACTAAAGCCTTCCTTTCCTTTTTAAACAGAAAAGGGGAAATGGTATAGGAGGTCCTTCTGTTTATGTGTTGCTTTCATTGGTTAAATAAAGAAACTGTCTTGGCCTTTTGATAGGGCAGAACTTAGGTAGGCGGAGTAGACAGAACTGAATGCTTGGAAGAAGGGCAGACAGACAGACGCCATGGAGCTCCTGCCAGAGACGGATGCTGGCTAGAATCTTGCAGGTAAGCCACAGTCATGTGGCAATACACAGATTAATAGTAATGGGTTAAATCAAGATGTGAGAGTTAGCCAATAAGAGGCTAGAGATGATGGGCCAGGCAGTGATTTAATTAATACAATTTCTGTGTGGTTATTTTGGGTGTAAGCTAGCTGGGCGGCCGGGATGGAACAAAGAGCCCCCGATCTCCTTTAACATATTTGTGTTTACTAATATTCTCAGACAGTTTTTGGCCTGGTGCACACATGACTGGGTGAGAGAAGAATCCAGATACTGAATAAATTTCCCAGAAAAGGGCAAAACCACTGGAAACCACTAGTTTCAAGGGTACTTCTACAAAGCTGTGGATCTGAACATAGCCAAAGTATACATCTGTTCTTAAGCAACACACATTTTTGACACCCTCGACCCACTGTCAGATGCTGCCAAGGCTGGCAGACACATGGCCCACTAGGCCTGGAGTCACATACCACAGAGCCAACACACACAACACCCTGTCCCTCTCTTCCATCCTGCTCAGGGCCTGACCAAGTAATTGTAGAGCTAGTGACTCAATTACTGAGAGATGACCCCTCTTTGCATTGCCTTGGTCCTGCCAGCTCTCGCTCCTTATACTTTTCTACAGTTTTCAGTTCCAGCCCTCTCTTGCACTGGAAAGACGATTAGCAAATGATACGTTGGCCTTGAAAAGCAGAAGCAGTTGAGAGCAGTCAGACAGTAGAGGGGGAGGTCTAAAAGAACTAGCTTCTCACCCCTCACCTCTGGAGTTCGGGAAAGGGTCAAGGCCAGAAAGTAGAAGCCAGTGGTGGCTGCTGTCAGGATTCTTCTCCTACTTGTTGCATGAGGGGTGTGATCCCAGGGGAGTTCAGAGGACCAGCTGCTCACAGTCTTCATCCACATCACACATTAACATCAAATGTTATTTGATGTTATTATTCCAGAATAATGCGGCTTAGGGCAGCACTTGCGTATCAATCATATGAGTCCCTAGACTATTTTTAACACTAGAGATGAGTTCCTGTGTAAAATCATTTTCCTTCTTCTCACCTCCCACCTAACCAACATCCAGTCAGCAAACTTAAAAATACTGTCCATTAAAGGAGCGCTCTCCCACATGTATACATAATACCTCCAGGGCTAACAAGCAACTCAGAAGACTTTGGAGTACATTTAGGAGTTGATGCATATAAAAATGTTATAACCTCATTCTGGCCTCATTAAAGCTCAGACCTTACATTGTCTCTACAACTTGGGCCCCGACATCAATAAGTCAACTGAGAGACACTCAAAATGAAGCCTCTCCTAATTGTCAGCCCCAGATTTAGAGTCAGCTAAAGACCACTCTTGTCAGAGCCTGAGAATCACACTGGCTGGGGTGCCAATGCAGCTAGGAACTCCAGTGTTCTCCCCAGGAGAGAACAAAGGGACCTCTGGCAGGTTGGCCTGCTCTGCTGTGGGAAAAGCATAGGTAATGGGGTTGTCTAATTCAGTCAGTACAGTGAAGTCCATGAAGTACTTGGGACTGAGGAATAGCTGGTATAAAGTATGTCTTCCTCAAGTTATTTTTGTTACATGGTCTCCTATGAAAAGGAATCAGCTTGCTATCCAATTGGGAATGAAAACAAATATTTCTTGTGAAATAGCCCAGAATTTTCTTTACCCAGCATCATTTATATTAACCAAATAGTAGGTTCCTTGGAGATAGACTCATCCTGTCCTGAATACCACGTGTTAGTGATGGGCTCTCTACCTAGGCTGCTCCAACTGGACTTTCCTCCCTCACATTTTTCCATCCCTGAAGACCCAACTCCCTCTGCTCTGAGGGTAATGTGTCACCTCACGTGTAATTCTGTGGCTCAGAACTCCAAAATAGGCGCTTACACTTTGTTAGAGAAGAACCAGGACTAACTGGGGCCTAGAGATTCCCAACTCTAAAGTTATAAAATGAGAATGAGGCAGAAAGGGGTAAGAGATGTGAGTAAATAAGCATGGGAAACACAGAGCAACAGGGGTCAGGGAGCTTTCTATGCTACCTGGCATCCATGGATGCCTTCCCTTACCGAGTAAGAGCTCATGTAGAGAACACTGAGGCTAGGAGAGCCTTGGGCCTTGGGTCTAAGAAACAGCTGACAGGAGAGGTTTAAAAGGATAGCAGACAAAGTACTCCAGAGAACTCTAGACGATGCTGCTGGGCTATAACAGTTCATCAGTGACCATATTTACATTAAAATCTGTTTGCAGAGAGCATCTGCCATCAATTAGTGGCATGAGCATTAGACACAGAGTCAGGGGATGAAGAAGGACCCAGAGCAGAGACATAGAGCTGGCTCCTTGTGAGGCAAGGGCTCCTTCCAACTCCTTCCAGCTCTTTCCAGCTGAGACCTGGTTTACAGGTCTGCAAATTGTGACCTGAAGATCTGGTGGATTGCCTTGGACCTAGGATGAATTTGATGGTAAGTGGTTGAATAGGAATCTTTTGATGAGGAATAGGGTTATCTAATTGCCAAGCTCTCTTGAGACAAGATTCTGTGAGAACTTCTTCTCTTTGGCCTGGTATTGCCCATACATGTGGTTAGCTGTAGTGTTGGTTAATACACCCCAGTAAATCCATGGTTTCTATTGTCCAAACATCTCGTATTATTGCTGATAAAGTCGAATGTTAAATAACATGGCAGTGTTAGTGCTCTGATGAAGCCTCCACCATTATTATTAATACAGTGCTCACGTCAGGGGAAAGTGACAACAGATTTCTGCTTTCTTTAACATAAGACGGCCTTATACCCCATATGTAATATGGTTAAGGCTTGATCTTCTGAGTTCGTCCCCATCACCCCTCAGCAGTAACTGTTGCTTAGAGTCATTTAACCTGGCCCTGTACACAGTAAAATCAGTATGAGAAACTGTCAGGGCCAAAATGAAAGCTTAGTCCTTACCCTCAGCAACTCTCAAACTCTGAAGGACCAAGTGGAGCGGGCTGTGAGCCCTAATGCTGGACGAGCTGGCTATGACTAAGGACCAGCTGGCCTACTCCTTCCTGGCTCTGGGTCATAGGACAAGTCAGGTTCTCAATTTCCACATATGCAGATGGGGATGAAACAGAGCTGCTCTGATGAGCACGTGAAATAGTATACATGGTAGTGCCCTGGCAAGTGCAAAATTATACTTTAAAAATAGATAATGAATTAATAAATTAAGATTTTTTTCTAAGAGGAAAAAGTAGTTGCAGGGAGATATGTGGCACTATTATTTCTCCTTCTAAGGAAAGTTTAATCATCCCAAGCCAGAATATATAAAGAGATGATTTTAAGAGTATATGAATTAGAAACATTAGGAAGGCTAAGGAAGAAGCTTTTAATATAGCAGTAAGTATACTAATGCTGTATATAAGCAGGTGGCATTTTTCTTTAAGGTAAGCCAGTGTCTAAGTGCTCAAAGAAACCAACGTGCCAGAAATATCTAATTATGACCTATCTCAAACATTCTCATTAAAAAGAAACATGCTTAGAATAAATTTTTATTTGGCACATATGACTGCTTAGGACAAAATTCGTAATCTGTACATAAACTCAAAGATATCTTTGACTCCCACCAAAAAAAAAAGGAAAGAAAGAAAGGAAAATTAAAACCTCCACAGGCTTAGCTCACATAGTCTGGCTGCAGAGTGAGTACCAGAAGCCTACTGAATGTCACTGCTCCCTTACAAGGACAAAGTTCAGGACCTAGCTCTGTGTAGCACTCATCTTGATTTCAAATCCTTGGATCACGTAGTTGTCCCATTAAAAGTGCATTCCCTGTGATGTAGACATAAGAGATCTAGCTCCCAACGTAAGATGGAACTCTATCCTTCTGTGAGTGTGTTGTGGGTGGGGAGGGGTGAGATTCTCATGATAGTAACTGAGTTTTACTATCTTCCAATTGAGAAAGTTTAAAATGCCAAAAAGTCCTAGAAGGTGTACACTATTCATCACAATAACATCTACAAATGTTATAAAAAACAAAAGTCATGTGTGTACACATTTAGCATAAGGTGCCTATACACTGAGTAGATAGAGCTTATCTAGATTCCAACTTCTGTGTGATAAATGCCAGGAGGGTAAGAAGCAAGGGCCAGGGGCTTACAGTTCTTGTTCTCGGAGTCAAGGACAGGCCCAGCTTGAGGCTAGAATCTGGATCCCTGGGCTCTTACAATGTTTTCTAACAAGTTTGGTGACCTAGTACTAGAAACATAACGAGATGAGTTCATGATATTAGAAGCCAGTGGAGGAGGGGCTGATTCAGACAATGGTGAGCAAGAACAGCTGAGGATCAGAGACCAACCATTCTGGCAGACAAACCCACTTTGAGGCAGAAAGGCAGGCTCTGTATCACTTACTGACTATGGGATAATGGACAATGTTATTTAACCAGTTTGAGTTTATTTCTTCATCTATAAAGTGATATTACCTACCTGCAAGAGCCCCAAAGAACAGACACTATATGTAACATTTCTGGTACAAAACAGGCACTGAGCACACAGGAACTCTAGTTAGAACACTATATGCAGGGTGAGTGTATTTGTATGCTTGGAGCCTTTTAGCTTTACAGCAAGGAGAATCCAATATTACTATATATTGGAATATATATATATATATATGTACGCATCTGTGTGTTTGAACACATTTTATTGAACTCATAATGACAATGCTTAGGATAAGGAAAAAATTCAACTCGAAGAACACACCTTGCGGAAGAACAGACCAGTCTACCCTGGATCCTGGTGGTACTGCATGCTAGCAACTCCATTTGTCATCTACTAGACAGAAATGATAACAGCTACCTTGAAACATAAATGAGATCCCTGGCTTTAGCAGGTGCTTACTTAATGCCACTGTCTTTCATCCTCTATGCTGTAGCAGAAGGCTAATGATGTTATTAGTGCTGTCTTGTTAATTATCTGTCTAGAAAAACAAAAATATTTACATTATGACACTGAGATAGATACATGTCAGGCACCTGAAAATTTATCCACATGCAGTATCTTTAGTCTCTAACAGTGTGTGACTCATGTCAACACATGCGCTCCACATGCAGTAGGCACTAAAATGCTATCGTAAGTTCAATATATGAAAGGAATGATAATCCAACTCTAAAATAAGCCACTTTTTTACAAACATAGAGTGTTATCTTTCCTTGAAGTAACTGATTTTAAACTGAGGAAAAACTCGGAATTGGGAAAGCAGGAAAGCCTATTTCCCCCAATCAATAAACAATCAAAAATGGTTCAGTCTGAGTGGGCTACATTATTCAATACTTATGGCTTGCCTGGTTTCTCATTTGACCTGCAGAAACAGACACACTAAATTAGTAAAATTCCTTTGATCTTTCTGCCTCATGAAATAAATGTGCGAAATTCCATCTGCTTCTCCAACTCTCAAACAACTAGTCATGATCCTCCCTGACAAAGACATGCATGCTCCTACATTATTCAAAAGACACCAGCTAGTGGTGGGACTGTGGTTCTGCCATCGAGCTCAGCGATGGACGTCTACCATCACTCCATCCATGTAATTTAGAATCCTCATCCCATCAACAGATGGCTTAGAGCTCCAACAGGTGTATCTCCCCAAGGCAAGACAGGTCACAGACATAAGCACTCCTATGTGGAGGAGTCACTTCTGCCCAGTTCAGAGCCACTCTGATCCTAGAACCACGTGGGCCTCCCTTGCCTGTCAATCTGGGTCTCAAAGCATCTCCTCCCCATATTGTTCCAGATTGTGGACAAGTGTCCCATTACCTGGTGGTCCCATCATTCCTGTATGTTCAACTTTGTCTACAAAAAACACACAGATGTCACAATGTGACAAACTGGAGGTAGTGTCTACTTTGGTGTGGGAGAAAGACATTAGACAGCAGATGAGGGTTGAGGGTTAAGAGGCTGAAGTTTGGCATGTAAACTCCAGGCTCAGAATCACTGAGGATGGACAGACAGCTGTCATGGTATAACAATTGCACCCGATACTAAAATAAAAGTCTCTCTGTCACATGAGAGATAACTGTAGAACATCAGGGACCACTGCATGAATCTGCCCGCGACCACAGGGAAACGGGAATGCACAGGCCTTGTTTCACGGCCTGCTAGTGTTCATCAGCACTTTGCTGGCTGTCTGCTTCTCCTGTCTTGGCTTCTGGCTATGAAGTTTGCCATTTTGTCGAGAAAACAAACACCCGCCTATAGCTCATGCACTTCACTCACAAACACCATCTCCATGAAAACCTAATGAAACGGTAGTAAAAGTGAAATATAGTTCATTAATATTCATAGCATCTCCCACTGCCAGCAGCCATGTGTGTTCTATCATTAGATGAGGAAGCTGTTTGCAGCCTATATCTCAGGGAGCTGTAGTCTTTATCATCAAAGTGACCACCACAGTGGGCAGTTCAGAGGGAGGGGAAGCCCTCAATAAAACTCAAGGCCACCTTTTATCACAAGCTCACTGGGCAGCCTTAGGAGGTTTACACACCATCTCCTATGGTCACAAAATTAAGAGGTGGACTGAGAATGCCAACCCAATTACCTGACATCAGTACTCTGCGGGGCAAATGTTCCACACTCGTGGTCTATAAATGGATATATCTGGGCTTTAGGAAAGAAAGATGGTTCTTAAGAGGACAGAGGAAAGAGCCAAAAATCAAAGCAAATCAGAGCTAGGCCATGGAATGCCTTATAGAACAAAAAAAAAAAGTCTACTAAACAAAACAAAACAACAACCAACAAAGACTTCCTTGAGAAAGAATATGTACTCAAAGGTCTGAGGAAGAAGGCTTATTCAGTAAATGCTTCTTGAGAATACATGAGAAAGTGGAATTTGGATCTCCAGCACCACATAAAAAGCTGAGCATGGTTACTGCCAAACTATAATCCTAGCACCAGCAAGGCAGAGGAGGATCCTTAGAGTTCATTTACCAAAAACCTTACATACCTACACATGCACAGATATACATACATACATACACACACACAAGCATGCACATGCACACATGTACACCACACACACACACACACACACACACACACACACACACACACCAGCACCAGCAAACTCCTTTGCACATGAGGCACACAGAGGCATGAAGAGAACCTGAAAAAAGTTGGCATTTCTAACATTTTTAGGATTTACCTAGAAATTAACCTCAAATTTTAGTGTCTAAATTTTAGTATCCAGTAAAATTCATCCCATTTCAACTTCTTGGGCTAAAAAGTAATCCCTCCCCCTTTTTCTGCTTTGTAAAAAAAAAATGGTTCACTGAGGTAAAATTTACATACTGTAAAATCAGCCATTATAAGGTGAATATTTAGTACATTCATAGTGTTGTACAACTCCCCACATCTAGTTCCCAAATGATTTCCTGAATTGGTGGTAAAAACCCCTTACCCACAAAGCAGTTTCTTCCATGTCCCTTTCACTAACCCCGGAAAACATGCCTGCATTCTGCTGAGTTAACCTATTATGGACTTCATAGAATGTGACCTTTTGTGTCTGCCTTCTTTCCGTAAGCAGGCAGTTTTAGATACACAGCCTTTTTTTTTTTTTAAAGTGGCAGCTATCGATCCTTTTTTTCCCTTTGCTACTGCTGTTTTGACAAATAAAATTGTGTTATATTGGTTTATTAAAATTTGCTTATAAGTCAGCCACAGAAGAACATTTGGGATGGCCCAACCTTTGGCTACTGTGAAGAGTGTTTTAAGAACATGTATATGTAACTATTCAAGTAGCCGGTTGCAGTCCTTCAGGACATAAACCTGAGAATGGAATTCTAGGGATCATATGGCAATTCTATGTTTAATGTTTTTAGTAACTGCCAAGCTGTTTTCCACAAAGACTGTGCCATTTCACATTCCCATCAGCCAGAAAGAGTAGAGAAAATTATTTTAAACATAATCTATGAAAAAATTTCTCAAAATAATTTTCACTAAAATTGGCCCCTATGCTCCATGAAATCTTAGGAGTTTCTCTGAGAATCTTCCTTTAATAGGCCTTGTAAAACCTCTACTCTCCAGCCCCACTCCCCATCAAGTACAGACAATATGGTAATTACCAGAAGAGAGCAGACACACAGAAATGTCTACCATCCAGCTGGCTGCCCAGAACTAACACCCAGACACAATTAGCAAACAAATGTCTGTCTGCAAGTTCCATCAGATGCAGTGATGTCTAATACAGATTTTTAAGGAAGTAAGAATTTATAGCAGAAAAGAGAGATGCGTAGAGGGCAGAGTGGGCCCAGGAAGCCAAGTAGAGAACTGAAACCTATGTAAATAGAAAAGCAGGTATAATAAACAGGAGGCACAGTAGCCACAGGAGAGTACTGAGTTTCACAGCTCTGGAGATGTCCATGGCTTGACTCCTGCAGGAGCCCAGCCACTGAGGAGTGAGACCCTTCATCTCCCTACCAGTACTAAGCAGTAGCGTCTCATTTCCAAAGGGCTGTGGGGAATATATCTCCTGCAGAACTCCCCTCCTACCTGTCAGAAAAGATAATGCCGTCGTTTCTTTAGAAGTGTTCAATTTCAGTAGTAAAACAAGCCTAGCAATTCTCAAGCTGTGCAAGCAAAATTGAAAGTATTTATGTATGATGAGTCTTGCTAGATGGAAAGAGGAGGAGAACAAATATGTATATGCTTCTTCCCTGCTTCTTTACTGCCTGGAGATCAGAACTACACTTGAGCCACACATGCCTTCCTTCTGCAGCCTCCATCACAGCATGACATTACATTTTGTCCAGAGGGAATACCCACCAAAGAACAAGTTGGTGTAAGTACCTTGAGCTCACTTGTTCCAAAGGTGGAGGGGGTTAAAACTAGGGATAAAGCTGGGATGAGTCCCTCTGTACCAAGCACCAGGCAATTGCTCCCATTGCTGAAGTCCAGCAACTTACACCCACCCTTTCCACATTCTTTTTTTTAATATTTATTTATTTGCTTATTATGTGTACAGTATTCTTTCTTCAGTCCAGAAGAGGACACCAGGCCTCATTTCAGATGGTTGTGAGCCACCATGTGGTTGCTGGGAATTGAACTCAGGACCTTTGGAAGAGCAGGCAATGCTCTTAACCTCTGAGCCATATCTCCAGCCCCCCCCCTTTCCACATTCTTAAACTCAAGTGTCTAGGGTAAGGCTGCCTCAGATCTGAGTCCATCATAGTGACAAGCTTCAGTCTGTGCTTACCTGGGGACATGCAAGCAGAATGGACGCACAGCTGGGCATGGTGCAGGCATACCAAGGAAAATAGGCAGGCTCACTATACTCGCACATTCTGCCAGCTTCAGACTTTGACACTGAACTGAATTTCAACCAGGGTGTATGTGTGTGCATGTGTGCGTGTATACATCACATTTGTGTTGCTCTGTCCAGAAGAATCGACATTATCACCATCATGGCCACAGACAGAACAGAACTATAATTATAAGAATCACATGATATCCATGCAGACCAAACACATGCTTCCCATGTGACAAGAAAACAAATACTGATGGCATTCTCTAGAGGACAACTGTCAGTTGTTTGGAGTAGGGGAGAAGCAAGGAAGCTACTTAAACACATTCCTTGGCCTGTGCAAGTTCATGCTGTTCCCAAAGAGTTAAAGGCTGTCCCATACCTCAGCTGATGGCCAGAGATTCTCAAGTCCCTGCTTTCTAGAGTAGGCAGGAGCTGATAGGTAGCTCACAGATAACCCAGGGCTAGGCCCTGTGCCCTGTGGGAGGAGGACAGAAAAGCCCCTGAGCTACCCTTAGAGCAGCTGCAAGGATCACACAGAACCTTGTTCCTGGAAACACAAACACTTGAAT
Source organism: Myodes glareolus (assembly GCF_982192425.1). NCBI lineage: Eukaryota > Metazoa > Chordata > Mammalia > Rodentia > Cricetidae > Myodes > Myodes glareolus. Next base: position 36,798,433 of record NC_142050.1, read on the forward strand.
CACCAATATGACTAAGGACTGGTCAAATTCAAACTATGTACAGTGAAGCAGAGTTTGCCACACACCCAGCTTCATAAAAGGCTACTTCCTGTGCATACCACTGTATTCCCTGAACACTGTATGCAGTGAGCCTTCTAGCCAGCGCATGGAAACCTTCCTTCTCTTGACTTTTGCTGATAATTCTCCAGAATTCTCCTGTGGATTCTCCAAGATAGCATGTATGGTTAGCTTTGGATCCAGGCTAGAGAGAGGCGTGGCTTTGAAAGGCCCTGAAGTTCTTGTTAAATAAGGTGTGCTCAGAAGAGATGTTGCTCTGAAGAAGTCATAGCACTCTGTCCAGCCTGGCTTTGTATCCCTACTGGTAGAGCCAAGCAAGCACAAAGTAAATACTCACAACCACTTGCTAAATAAGGCTTATAAAGCAAAGCAATGAGGCAGAGACACAGGGCCATGACATGGCATGGAAACAGACGAGCCTGGGACAAATAAAAGATGGCAGGCACATTTCTACCTTCAATCTCACTGTTATGGTCAGTGTCAGCAATGCCTAATGTGGATCAGCTAACCCAAAGTGAAAGACACATGGGGACATTCCTTACAGGGCATCTGACAGTAAAGCAGTTAGGTGGCAGTGTTCTGGAAGCTGACTTCTCCCTATATTCCCCAGCAACCAAGTCTAGCAGGCGAATGCACTGCAGATGTGCCTACCTGGATTTGTTTGGGACAACTACCTTCCCTATACTCAGCTGATGGAGACAAGCTGTTTACTGTCACTTTAAGTGTCCACCACTGGCCTTAGTAGCACAGACGGGAATAGGAGAAGAGAAAGGAAAGGCCAGGATTAGGGAGGCTGTGGTTGGAAGTAAGAATTTACAGCTTCTACTCCATGCAAACACAAAGGAGCTGTCAGCTAAACATAGGCCTCATAGCTCCCCAGAATTCACAGGTAGTAAACTCTCTTATTCAGGGAGCTGCAGAGACACTGTATCAGAGACCTGGAGACACTAGGCCCAAGTTACAAGCTGCAGGATGCTGAGCCTTTGCCTGTCTCTAACTTCTTCCCTGTACTCACATAATACAGGCAAGTTGCTTACAATATCTTCATAGTCAGTGGATATCATTGGTCTTGGGTCCCTGTCCTAGTTGAATTTTTTTTATCAATTTGACACAAGCTAAGGCCCTCTGGGAAAATGACTCCATCAGATTGCCTGTAAGAAATCTGTCCAGCGCTTTCTTGAGTAATGATTGCTATGGCAGGGCCCAATCCACTGCGGGTGATCTAAGGAAGCAGGCTGTACAAGCCATGGGGAGCAAGCCAATAAGCAGCATTCCTCCTCTGCCCCTGCTTTGGTTCCTATCTCTAGGTCACTGTCCTTCTTGAGTTCTTGACTTGGCTTCCCTCGATAATGGATTGTGATGGGGATGTGTAAGCCAAACAAATCTTTTCGTTCCCAAGTTGTTTTTTGTCAGTGTTTTTGTTTTATTTTTACCCCGGAGATCAGGTTTCTCTGTGTAGCTCTGGCTGTCCTGGAACTTGCTCTGCCAACCAGACTGGCCTCAAACTCAAAGATTCACCAGCCTCTGCCTCCCGGGTGCCTCTAAGTCAATGTTTTAACACAGAAATAGAAAGCTAGTCCTTAGTAGTGTCTAGAAATCTCTGAGTTGTGGTGAGTTCCATGAGAGGTATGTTTGGGGCCTGACTGGGTGAAAGTAGGGAATATCCAAGATGCAACACAGTTCAGGCTAGAGAACGGCTAGTGAGCAGAGACAGTGGGTTGGGGAGGGACAGGATCCCCAAGACTTGGAATCGTAGGTTAGGGGTGTAGAGGATAGACCAGGAGAGGAGGGACTAGCAGAGGAAGGAGCAAGCATCAGGCAAGGATTTCAGAAGAGAGGAAGACAGTGGGAGCGTGGAAGAGCAATCCTAATAATGCTTAGATAACAGGGTGCCGCCAGCAAGTTCCATACATGGCAAAGTAGCACAGCTAACAGGTGGGGTGACTAAGAGGTCTGCTCAGCAAACACAAGAAACCTTCCCTCAGAAGCGTCAAAGAGAACTGGCAACAAACTAAGCCACCGGGGATGCCAAGAAATATTTACATTTTAACAACCTTCTTGTTTCTTCCAAGGAAACAGGTGAAAGCCACTAATGAGGAAGGACAGGAAGGAGGTTGTGCTCATGGTTGGCCTTGAGCTGCCAAGTGTGTATGTCCCAGTCAGAGCTGCCAGGGTCATCCTTCAAGGCCCTGCAACTGAGGCTTGGACAAGATCATCATACACATCTAGGGCAGTCAGCAGGTACTCTTACTGGGGGGTGGGGAGGCCTTTCCTACGAAATTGGCTACTTCCTGTACTGAGTGTGAAAATGCCCATAAATGGGAGGCCTACAGGAGGGAAAGTCCTATAGGGACAATCACATTGTCACATGCACAGTGGTGTGCAGGCCACAGTATGGCAGGGGAGAGGATAGCAAGCACAAGGAGCCCAGACAGACAGAACCCACTAGTCCTGGATCTCATTTCAGAAACCCCAGAGTCTGGGCATCTCAGTAGGAAGGTCATCCCCTCTCTCCTCTGGCGATCATTGTCCTCAGCCCTGTGAGGACGAGCCTGGGACCTTCTAATGGAACCACACAGAGAGAAGCTGCTTGCTTTCAGTGCCTCTGTCATCAGCAGTTGTTTATCCCAGGCTTGTTTTTATAGATTCCTTCCTCCCCCCACCCAGCCATTTCCAGAAATGACTGTTCCCCTCTTTCTGACCCTTCTGTGGCAGGATAAACAAGACATCTTTTACCCAAACACCACAGGGCAAAACAAAAACAGGAAGAGAAATCAGGCATACTAAAGCTTTTGATTTAAAATCATCAAGTGTTTTTAGAAGTTTTAGGAGAAAATAGATTTAAATTTTTAATTTTTAAAACATTTTGAAATGAAATTTTATTTTCTCTAGCTTTAGAACATGCACATGTTACCATCCCTATACTTAGAGGGTGCACGACTCCATTAACCTTGGACTCTTGCTGCTGATCAGGGTGGATGTCTAACTCTGTATGCCAAATCCCTTCATATTCTAGTGGTTCACATTTGGTGCTTTTATATTTGCCAACATAAGTTCTAATTTACAAAAAGAAGAGGGCTAGAATGCCTTTCTTGGAGGTAGGTAGATGAAAGGAAAGTAACAATGACAGTTTGTTCTAAGTTTGTTCTGAATACAGAACTTTCATTTCCATTGACAGCATCTATGTAAGTAAGGATGCCACCAAAGGCTGTTCCTCAGACACAAGAACTCAGGATATGTATAGGTTTGCTGACCAGTCTACTTACTGCCATTAGAGACATGTACCCCACAAGTAAGTCAACACACGTGGAATAACAAACAGACATACACATCACATGTAGCACACATACTCCACAGTGATGTCTCTGAGCAACCCTCTTGGCTCTGACCTTTGGGATGGTGGGACTGGGTAGGAAGGAACATCAGGTCTCAGTTGCAATTGTGTCCCCTTTCTGTTACTCTCCCCTAGTCCCTGCACAAAGTCACAGGCCACAGGACATCAGTAGGGGGTATAGCAGCAATGTGGCAATGGGCCAAACTTTCAAGCTAGATTGGTGAATCTCCCTTCTCCTCACCAGCCACAGTCTATAACCCCACCCACACACTTGTTATTCTCCCTATTTGCTACTTACTTTGCAGTGTCTTCTGTCCCTTCCTGATGTGGGGGAGAAGCCACTAGCCACATCCCTGACCTGCAGGCTTGTTCCTTGAACTGCTTCTGAGAGAGACTTCAGTGCTGGAGACAGAAGGAAAGTGATGTATGCGCTTGATGCTTGGGGGATGGGGCAATGTGTAAACTGCTAACCATGCCATATCAGACACATACGTCTGGAAAAGATAATGAATACTATGGTCCAGCTGCTCCAGTGGTGCTGGACTGTACCCACGGAGCTGTCTCATTTGTTTCATATAACACCACCATGAATTACTCAGTTTCCTGTCTTAAAAGAAATGAAGCCTCAGAAAAGTTTGGAAACTTGCCTGAAGTCACACAGCCATAAAGTAGCAGATCTGGAACTCAAACCCAGGTCTGCCCGTTACATATAGTAACAATGACAAAAGTAATGGCTACAGTGCTAACAACAGCAGATTAAAATAGGAGCTAGCATTTACTAGAACTTCCTCTGGCCCAAACCCATGCAGGGCAGCTTATGATGAGCTCTACTCTCTCCAGGAAGTCTTTGTTCACTCAGCTCTCTAGTGTGAAAACAAGGTTAGAAGGTGCCCAAGTATCATATCCAAAAGCCTCAAAACCAGAAAAGAAACAAGAGGGCATGGGGCCCAGGGCACCACCTCCAGCTCCCCCCGTGTTGTTAGTCAGGCTTTGCCTGTCACTCCTGGGGTGGTCCTTTCTAACTTCTAACAGGACAAAGCAGATGCTTGCTGACTTTGGTGAATTGGCTGGTTAAAGGTTAGGACCACTGACTCCAGGTTTTAACTGCAATCTGACTGGCAGAGAGATATGCTGGTAATATACATTATTAGTGTGTGTGTGTGTGATCTGTATAATCCCCAAAACACATTTGTGTGTGTGTGTGTGTGTGTGTGTGTGTGTGTGTGTTATGTTATGATCCCTAAGAGGCTGAAGTTGGGTCTCTATGATGCAGGGCTCAGAGAAGCCAAATGACACGGCCTCAAGGAAAGGACTTGTCTGAGGGCTAACACAGAGCTTGGCATGCAAGAGTGTCTGGTACATGACAGAGAGCTGTGTTGTGAAGCACAGGAAACTACTGTCATTGCCTACCACCAATTCCTGCAGTCACCCCTCTCCACAAACGAGTGTCAGGGGCAGGTAGCTCGAACCTCCATAATTCATGGATGGAGAGTGTGGAAATAAAGTGGCTGACGTCCCACCCGCCTCTGTCATTTCCCTAACTGTGCTCCACACTTAGGCCTACCTATCCTTATCACCTCTGTAGACCATCTTAGAGACCAGCCCCACACTACAGCTGGAGGAAGGCAACAGGGGTTAAAGTGGAGATGAGACCCTACGTCCCTACAATACAGCACAGAACTCAGCTTTGCATTCTTAGCCTACAATCCTTAAATCTGCCTACAAAAGCATTTTCCTTTAAATCTTTCCCACTTAAAAACAGCATGCATGTGACTGATGCAGAGGACAGCAGCCAACAGCTCAGACCCAGGGCTGCAGCTCACATGGGATGGGGATCACACTATCCCACCTTGGTGCACTGTGGCTTCGGTGTTCACTGTGCTTGACTTCTGTCTTGGAGCAAGCCTCAGAAATGCTGGAGCCTATTCAGTCTTCACACACACTCAGCTCCAAAGGGTGCAGGCAAATTAAAGAGACAAAGGCAACCCTGATTCCAGAGACCACTGCTCTTCCTATGCTCTGCTCCAGAAGGCCGTGTGCAGACTCCTCACAGGGGGATGGAGTCTATGGCCAGAGGCTGTTCATAGGACACTTATAATGGTCAGTATCTTTCTGATAGCCCTTACTCCTGATTCTTGGGTCATCTACCAAAGAGACCACCTGAACGCAAACCTTTGTTTGCCTCAGGGATCTGCTTATGGGGAACCCTAAGACAATGGTTCCTTTATATCACCATCTCAAATCCTCTCCAACATCAAGGGCCATACACTTGGGTAACCCCAAAACACTGATCCACCATCTGGCAGGGCTATGCTTGGCTTGTTTTATCTCCGTCACCCCTCTTTACAACTCCATGTGAGTCAGCAGCTGCTGGGGACACAAAAGAGAAGGGAAGCCATGCACCTCTGCGGCAGGGTGTGAGCTAGGAGCCCGCTGAGGGGACTAAGGGCAGCAGAGACCTGATGCCATGGGGAAGATGGGAAACAGCTAGAGCCCCAAACACCTAGGAGAACAGCAAAGTGACCAGAGGGTAGCCACTCCTCAGTTTAGTCAGAGAGGGACCAGGGCAAGGGAACTCATTCCACTTAAGGTTGTGGCAGCCCTTGCATAGCTAAGGGCACTCCTACTCATATCTTGAAAGCTCAGCACAAAACACAGTGCCTGGCACATACTTGGAATTCAAAAAATTGTCTGAATGGGAATTATGGCTCTCAACACAGCTGGGGCTACAAGGAGTGTGCTGGAGCAATCAACAATAGGTGCCAGCCTGTTGAAGTCATCCAGAAGTCACGTACAGCACCATCTCCTTCGCTGGGCATCTGCTTTCTTATTCCCACCCCACTGCAAACACACTCCTCTGAATCACCCACTCCTTCAATTTGCCAAGCCTCATGGCCTCTTGTATCACACTCTCTATTTTTGTATTTCCACATCCCCACCACTGACTTTTGGGGTTTAATGACAAGACATTTAACAAATGGGCCCTCAGTCCTACCCATCACTCAGAAGAAAGTATCTCCTTCTCTAACCTTGACAAGGTGCACTGCACACAGAGAGAGACTCTGAAGCCCACCCCGCCTGCAGCACAACCACTGAGAGTGGCAATGACAACAACAAAGGAGAAGGGAGGAACTTTAGAGGTGATGGAGATGTGTGCGAATAGACTGGTTTTGGATGGTGTGTCTCCATCCTCAAACTCTACAGTTAACAGCTACAACTTGTCAACAGTTTTCTGAATGTCAATTCATTAAAAGTCTGTTAAAAAGGAAAGCAGCCAGGCACAATAACACAGGCCTGTAATTGGAGAATTGTAAGTTCAAAGCTAACCTAGAGTAATAGATAGAGTTCAAGGTCAACCTGAGCAAATTAGAGAGACATTATCACAAAATACAAAGTTTAAAAAGGGGGTGGGTGGGGCAGATGTAGCTGAGTAGTAGGGCACTTGCCATCATACCCAAGGCCCTGTGCTCAATCCCTAGTACCAGGGAGTAAAAGGAAAGGGTAAGAGAGAAGGAAAGGAGAAGGAGGAGGAGGAGGAAGAAGAAGAAGAGGAGGAGGAAGAAGAGGAGGAAGAGGAGGAAGAGGAGGAGCAGGAGGAAAGCATTTGCTGTGAAACTTGACCAATGCCTGTTTTTGTCTCACTTCCAGCATACTTGCATATTAAATTGGTTTGGCATGGTAGATATCTCCAATTTCTAACAAGCACCATGGAGATTCTGGAGTTGCAGGGTCCCTAGAGCTCACTTTGAAAGCAACTGGCTTACACCTTGAGCCCAAAGGTAGTTCCAGCCCTCCCATCTTTAGGCTTAGAGACATGCAGCTGGCAGCCCTACAAGGCAGAAAGCTGAACTGAGTTTCCAGGGAACCGATACCACTTCTGCATTTGGGCCCTCAGACTCCAAGGACACTTGAGAGGCTTCTGCTGTCTGAGGTGTATGTTCACCTGCTGTCTTGAATACATGCACATATGCCTTTCCTTTTCTGTACCTATGCACATCAGCACCCCTGCACAGAGTGCTAATGTTATTATCTTTTCTCACGAGCATGCCCATGCCTGCAGGTCATGTATGGGCTTCACTGTGGGACCCAAGTCAGTGTTTATGAGCATGCACAAACCCTTGCTATCATGTGTATAGCAAGGTTGCAGCTGGGAGATACTCAAATACACATAGACTATGATACTGAAAATTACTTTGTATTTATTAACAATTACCAGGTAGTTATGAACATGAATTAATAGTTACTGAAAGACTAATTTCAAAACATATACCATATAACTAAGGTCCCAGAGACAATGGAGATTTGAAGGGAGCTAACCAGCCAAGACAACTTACTGATCACTTCTTCATAGAAACAAAACAGTGTCTCTGTTTGCTTTTATATGTGTTTAAGTTACTATCCTCCGATGTGAGCCAGCACATCCTCTCTTCTGTTATCTCTATTAGTAACAGAAGGCAGGTTTAAGACCTAATATTTGCCATATACAACCAACTGCTTGCAAAGCTCCTTTTTCAAAATTGGTCAATCACTTTTTATAGATTATGATCTGTATACGTTATATTATTTTTGAAACTTCTGTTTGTGGCAACACCCTTTATTGGAGTGTCTTACACCTTTAGCCTACAATCTAGTGTTGTGGAATATGCCCTGTTTGTGTTCATAGGCTATGAAGGAAGGATCCTAGTGGGGGTCAGTGACACCAGAGTCACCCAAAGGGTAGACTGTCTACCCATAGCCAGAATCCCCACCTCTGACCCACAGGCTGATGAGCACAAGTCCTGGTCACAACAGAATCCAGATGGAACAGTGTGGGTGGCTCACAGCTAACAATCTATTCGATGAGTCAGGGAAACAGGTGGTGGGGGCAGGACCAGGACTGAGGCTAAGGGGCCCTGTCAGAGACTATTACTTTGTAGTGGCAGTAGGATTTGTTTTTAGTTTCTTTTATTTTTTTTTGGTGGTGGAATTTTTTTTAACCAAATCCTAACAGACCAGAACTTCAGAATCCAGTCTCAGAGAAAGCAAAGTCACCAAACAGAAAATCAAAACAAACACTGTATGTTCTCTGGTAAGTCAGGCCTGTTGTCAATCATCAGAAAAGTCAAATGCACTAAGGGTCCACAGGTTATAGGTGGGCCACCGTACAACATAGACTTCTGTTCTCATTCCTGATTACAGTTACTCCCTGGCCTTTGTGCCCCTCCCCCAAGCTTTTGTCTATTGCGCCTTTTGCCATCTAACTGTACCATCACTAACCTCATCAGATGATTATTTCTCCAAGGATTTACAGAAGCTTCTATCGTGTCTCTCTGATTAAACCCCAGCCCTGACTGTCAGACCTCATACCTCCACCACTGAGCTCCAACCCAGGCCACTTGCACGTCCCTAGTCTCCCACCTTCCCTCTCACTACAAGGCCATGGCACAGACTCTCAGCCCCAGCCATCTCACACTTCTTGAAGCTCTACCTCAGACCACTCATCACAGCTCTCACTCTGCTCAGCCAGCGAAGCCCCTTCCCTGAGCGCTGTGGGCTGTTCACTCCCTTCTGCTACCCACTTCAATCTGGTATACAATGGGCTCATGAGGAGTATCTGTTGAATAATCACACCCTTGGAATACCAAACATCAGAATTATATTTCTAGAAATTTTTTTAATCTGAAAGGCAATTAGCTCAAATTTTGAGAACATACCTTCCTTCCTATGCCCTCAAATATGTAGATACCCAGAGCTACTAAATCAGTGTCTGATAGATGAATGGAATTAAAATTTCCATCTTTACCTAAAAACCATTTTAGAATTATCTGGAAGACAGTCTCTGCACCCAAAAGAATCAAATGAAAAAGAGTATTTTTAAAAATTACAGGCATTTATACTGTCCTAAGTTTTAAAAATCTTTCCAATCTGTTTGTCTAGTTATTTATTTATTGTGTGTGGTATGTGTATATAGACACATTTATGTGCCCTGGCATGTATGTAGAGGTCAGAGGACAGAGGTCAGTTCTCTCCTTCCACCACACGGGTCTTTGGGACCAAACTCTATCAGGATTGTTAGCAAGCACTTTTATCCCCGAACCACCTCACCAGCCCTTATGTCCTGTTTATATATATTCACTTTTGGGGATTGTAACAATGGTCTGAAGGGTCTCAAAAACATCTATACAAAATATTTTTAATAGAGCAGAAACAAAATTGTACACATTGCCACCTTCAACTATCTTTTGTCCAACAGTGGTTTGTTTTGTTTGTGTGGGGGGGTGTGCATGGTGTGTGTGTGTGTGTGTGTGTGTGTGTGCGCGCGCGTGGTGTGTGTATGTGTTTTAGTGTTTAATATCTGGTCTTGTTTTTAATTTACCAATCATACTGACAGCAGAAATGCCCCAGTATCAGGTAATTACTTACTCAAAAATACCAAACCTTGCTATCAATGGAGAATTAAATAACGACCTGGTAGGAAATTCTTTAGTGAGTTAACACAGGTAAACAGGGTCCCCTGCCACTGTGTTCTTCTGGGCATGAGCACCTGAAAGGTGGTACCTTGGAAGAAGTCTGATCTCAGCTGGAACAAGGTTTCTCAAGAGTCTCTGGGGGAAGGGGTAGGGAATGGAGACTTTCATGGGTCAGGGACCTCTTCCCCCAGAGGGCACAATAGCTCTGGGATGGTATCTAGCATAATTCTGTTCATATAACTCTCCAGATTCTTAGAAATCTTGAGAATTCTTAGGAATCCCAAGAAAACTTGAGAAGCAGCACTGCTGAGTTACCCTCATAGCTGACCTTCAAGGCATAGGCTAAGCTGGAAGACACAGCTCCGCCCCTCCATAAGACTCAGGAAGACCTGAAAAAGCAACCCTGTTTTCTTAAAGTCACACATCGGGCTTTCCTTACAGAATGCCAACAGCAATTCTGTGGCAGGCTAGAAATACAGGGTGCATAATTAAGGGGGCATGAGAAGAGACAGGAGCTCCTCACTCCAAAGTCTAATTTGCCTTTCCTATTGACTGAGCATCAGCAAAGTTCAATACAACTAACAAAGCCAAAATTGCCCACAGAAATTAATCATGTTTTTCTAAAGATATCTCAAAAATCTAAAAGCAAAGATGTTAAAAGCAAATGAATTAGGTCCACTTAGGGTCAGAATGTCTGCAACTTTTGAGTTTTACCTTTTAACACACACCTCTCTCATTTCTAAATCTAAACTATGTACCTCATAAAAACCCTCATTATTTCATTTACAAATAGAAAATCTTTAATGTAAGAGAAATAAGTAAACTTACCCATGTATTTTCACTTGTTTTTGAAACTTTACTTAAATTTTAAGCTTTGCTTAATCTTTGTTGCTGTTGTTTTGCTTTTTTTATTTTTTGAGACAGAGTTTCTGTGTGTAGCTTTGGAGTCTGTCCTGGAACTCGTTCTGTAGACCAGGCTGGTCTTGAACTCAGAGATTCGCCTGCCTCTGCCTCCTAAGTGTTGGGATTATAGGTGTGGGCCACCAGTTACAACCTTTAATCAATTCATACGAACTTATATGTAGTCAATCGTGACTTTCTTGAGCCTTCCTTCCTGTCCTGAGTATACATCATCCTTTCCCTACGCCTCTCTACCTAAATACTTAATAAACTCACCAGCTTTGCTTCACCCTGGCCCTTGAAGCTCCTTTCCGTGGCTTTGTTGAGTATCCAGCTTAGCTAAGTGAATCACCGAGAGGAAGTAGAGCTCCTGGGGCTCTGGGAGGCGGTGTTGGTGGCAGAGCCAAGCACATACCTAGCTGTTGTGGAAAACAAGTGGCTTCCTTCCTTCCAGGTCCCTCAGGCTGAGAACAGGAAATTCACTTTTATATCACACTATTTTTTTTTTATCATACTTGATGGGGACTTTGGGAGTGGCAATTAATACAGTCCTACTTAATATCATGGAAGGACAGAAAATGATCATCCCTTTGAAAGTGAGGTGTCCCTAGTGGCTAATGTGCCAGGTTCAAGACAGAGGATCCCCGGAGAGAGACAGACCCTGCAGGACAAAGGCCCACCTGGCAGGCCCCGGGGAAGGCTGATCTCTCTGTCCAGGCAGCTAGAAAACACCTTGCTCGCTCAAAATGTCCCAGAAAGTATGCTCTTTTAGGACAAGGATCTTAATGACAGACAATCAAAGAGTTTCTCTTGTCCTCTCTTCCCAAGTAAAAGGTGGGGTAGTCAGGCAAATCACCCTGAATAGTATGGTCTAGATGACTGGATGAGTGGGGTCAAAGCTGGATGCTGTTCTCATAAGCTCCCACTGACCTGTGTGTGTGGTAGCAATCTGGCCATGCCAGGGCTCAGATGAGGCCTGTGTTAGGCAGAGTATCACGATTAATTTGGAAACTGAACATCATTCCATGGCTCTGGGCCCCTGACCATAGTTTAAGGTTGTCAAGCTGGCCTTGAGGACATGAGACGATGGAGGCCCCTGGGGAGAGGGAAACAGTTCTGCCTAGAATTTTAGGTAGTAGTCACTTAAAGCCTAAAGGAAGGGGGGGTACCATGAGACCCCAAAAAAAGGTGTCTCAGAAGGAAGTAGGGATGCAGGAAGTAGAGGTGATTGTGCCTGTTGAAGAATGACAGTCAGGAGTTCTTAAGTGCCCAATAGTAAGCAAACAGTCTTTATCACCCCACGAGGTGCTCAAATGGCTGAGCAGGCCATAAAGCTGGTGAGAGGGACATGAAGTTCAAGTAGAGGGTTTAGTCCTGCCCCCGTTCCCATGGAAACGCCACTGCTGTAGCCATAGCCTTTCTGAGCTAGGGTCTCTGAAAACAAAGTAAGACTCCAGAGTCCTCAGCAGAAGGGGCACGCAGTGGGCGGAGTGACAGTGGGACAAGAGGGCATGAATACAAAAACAGCTTCAGAACCCAAACGTAACTCGGGTCAAGTTTGTACAAGGATGCACTGCTTATTAAATGTAGTTAGTCTCCATGATTAATTTTCAGCAAACTTCAATGAAGCTGGATTCTGTTCACTATGAGCAATACAGGTTAACTAAATAATAAACCTCACACAGCCCTTGACTTGGCACAGTTTTCCGTATTCAGGCCGAGAACTGGAAGAAATGGCCTTGGCATCCTGAATTTGTGAGTCTAAATATAAAGTGACAGCAACAGCCTCCATTGCAGTAATTGGAGAGCACCCCAGCAACAGCCACCTCTGGGACAGGCTGCTTCTCTGTGATGGACCACACTGAGTTGGCTTTCAAGGAAGGGCCAGGCACTCTCCAGAGAATATGGGTTCTTGGCCTCCTTCTCTACTGAGGAAGGGTGCAGTTCCCACTGTCCAGGCTCCACCTGACCGGGTGGCTCCAGAAGTGAGCCCAAGGCTCCCTTCCAGACTGAATGGGGGAAGGAGAGCAAGCAGGGGTAGATTTATTCTTACAAGTATGCAGCAGTCTGAGAAGTCCTCTGAAGAGCAGAGGGCAGTATGTATATCTGAATTCACAGAGAAAGCCATCACCATCCCATATCAGATGCCAGAGCAGGCACTAAGAAATCCCTCTTAAGAAGAATGGAGAAGACTTGTGACCCATTCTTTGAGTCAGATGAAAACACAACGAGACAGAGAGGAAGATATGACTGAAGGCTGAGGGTGAGGGAGAGATGCAACCGTGCTGCAAGCAGTGACTAGGCCCCGAGAGGAGCAAGTCAAGACGGGAGGCCAAATAGACAGGGACTGGGTGTCACAGGCCAGCAGTGGTAACATAGCTCAAGTCTGTCCAGTCTTTCTTCTGGACCCTTGAAGTAGGTATAAGAGAGCATATCCACCATCTGGGTATGGGACAGGAGGTAGATAATGTTTCCTGACATAAAATTATCATGGGAGGGAGCAACTGGCCCCAGGGCAAAGATTCTCCCTTCCTCCAGCGTTTCCACAGGACCTAAAAGTCTTCTCAGAACACTGCTGTTAACCTATTACACTCTTCCCCAACACCCACCCCCTCCAAACCCCTGCTTGTTCAAAGTTTTCAGGACTTGTTCCAGGTACTACTCACAAATCCTCTGGTCTGGCCAGGCAGTTCTTCTCATCTCCTAAATGAGCTGACATTTTGCTACCCTGTACCTGTTATTGGCATATATCCCTTCCTGTTCTAGTTATCTAGGTCTTCTCCATCCAGAAGAATCTGACTTCTCCACTCTTCACCCAACTCCCCAAATCCTTTCCAACTCACAATAGCAGGCCAAGAATGTTACCTTCTTATTTGGCTTTTCACTGTCACTCCTATCTGCAAGCATTCTAATTTTCCAACTACATTAAGGTCTCTCTTTTTGTTTTTTAAAAAGATTTATTTATTTTTATGCATAGCAGTGTTTGCCTGAAAGAATGTATGTATACTATGTGTAGGTCTGGAGAGAGACCTACATAAGAGAGTCCATAAGAGAGTTATGGAATCCTTCAGAACTAGATTTATTAATAGTTGTGATCTGCTATGTGGGAACTGGGAACCAAACTGAAGTCTTCTGCATAAGCAGCAAGTGCTCTTAACCACCACTGAGCCACCTCTCCAGCCTCCAGATTAAGATCCCGTTCTGGCAGCAACCACTAGCTGTTTGTAACTCTGCCATAGTGACTCTCTCTGCACATCCCTGTGGATGCCACTGGACCTCCTGTGTCCTATGACTATTTCCATGGAAAAAGTTTTACCTGTAGTATCTGGATTGCAAGTAGGTAGAGCAGACGGCTTTAGAGACGTGACTTGCTGAACCAAAGTCAATGACCTTCACCCGGTATGGCTGTCTAGATGGATCTACCAGCATGATGTTTTCTGGTTTGAGGTCAGCATGGATAAGACCCAGGCTTTTGAGTTTCATCAAGGCTGTAGCTACCTGCTGGAGGACTGGGCGAATGTACTTGAGGGGCAAGGGGCTAAACTTGTTCTGTTTCAGAAAGTCATAGAGGTTCTGCTCCAACATCTCAAAGACTAAGCACGTGTGATTCTTGTGTTGGAAGCACTCATAGGCCCGCACAAAGTTGTAGTCATCTGCACTCTCTGTGCTCAGCCGGGCTAGGATGCTCACTTCAATCTGACCTTGCCGGGCATAGGAAGGGTGGTTTTTTAAGATCTTAATGGCCACAATTTCATTGGTGCCCCGTTTCCAGCACTTGACCACTTGCCCAAATGTTCCTCTGCCTAAAAACTCTAAAACCTCATAGGTGTTGGTCATGGAACACAGCACTTCATGCTGCACCAGCTGATAGTCGCCTTCGCTGTTAGAGCCACTGTTTTTGGAGGTGGCAGTGGATGTGGTGGCAGTAGCTACAGTGGCCCCGCTGGCATTATTCTGAATCATGGGTGGATGCTCTTCAATGATCTGCACACTGCTTGTGTTCTCAATTTCCTCACTCTTTCGCTTGAGTCCACATTTTTGGTAGGTGTCAAGGAGGCTCACAGTGCTTCGACGCATTAGGTTATGTGGTCCGCCGAGGACTTGCCCGGTGACAGAAGTGCTACTTGCTGATGTTACAACTATGTGTCCAGTACTTCCTGGGAAGATGATGGTCTGCTCGTAAGGTAGGCTTGGGTTTGGGATTGGCAAGGAGGTGCTGACGGTTGTGGAGGCTGGCTGAGAAGGTGGTATGTTCTTGCTCTGGCTGTACGCTTTGCTATGGGAGCCGTACCCAGTCATGTCCCAGTTGGAACTTGGCTCTACTTTTAGTTTCTTCACACTACAGAAGGCACTTGATTGAAGGGTGTGAGGGGAGAAAACTTGCACATGTGAGGCCATACCTATGAGGAAAGAAAAAGGAAAAATAAATATTTGAGTTACTCCTCCATGAATAAACTCCATTGATTCATTTAAACTCTGATCAGATTGTCCTTCCACTTCAAAAGAAGCTTGAGGACTGGAGAGATGGATTAGTGGGTAAAGTATTGCTGTGAAGTATAAACACTTGAATCCAGATCCCCAGAACCTATGAAAGCTGGCACAGTCACATGCACATGTGATCCCAAAGCTCCCACAGCAAGATGGGTGACATAGACAGGAAATCTTCCAGAAGCTCATGGGCTAGTTAATCTGCCATATGCAGCACAAGCAAGGCCAAAGGTAAGGGCTAACACCTAGTGTTGTCTTCTGGCCTCTAAACATTTCTTGCACGCATAATGATTTTTTGAGAAAGCAAATCGATTCCACTCAGAAGCACATTCTAGTCTCCTTGTTTGTGAGACTAATGGTTCCCATGTTCTGTCATTAGACCTACCAATCTTAGGAGACTCAGTAATCAAGTCAAGAATCAGATACAGAACTGGGACTTGGTCCATCATTTATTTCTTGTAACAGAAACCACTTCCTCATTCCTATTCAAGTTGCATCTTGATAAATCTGAAGACTGTATCAAGTACCCAGGTAAGTATTACATACTTAGCTCCTCCATATAGTCAGCTTACCCTTCTCAATAGAACCTAAAAACCAGGTTTACCACTTCTAAAAAACATGTTCCCAAAAAGACCCATCTCAGGGGCCTCTCATGATCATCTGTGTTCTGCATGAGACATACTACCTACCACCTAGCATCCTGGTCATCTTGAATTCAGAAGAGTTTTATATGGATGATTTGGTGTTTAACTGGCTTAAAACATCACAATGCAGGCATAAAGGACTGAACATGATTACATGATTTGTAGCACTGACAGAGAGAGACAGACAGGCAGACACACACGAGAGAGAGAGAGAGAGAGAGAGAGAGAGAGAGAGAGAGAGAGAGAGAGAGAGAGAGAGAAGTTGGGTGCAACTTTGTCTACCTAGCACTGGGGAGGCGGCAGAGATGGATGTATTCTTGGGGTTTATTGGCCAGTCAGTCTAACCTAATTGGTGAGCTCCAGATTCACTGAGAGTCCTCATGTGGACTGTGATTAAAAGAGGCACAGATGTTTACCTGTGCCTGTACGTACGTATACACACACACACACACACACACACACACACACACACACACACACAGTGGAAGTTGAGGAAGAGAAAGAACTATGATTTCTTACTGACATATCTGCAACCTAGATAATTTTGAAACTATTTAAGACCTTTCTGGAGTGCTATACAATTTATAATTGTGGTGATATTGGAAAAAATTTTTAAATATATATATGTATAAAAACACAATGACAAGAAAGGGAAAACCCTTAAAGGTACAAGAAGAAACAAACACCAATTACCTTCTAAGCTACTCTGATAACCATTTATGTGTATATGCATGTTTGTGTGTGTTCATGTGCATACATATATCTGAGTATGCATGTATATGTGTATAGAGACCACAGGTTTCATAATGGATGTCTTCCTCAATCACCATATTTTTGGAGACAAGTTTCAATGAATTCATATAGCTCACTAATTCAACTAGACTGGCTGGCCAGCAAATCCCAAGAGATCTTCCTGTCTCTACCTTTTTAGGTGAATGCTAAGAATGGAACCCAGATCCTCATGCTTATGTGTCTTTCTGAATGAGTCATCTCCCCAGCCTCACTACCATTTCTTGCAAAAGCAGTTAGAAAGTGGAGAGTCTGTCCAACTCCACTGATACTTAACTATTTAGCTTCAGCTGCTCTCCGACCCCCCAGCACTAACTAGAGTGATTATTTAACATCTTCCTCTTAACCCCATCACTTCTCCCCTGACCCTCCCTCTCTTCAGCAGATCCCCACCTTCTATTTCGTGCAGAATTCCAAGGTCAGTCTCAAGTTCTGATAGTCTCCTAATCTATAGTCTCCCATTTTTCTCTAGAATCCTGTTTTTGCTGTTCTTTTTCTTTGAAGCTATTGATTCTCTCTGTTTATTGAACAGAAGTCTTTAGCCGGTACTGAATAAAGTTGTCCAGATGAATCACTGACCTAACGCCTCCCTTCTGCCTTCAAGTGTGTATGAATGCACAACTTCCAACGTGAAAGGTAGGAGTAGCAGTCATAGCCCCCTCTTCACTCTTTCCTTCTTACCTGTAAATCGATGCTTGTTGTACTCTTTTCTTCAATGCTCACTCTTAATCCTGTCCCCCAACATATCCAAATACCATACACCTGTGTTCTTAAGGTAAATAACTTCCTAATTGCCTAATCCAGTGGCCCTTTCAACCCCTTTTCTCCTTCACCTCCCTGCAGCATCAGACACTGCTGACCTGACGACCACTTCCTTCTTGATGCTCTTATCTACGCTGATGTGAATCTGTAACTGTCTTCCTCCTCCCCATGGTTAAGTACACAGGGTTAAGGCAGTTCCTGTTATCCCTCCTTTAAAATGCTGGTGCTTCCAGTAGTCTGTCTCCTCTGAAAGGCATCATTCATTCAGACAGTTTAAGCAGTCATCTCTAAGAAGGCAGCTTCCATATGGCTACCATGGACCAAGTTCTCGCTTGAATGTTCCACCAGCAAATTTTTGCCTCCTGCTACATCAAAGATGATCTTCAAAGCTGAACTCCTTGTGTTTTCCTCAAAACATAATCATCTAATCCTCCACTCTAACATTTCCTTTTCTGTTAATAAAGTATTTATCTAGTTGCTTGGTTCCCAAACTGTGGATTTACCTTGATGAGCCTTCATTACTTCAACAGGCAAAAGATACACTCAGTATCGATAGATTTCTCCTTCCTTTAAAATGTCTTTTTTTAATTAAAAGTATTTAAATAACCCTATAAGGCAAAATGTCTCTTGTATCCAACTCTTTAATCCTGTTCTTTTTTGCCACTCCCAAGTTGAAATTATTACTTTTCTTTCTTTTTCTTTTTTTTTTTCCCTCCAAGACAAGGTTTCTCTGTGTAGCTAGTTGTCCTGGAACTGCTTTGTAGACCAGGCTGTCCTTAAACTCACAAATATCTGCCTGCCTCTGCCTCCCAAGTGCAGGGATTAAAGGTGTGCACCACCACCACCCAGCTGAAATTACTACTTTTCAAAAGTAACCCTAAAGTAAATATAGGAACCTGACCTACCTGAATGATCTTTAATGTGCCTGTATCTGGCCACCAGATCTTACTACAGAAACCTCTGAGCATTGTTCCTCTGTCCAAAAGCTTCTGGTGATGCCTTAGTTTCCGGAAGATAAAGTTGAAGAGACAGCATACATCTTGATCCCAAAGCCCTGCTAGCTGCATCCTCAAGCGCTGGTTTCCCAGCAGTCTCAAGTCTGAACTGGTCCCCCTCGTCTTCCGAGAAGAGACTGCTCTTCACTTGCTTCTTTCACTCTCCAGCACATGTGCCTTCTGGAACAAAGTCACTGCTTCTCCAGTTTAGAGTGCCAAGCCTGAGTTTTTGAGACAAGGTCTCATATAGATCAGGCTGCCCTCAAACTCACTATGTAGCCAAGATGACCATAAACTACTGATCCTCCTGCCTCCATCCTCCCCAGTGTTAGTTAGGATGTGAGCCACCACATTTGACAAGTAGTTTCTCTCTTACATTATCTACATGTTTAAGCCATGTTTCCACAACTAGACTATATTCTGGCACCAAGGACTACAGATATACCTCACACCTCTTTGCTTTTTTCTCATACTTCTTTGTGTCTTCCCATAGCAGGCCAAATTTAGAGTGCATGGTGACCACTGCTAACTGAAAAAAAGTCAGTAACTGCCTTGTCACCAGTCACATATCCAAGAAAGCTAGCCTGACTTGAAATTAGAGAAAAATCTGCCAGTGTCTTTCTTCCCAAATAAAGATTTTTATAAAGCAAGAGAGAGGGCTGTGTGTGTGGTTCATGACTACATTTGCAGTGCCTGGAAGGTAAGACAGGAGAATTGAGAATCTGAGGCTATCTTGGGTTATGCAGCAAAACCCCAACCCAAAACAAACAAATCTCTAAACTCTAAAATGAAAAAAAAAAACCTACCAAAGCAGAGGCTAGTTAGCTCCTGTCATGGGCTGGCTGGGCAGTCATGCTCTGCTGTGCTCTGACTTCTTAGAGGCAGGTCTGGTCTAACCCTAAATCCTACTCTAAATCTGCCTTTACCCATGAGTCAACAGAGACTTCCCTTCTGGTTTGAAAGCTGACTCCAATCTTGACCTGGGTACTATGACTAATATGCCTGTATATGTCTGACATAATTATTGTTTGACATGATTATTTTAGTTTGTTATACAATCATATTTTCACCTGATTTTTATGTCAATATCTTCCTAATACTATAAGTAGAGAAAGTATCACTTAAATGTTCATATAGTTATAAATGCTATAAACCAGACATGTCCAACCTATGGCTCACAGAACGCATGTGTTCCAGTACACTTATGAATGGGGCCCAACACATTTTGTTACAATGTCTAAAGTTTTGACATCCTTGAAGCAATAGAAAAAAGGTTATACAGCAAAAACCTTGGCTTTTAGCTACCTGTCCCTGAAAAAGACTACACAAAATTAACATCTGGTTCAGCTTCTGTCCTTTGAGTGTACCTTGCTCCTCTCTCTTTAAATTACTGTTAGAAGAAAAGAGAGGAGGAGGTGTAAGGAGAAATAAACTGATTACACACAAAGCTCCGGAGGCATTGGTCCTTGTCCTCACTGTTTTATAAGTTCTTGGTGGAAAGGCCACACTGCAGAGTGGAATTTTACAAAGGGGAAGAGGGTAGCTTATGACTTATTTGTTATTGGGATGATAGCCAAGGGTCATAAAACTGTGGAAATCATCACTGGCTGCCTTGGGTGACAGATGCCCAGGATCAGCAAGGAGACCTGCATGGCTGGAACCTCCCTGCACCCTTCACTGTGGCCAGCTGCCTCAGATTCTGGCTGTGGCTGCTGTGGCTACTGCTGAGGTCAACAGTCACCATTCCGAGAAGTAGACCTAATGTTTCTAACAACCTTTTTACCTCTGTTCATGGCACAGTCCATTTTCCTCTGGGAAATAGAATGCTGAACAAAGTAAAGCTAAAGAAAGATATTAATGATGTTTTTTTTAAGCCCTAAAATCTTTATAAGAAATAAAACACTGGTTTCATTTTAAAATAATCTCACAGCCACAACCAAACTTATTTCCAAACATTTCTCCTTGAAATGATTTTCTGGAACAAACCTTCCTGATTAGTTCAGATTTCTGTGAGTCAAGCTTACAACCTTTGCCACTCCATTTATTTAGATCCCTAAGGCAAGGGACAAGGAAGAAGGTGGGAAGACCTGTATGTTTTCCACTCGAAAGGAAGTGCTAAATGTTTCCTCTCATTTCTTTATGGTCTGGCCCTCTGGACTCTTCAAGGACTACTGACCTTCTGGACACACAAAATGGTAATATTAATAATTTCCCCCCAAAAATAGCAGGGGCTGACTGAACATTTTCAGCTTGATCCTATTGAAAACTTCAATCTCTGCTCTTCCTCTTAGGCTTTTAGAAGAAAAAGTAGATTTGTCTCTCTTTAGTGGGAGGGTAGGTCTTAACTCCCTGGAGGGCAGGAAATAACACAATAAATCTGCAATACTACACCTGCTCCTTAGAGGCATAGCCCACCCAGACCTCTCTGTAAAGCCTTGGTGGCCTCTCAAGATAAACCCTACACAATGCATTGATTGCTGAGATAGAGAGCGGAGCATCTACAAAGGAGTATTCTTACTCCCATGCTACTGGCTCTTGAGCAGGCCAAAATCATGAGCACTGAGCACCAGCTCTTTCCATGTTGTAAGGCTCATGGAAAAACTATCAGTAAAAAAGATTTATTTACAAACTGGCTACAAATTAAGTCAACTTATATCACACAATAAATTCTTTGCTGCATGACAAATAAAAATAAGTGCCTATAAATCTGATTAAAAACAGTCACAACAGAATTAAAAGTGCATCATTTTAAGTCATTCCTTATCAATACAAAAACGACAGACTGCCTCATACGCAAAGCAAACCCAGGTCACACAAGTTTAGAGTGTGTTTGATAGCTTGTATGTTTAAATGATGAAGAGTAACTATTCTTTTTTAGGCTTCCCTCCACCCAAAATGCCCACTTTACATCAAAAACATATGTAAAAGTCTGTATTTCAAAATACTATTTTTCAAAGCATTTGCCTTGTAGTACTGGCCTTTATATGAATGCCATGAAAGTCCACACAATGCTATCTCACTCTATTTCAACCCTTTTTAAAACCATGCATCATTCTCCATGTTTTAAATTACCAAATACCCAGTCCACACCTGACTCTAGGAGGGATGTCTTTGGGGCAGGGTGAGTGAGCACCTTTGCCTGGGCCAGCCTGATTAGCATGGCATGCTCACCCCATTTACACATGTCCCATACAATCTCATTCTCACAAAGGTGAAAACTATCAAGTCAGAGGATGGTATAGGCTCCAGAATAGGGAGCAAAATCAGATTGTGATCTGACTTTCAAACCTACATAATTCTGTGTAGCTCTTTGTTTCTCTTAATCTTCAAGGTTCAATGAGAAATTCTTTTTTCCAGAGGTATACTCAACCTTTTCTTCCTATACAGTCCAGGCAGCTTCAAGTAGGAGCATTTGCCTTGAGCTCCAATGCTGGGATTACAGGTGTCTGTCATCATGCCCACCTAACTTTTTTCATTTACAAAAACAAACAAACAAAAAAAAACCCAACAAAAACAAAAAACCAAACAAACTACAAGAAAAGGTAAAATCCTTCATGATCTTGAGTTTTTAACCCATTGTTTTTTAAAACAACATTTTTTGGAAGATCGTGTTATTTAGTGTATTTTTCCTAACATATTTGCTTCGTTTCTTCATAACTTTTTATTTCACAATTGGATGAACTGAAAAGTTGCTTCACATATGAGTACATTTCCTTTCCATTTCACCACCCCAAATTATCTACTGGAAGATCAGACTCTGGCGAAACTACGGGGATGAATGAAGGCTCAACTATATGATTAATTTTTTTCATTGAATTAATTTCACTGAACTTAGCAAAGCTCAAGAGAAGGAATTATAAGTAAAATAGGCATTATTTTATCAGTATTTAAGGTTTAATTTAGGCCTGGCAGATGTAAAATAGATTGCCACTCAGAATCCAGTTATAGTTAAAGAGTGGAGTCCAGATCACTGTAAGAGGTAGCAACTTCCTCACTTCCTAAAACCTTTTGAGCATACATAGACTGAATAATGAGCTCCTGATAGAAGCTACAATGTTACTTTGTTTCCCTACAAATACAGAACTCAAAGGATCAATTCCCATACTTAACAGAACACCCTGTCTTTTATATCACATTTTGCACATAAGATATGGGATAAGTTAAAATAAATCAGTGTTAGAAATACACACACACACACACACACACACACACACACACAGTTGGGCTTGGTGGAGCATGCCTTGAATCTCAGCACTTGGGAGGCAGAGGCAGGGGACTCTCTGAGTTTGAGGCCAGTCAGGGCTACACAGAGAAACCCCATCTCAAACCCTTCCCCCCAAAAGAAATATATATCTAAATGGAAAGTTTTAAACCCCTAGAGTAGGGTAAATTTGTATAACCCTTGATAAACTTGCGATGATTTAATGCCTCCAGAGGGTTGAAAAGTATTAGAAAAAATTCTTCGTTGATATACTACAGAATATTCATAAAATTGTAGCAATTATTCTGTGTGTCAAGTCTGTATTTTAAAAGAATGTGAGGCAATTTCAGGTTAGCCTGTTTCTAAATGACAGATTTTCAAAACAGTGTGTACTAAATATCTTTGGGGCTTTTATATAATGCTCAATCAGGTGTTTATCCACTAGTTGTATAATGTTAAATATATGATACAATTCTACCAGAGTAGTGTAGAATTAACCACAAGCTCTAAAGAATCTTATTTTTTTTATAATGACAGCAGAAATACTATTGCTGGAGCACTGAGTATTTGAAAAATAGAATAAATCATTCATCAGATGTGTATTACAGATCCTCTATATAAAAAAGACCAGCATGAATTAGAATGAAAACACAAAAACCATCTATGGCATCACCATTAGCTGGGCATGGTAGCACATGCCTTTAGACACTCAGGAGGCAGAGGTAGGCATTTCCTATGATTTGGAGATCAGTACAAAGTAAGGATCCCATTTGTGTGCATGAGGGGGGGGCATCACCATTGTCCTAAAGGAGCTTAAAAATCTCATAGCTTCGTTAAGTCCGATGCCAGTTTAAAAGGACAACTGGCAATTGTAGCCAACATAAACAACTGCCAAAGTAAACTGCATAGTTGAGAGCAGGATTCATCCTGGTTATAGTCACACCAAATTTTACAAGAGATGAGCTGTGACTAAAAAGATAGATGACCTTTTGAAAGGTGAGGCTGGCCTTCCAGACCCTACTAGGAGGGTATAATTCCCTCAGTTTCACAATGGGGAGTAACCAGCACTGTTGTCTCTGTCCTCAGGAAGTTTCCACTTTGTTTGGAAACAGCGGAAGCCCATTTGCATATCAGTAATATATTAACAAACGCTAAGGCAATAATTAACCTCTAGTAGACATTGTGCACACCAACTGCCTATTTACCTAATTCTAGTAACTCCAATATTTTAGAAATAATTCTAGACATTTGAAGCTGGTGTGATGTCCCAGCTGTCCCCTAACCCACCTTTGGCATTGACTCTTTTAACTTTCATGATCTCCCTTGCTCTTTTCTGGACTCCAGGTGCTTATTCCACAGGACTGTGCATTTCCCCTACTAAACAAATGGGTAAATATGTTTAGGGAGACGACATAAGTTGCCAAAAGTCAATTTGCTACTAGCAGGGTTGAGTTTGGAACTGAGGTCTGCATGGGTCTCAAATTCATGTCATTACTCAAGCTTCTGCTTCATTTATTTGTTAGGTTCTTAGATTAGAAGCATCGAACATGAGACCAGGCAGAATAGCAACTATGAACAGATAAAAGTCACAAAAAAAGAGAACACAGATCTAAACTACAAGACATAGCTGACTACATTAACCATGGCAAACACCCACAACAATGATCATGGCTTCTATTATTTCTGGTCAGGATAACAACTGAGAAAAGGATTAAAATTATTTTTTTTAAAAAAGTATCTCTTTTAAGAGGCAATCATCTCCTTTTTAATGTAGACTAGAACACTGGTCTTGAGTAAGAAGACTTAGACTAAGTGACCTGGAGAGGGTGCATGGCAAGCAGGAAGGCTGTCACAAGAGCCCAGAGGTGAAAACAGGAGGATCTGAACTAAGGAACTATCTGAGAAAACAGAAAGTAAGCAGCAAAAATATAGGGTTTCACAGAGAAAAAATAGTAAGACAGTGACAGGTTTCAGAACATACGGGCAAAGGATGGAGAGGAATCAAATACATCTGAGAGATGCAAAGAAGTGGGTCCACAGGTGGCAGCAGGGGAGGCAGAACATGGTGTCAAACATTTTTCTTGGGAAGAAGAGGATAGAATGAGTTTTCAACAAGTTGAATGTCAAGCACTGACAGGATATCTATGCTGGAATGTACAATCATTACTCCTACTAATACACGGAAAAAAGAATTGCTTGATCAAAGTGAAGTTAGTGTCAGGGGTTGCTGGTGTTTGACAAATAGTAGTTAGTACTTTTGTGTAAAGTGTGGTGTGAGTGTGTTTGTGCATGTGCTTGTGTGTGTTTAGGAAGAGAGAGGTATGTCAGTGTGTGTATAGGCCAGCAGCTAATGTTAGGTATCTTTCTTAATGGCTCTCCACTTTATTTTTGTGAACAAGGTTTCTCACTAGACCCAGAGCATACCTAATTCAACTAGATTGGTTGGCCAGCAAGCTTTAGGGAGTCTCCTGTCTCCACTTTCCCAGTGCTGGGATTGCATGCATCTGCTCAGTTTCCTAGAGAACACAGGTTCTCATGCTTATGCAGTGGGCACTTTACCAACTAAGTCATCTCCAGTCCCAGGTTGACTCTTAAATGAAGATAAACCATTTTGAAAAGAGAATGGAAAGTGATAGGATGGGCTGAGTAGGCATAGGATTAACCATAAGGAGAAGAGGGCAAGGTGGCCCTAACCTTATTCATAGATAAGCCAAAAAAACAATGGGATAGGTCCAAAATATTCAAGGACAGAATGTAGGCAAACATCTAAAAGATAGAAACTGCAAGGAAAGGCTCTTCTGTTAAACACATTGAGAGTCACTGCTGACTATAAGAGTCCAGCCCAGCTAAGGGACTGTACCCAGAGAAGGTTCTTGTTAGGTGTCCGGAACAACAAAAGGCTACTATATGAATCAAGACAAGACCCAAGTGAGAGAATGGGCAAGAGGTTGATGCCTTGAAGAAAATGGAATTCATATGAGTAAAGCTGTTTCCCAGGAGAACCAATGTAGAAAGCTGAGCAGATGGTAAATAAGGTAATCTTTGGAGGGCACAGATAGCATGTCAAACAGTATGAGGAGGACTCACGAGCCATGGGAAACGCCAAGTGTGAGGTGAGAATAAACACAATTAGGAAACTGATCCAGGAGAATGAGAAAAGAGGAGGAGTGGTGAGGTCTGCCTGAGAGTGTGCCAATAGCTCTCCTTTCCCCCAGAGACCAGAGGAAAAAGAAGGAGTATCCACCTGGGAAGACAAACAGACACACCATATATGCCCCTTGCTTTTCCAAGAAATATAATTCTCTTAAGAACTTTCAAAGCCTTTTATATCATCTTTCATAAGCTGTGTTTCTTCAAATTTTACCATAAGCTGTGTTTAATTCAGAAAATATTTTTTCCCTGCTATTTGAAAATTCCTTATACATTTACCTACCTACTGGTTCACTATTTATCAAAGCCCTTATCAGTGTTCAAACTCTCTTCTCTTTCTGAAAGTTGTCAATCTTGCCCACAACTCCAAGCCTCTCTTTAGTGACCTCTTACAACTTCCCTGTATTGGACTTGCATAGAGTCAATGTCAATCCAAGCCAGCACTTCCATACAGTGGATTAGTACCTGTAGTCTAGGACAATTGTCTCTACAGTGTTGGTGTTTGCAAGCAATCTGAATACTCTCAACTTGGCAAGGCCTAGGAAGGCAGCTCAGAGACAGAGCACTTCCTTACCATGTGCAAGACCCAGATTCCATGACCAGCCCCACGAATAGTAATGATACATTCCCAGCAGTACACCCAATCAGATGCTGCTGAAGTAATGAATGACTGCTGATAAGATACACACGCTTTTCAGTTTCTACAATAAATAGGTAGCAACAGAGAAAACAAGCTGGTAAAAAACAACTCCAAAAATACTTTTAAAACTAGAGTTGAAATTATGGAGACTCATTTAAAAACAAACAAATCCCAAGAATAATAAATAGTAGTATGTTTTGCTTGAGACAGGGAGGCAACCTATGTAGCCCAGGATAACCTAAAATTCAAAATTCCCTTTCCTCAGTTTCCTAGAACTACAGGCATGGATCACCAAGCCTGGCCAACAAATAGAAAGTCAGTAACTGCTGAACATAGGCAGATTCACCAGCTACAGCTCTTTAACCAAGTACTACGGTAGGCTGCTGAACGGCTGATGACAAAGAGGCATCTCATGGTTCTAGAGGCCAGAAGGCCACAATCAAGTCTGGCAGAACTGGGGCCTTCTGAGGGCTGGGAGTAAATGAGGTGTTCCAAGTCTCTTTCCTTGGCTTTTAGATAGCCATCTTCTCCCTGTGTCTCTTTAGTGTCTTCCCTGTGTGTATCTGTGTTCAGTTTTCCCCTTTGAAAGGACACCTGTCATACTGAATTATGGTCCACCATAACAAAGCCACTTCAACATGACAATCTCTGTAAAGTTCTATCTCTAAACAAGGTCATATTGTGAGGTCCTAAGGGTCAGGAATTCTATGTATGAATTTGGGAGCACACAATTCATACTGTAACAGTAAGTTTAAGAAGGCCAGAAGCATTTTACTAAAGTATAATTTTGTCAGGATGTCATGATATACACCCTTTGCTTTTTTTCCTTCAAAGTAAGATGTTTCATTTTGTGCTTTCCTTAAATTCTGCCTTAAATAACCTGCAAATATATTTCAGTCACACATATGGAAACAAGTAAGAGTAAAGTAGTTATATTAAACTAAGTTCTGCAAACTTAGTTTGTCACTGTGCTTCTGGAAAAGGCCATACAGAGATGCTATCTGTACATGTGAAGAAAGTACTGCAGTCACTTGGGTATCAAGGACAATTGCAAGAGGCAGGTTAATAGCATCCAAATGAAGTTTTGAGTTATGAATCTGAATATGTGGAACAAGTCTGAAGCCACCTGCATAAAGAACCTCAAAAGGACAGCTGTTATAGCTGAGTGTGGAGTAGGCTGAGGCTGGGAGGATCTCTCCTCATGCCCACTTTGGTGTTAATGAGCCTCTGTTAATGAATTCTCACCTGTTACCTAAATTGTCCTTTTTATCCAAAGGTTAGTAATTTTTTTTCTAGTCTTGTATTTTATTTCTAAGCAAGGATCTCAAAAGTTAACCTATCAATCAAATAAAAAAAAACAACTCAGCAAACACCCACAAACTGTTAAAAAAAAAAAAAAAGGAGCTACAGCTCTGACCTCAAAACAGATGAAACCCATTTAAGTACTGGCCCCCAAACTCCAGACAGACTGGCCCCAGGATGTTCTCAGTGAGAATGATCAGACTTGCAGCGGGCTCCTTTCAGGTGCTGAGTCACCTGTCTTCATGCAGGTGGTGAGTTGTCCTCTGTGTGCCAGCTGCTCTCAGCCCTTACTGACCACCTCAACAGCCAGACTTGTAGCAGTCACTGAGGACGCTGAGTAGTTGGCTGGTGAGTAAACCTCACATGAATTATGCTATCCCTTAGAAATGTCCTATAAAACATAAACTAAGACTCATAAACTGGTGGGCTCTTATTTCCCTTGTGAAGAAAATCAGATATCCCCAGATGCTTGCTTATTCCATGCCCAGTCCACTACTGAGTTGTCTTTTTAAGTTTATCCAGAAAATCTGACACTCAGAGACAGAGCTGGAAATCTCATTTACCATTCCCATGTTGGGTCTTATGCTATGGTAAATTCTTTCCATTACGACATGTTCAACAAAAGGGTGTATAGAACTCCCAGCCCCAAGCAGCTATCTATGAATATGGCCTTCTTTGGAAACAGGGTATTTACAGGTGTAGTCAAATGAAGATGAGGTGACCGGGTAAGTCCTAACCCAACTGGACCGGTGCCTTTACAAGAGAGGAAATCCCACAAAATGACACTGACAGAAACTGAATGAAGCCACAAACCAAGATTCACCAAAGACCCTAGGAAGAGAAGAAAAGAGTTCTATTTGTTGACACCTTTATTTCCCACCTCTGGCTTCAGAACTGCAGGAGCTTTGGTTTCTGTGGTTCTCAGCCTCCTGGTTTGTGCTACTTTGTTAGAGTAGCCCTAGGAACCAAATATACTCTTTATCACAATTCAGGGTGTATTTCATTGAAAAAAAAAACATGCCCACACTCAAACTATGACAAAATATTTTTAGCTATTGAAAAGACACTAATTCATTACTTAGCTATTGAAAAGCTGCCAAATGGCAACTCATCCTCATGGCCTCACAGCCTATATTTGTTACCTATAGACTGAAAAGCTGTAGAGGCATCCACAGCCTTCCTCTCACATTCTCAATCCCATTCCTGTCAGGATGCTCAACAATTTCTCCTTGATGAAAATACGCCAGTGCATCATGACTAAGGTCTGATTTAGAACAACATGAAGCCACATGAAAATTCCCTTTGTCCTCACTGGGAATACCTAGGACATAGACATCAGCAGCACCACCTCACCTTTCCTAACCTCAACTTCCTGCTATTGTAGAAAAGGAACCAGAACACAGGATCTGCTGTTAGTGTTATACCTGCTTGCTGCCTCTTGGCCTCCCTTTCACATGTATCTCTGAACCCTTTCTCAGATGTTGCCCGCTAACTGCTCACAGAACTGAGTGCAGGTTGTTGCTTAGGCACAGTGAGTCTGATGATGGGAAACACATAGGACCCTCTTCCCCTGAGCTGTCTCTCAGGGCAGGGTTCATTTTACCTTCCATCTGAGAATGACAACCTGCCACCCTTGCTGCTTTATGTGACAACCCTATTTGCTACAGCAGTTCTACCTTCCAGCTTTTATTCTCTGGAGAACTCTGCCATTCCCCTTAGCTGCTTTCAACTGACTAAGCTCAGTTACAGGCTCCCTTGGGGAAGCAGAGGAAGTGTCACCTCTGTGCTGTGACTGAAAGGAAGATGAGCAGGAATGAGGAAGATAGAGGGAAAGAGTTAGGGAAAGAGAAAAACAAAAGAAAGGGTGAGAAAATAAGAACCCCCATATCAGGAACACACTCGGAATAATAAAGAAACATTGCCTTGCACCTTGGAAATTATTAAGTGCAATAATACAATGTGTGGTAATGTGTGTGTATTTGTATGCATGTGTGGATATGGAAGTCAGTTGGGGATCCCCAGCAGTCCATGCTCAAATGTGCAAATTGAACTAGTTTCTGTGGTCTTTTGCAAGGACATTATAATACTTTGAGTTGCTGTCATTGAACCTAACCCCTGAAATTATTACTCAGCAGCTCCATTATGCGAAGTCACTTATCCCATCTCCTGGCAGAGGTGCCTACTCTCACACGGGTCCCTACCGCTGGTATCTTCCTCTCAGGTCAAGGCTGAGATATCTGATGGTATTCATGTGTACTAATGTGGAAGACAGGATGGCTGCTGGCAATATCAGCAAACTCCTGTTGGTCTGTGCTCTGGGTTCCAAGGGTTTGTTTTAGATCATGTTTGAGTTCCCAACATCTATGTCAAAAGCAGTTCTACCCTTATGAGCACAGCAGGCCACTTAAGTTCTTGGTGCTTCAATTGCTTCATCTAGAAAGTGGAGGAAATTACAGTTTGTCACAAGGGTTCTGTGTGGGTTAAACAAGTGTATATATTTTCTGTGTGTGCAACTCTGGCACACAGTAAACTCAAGAAAGTGGACAGCAAAAAATGAGGAGAGATTGGCCAGCTTACCGTGGTTATCTAACACATGAGGATATGATGCACTAAAAACTGGTGCTCACAATACGCAGTGCCATGCCTGGCAAAGGTGAGGGGTGCAGCATGCTGTGTTTAATGAGTGGACAACAGAAACAGAGACAATGAGATGGGAAGAGACGTGTGTTGGAGGAAGTGTACAAGTAAGTGTTCCTTCCCTCCAATACTGTTCCTGAAGGAAGGGAGGGTTAGTCCACAAGATTCTGAGGAGGGCAGGGAGACTTGAAGAACATACAAGTTTTAGGTTCAAAGTATATTTACTTAATTTCCTTTCATAAATTTTGTGTTTCTTTTGGGGTTCTCAAAAGCATTATTCATGGTCACAATTGAGACCTGGATTCTATGTGTGATGTGCACACTACAGGTTTGTATCTATCATATAAACTAATCTCAACTTTTTTGATGATATACTTTAGGGAAAAAATGAATACCCACTCCTGAGATAGGCAGTATTTATCTTTATAAATTTTTTGTCCTCTGTTAATGCCTACTAAAAGCATAAAATAGAAAAGTCTTAGAAAATATGAATATTTGGATTTCCCCCCTGAATCTTAACTTTTCTTGAGCCTTCCACTCAGAAATCCCCTGCTAGAACTCAACCAACTCAAGTCATACAATGTAAGAGTTAGGGTTGGCACTAAGTGAAGCCTTAAACCAGCAAAAAAGTGAGTGAGAGGCATTGCTTCTGGTCCAGAGCTTAAAAGCCAGTGTGACGATTTTGTCCTCTTTACTTATATAAGCAGTCCTGATCCAGGGAGGAGAGGCTGTGTGGCTTGAGCAACTGAAGGAGGGCTGAAGGAAGCGAAGACCTCAGTGACCCAAGACAGAGCATGCATGTGAACAGTCTGTTGCCCCCACATATCAAACTCATCTTAACCAGCACTGTAATTTTCCGTAATGTTGCCATTAAGTATGAATGTGATTATGTCTTGATGCACAGGATGCTTACCCATCAAAACCAGAGCACACATTTGCCAGGATGACTTCAAAACTTCTAAGTAGTTTAATCCCTTTCTTCCTTATTTTAATGTAAGAATGCTTCAACAAGGTTAAGGTGTAAATATTGGGCTGGCATGGTCATTATAAATGTTAGTGACTTCAAGTATACGCACATCAATTACCACCTAGTAGTTTTCTAAACAAGTGGAAGATACAAAATTGTCTTTAAAAATGCCTTCAGTTTGGCCTGGAAACTTTGAGGCAAATCAGCTTCTGGTGACTAAACAAGAAGCTATTTTCCAAACCGGCCACAGGGAGTGGGCACTGCTGATCACAGGCCTGAGTCCCCTCAGGGGACTATCTGTTTTTATCATGTGCTGGTGTTTGGGCCTTCTCATCCTGCTCCAGCTACATTCCTCAGCTCCGTGATGCAATGGTTATCTTTTTGGTGAAGAATATTCAAGTTCTGACATCATGGTAGTAATGGTACTATGATTACTCACGGTATGCTCTCAAGTCCAGCAAAGCACATTCTGTACCCTCTTTATCACTGAAGTCAGCAATAGGTTTAAAAATAGTGTTGCTTACACACCCAGAGTACCACTGATTCATTAATAACTGAACAAATACTACTCTGAACTACTAAATTATACAGAATCTTGGATACAGGATTTTGAGACACGGGCATTTTTCCTTGCCCTAGTAGGAGTATTATGTCGTAAAGACTTACAGATCTTAAGGGAATGAAGCCTTAAAAATCTACAGATTCAGGATTTAACAAATCATCTGATTTCTGATTCCAGATTACCAACCTAAAGTGTAATTAATGGGAATATCAATAAATTTGCAACCCCAATAGATGAAACATACCAAAATAAAGGCCTTATAAGGATAACTGACAGTGGCCATGGTGACATCTAGAAATAAGAGTCTGATTTCCCGCTGAAAAAGGATCTGGGGGTATTGGGTTTTAGAAATCTTACTCAGGTTCTTTAAAGACAAACATTTTCTCTATAGCAGATGTTCTGCTTAGACATATAGATGCCTTTTGCTTAACCTTGTGCTCAATGAGCACCTTCTGTTCTCTTGAGATTCCAGAAAAGGCCTTGAACTATGGAGGGTGCCCTCTTGGTTGTATGTTAAGATTATCTTACTTTAAATGATCCAGGCTGAACAACTAACCAGCCTTTTAGAAGATTAATTAGCTTGATCCAGACTTTCAGAATTGAACAATCCTAGAATTTGTGGTCAAATTTGCTAGACTAAGGATTCTACAGGCTATGGTGAAAAGCCAAAACTATCTGCTGAGAGCCTATGATGTGCAAGCAATGTGGAACAAAAGTACTGCCTGTTCTTAAAAAGACAAGCACACTGTCAGGCAAGACGAGAAAAGATAACCCACCACAGAAGGCAGCTCTCCAATCAAATGTCACTGACTCAGAGAAGGAAGCACTCCCAGTGGTGGGTGTGATACAGTAGAGAGCGGCCCAAGGGGAGTTGAAGCATCAGGGCTAGGGACCTCACCTTGTGAGGAGGTCACAGATTGGATCTATTTTTATTTAAGATTTATGAGTTACCTATCTCCCATAGGACCAGGGATGGTTTGCAGTATAAAACTGAGATGAGATGAAGCAGGACCAAACCATCTACAGAGAACACAGGGAAGGATGCAGATGCTGACCATAGCTGAGTTCTTGCTAGGACAGCAAAAGATGGATTTGGAGAGACAGGCTGGTGTCTGAGTGAGAGAGATCTTTCGCACCTGATTTCATTCTATTCTGGAGGCATAAAGGATATGGTAGAGAAGGGAGTAGGATCTCTGAATGGGAAATGGGTGTATATAGCTAAAGCTTGATGGTTATTAGCATCTGAAGGTGTCTGTGGTGAGAGGATGATAGGAGCCTGTATGAAAGGCGATGCTGAGGGCTGGAGATGGCTCAACAGTCAGGAGCACTGGTTGCTTTTCAGAGGACCTGGGTTTGATTCCTAGCACTGATATGGCAGCTCACACTGGCAATTCTGCTGACCTCTTCTGACATCTACAGGCAGTAGGCATGCACAGACACACGTGTAAGCAAACCACCCATACACATATTTTAAAAGAAAGATGATGCCTCAAAAAGGTAAGGCCTAGCCAGAGACAGGAGAGCGCGGACCTGTCTGCAGCCTTGACACTGATGGCAGGAGAGAGCAGGCTGGAGAAGACCCAGGCTCACATGGCCACTTCAGGTGAAGCAGCTGGAATAAGAGGGGAGGGCATGCCCTGGAGTTCAGGTGCCAGGCTGAACAAAGACACTCTAGGCTACCACCACAAAGAGATGAAGCACAGCAGTGTCCAGTTAACTGAGGTGCCTCCCTGGGGCAACACAGGCAGCAGACTGCAGAGGACATACACTTCTGGCCAAGCTTCCATCCAGTCTGCCCTCATTTTCCAAGGCCAAAGCTGATTGGAAAGTAAATCAGTTTTCATCCTGGCCCCAGGAGTTCTGATGACCATGTTCTCAGTCAAAGCCAGGAGACAATAAGAAAGGGACATAAACACCAAGTCCCTAGGTGGGAGTGGGATTTATAGGGGACCATGGTCTTCAAGGGGAAACACACAGCAAGTCCCACAGGGTGAATCAAAACAATGTGCCATTCCGGGTGCCTCTGCTGCCCATAATATAAAGAAAGACATACAAGTCTGTGTTCCAACTGACGGTGGATACAGAGGAGGCAAATGCACAGAGCTGACTCCTTAAAGACAAGTTGAAATGTCAGTGCTGTCTTGTACAGTACCCAAGTGGTTCTCACAAGCTTGCTCTGGGGTCCTGCGCCTGTCAGCCAAGCCCTTCTATTATTCT
The DNA here is from genome assembly GCF_982192425.1 of Myodes glareolus. Lineage (NCBI taxonomy): Eukaryota > Metazoa > Chordata > Mammalia > Rodentia > Cricetidae > Myodes > Myodes glareolus. The sequence goes on from NC_142050.1 coordinate 36,832,527, forward strand.
ATTTTACCTAGGTACAAATGAAGTTATAGGCTCCATTCTTACTCTCCCTAAAGAAACCCTTATCCCTTTTCTGCCCTGACTCAAATGAAATGGTTCATACTGGAGTCTGGCTTATTTCTTCAGTGACCCTTACCTTATTAAATAGTTTCTTTTCTAAAAATTGCTAAATCAAAACAAAAGGTGGAAATAGGTATGAGAATGCATTCTAAAGAGAAATAGAGGAAAGAGGAAAGAATATGCATGCTGATGTCTTATTTCCAAGCTTTTACTCCACAAAATCCTAAAAACTGGGGTAAGGAACTTCAAAGGGAAAGGTCAGAAGCCCAGAAATCTATTTCCCATAGTATTCATCCCCTAAAATCCCAGGAAGTTTCCAGAGCCCTTTTCCATGCCAGTTAGTTCTAGAGTGGAAAATTATTTCTGCAGGTGCTTATTTTCCTAGCTCACTACCCAAATCATGGTAGAAAACTGCTGGGACTGCTTCTTTCCCTAGACTGCAGGAAAGCAAGCTGCCAATCAAAGGTCAAATGACAATGGCCAGGTGACAGGCAGCCCAGGCTCCTATATCTTTCTGTTGTTTGAAGTTATTTCCAAACAAAATACTTTTAACTAAAGATTGTCATCTATTCATTAGCCACTGTAACCTAGCAGAGTCCCACTGAAACTTAGCTACAGGCAGGGATTGGCACCAAGAACTGAACAAACACCATGGGTCAGAGAGAACATTCCATGCTCCCCCTCCCCCACTGTACCCTCCACATCCCCATATTGTTTTTCCACCTGGCTCCCCTTTACAGGGTACAGAATCAATGCTTCCTCCTTCTAGGGCATACCTTACCCTCTTAAAATATTCAGTTTAGTGGTTTCAAATAGAGGTATGTGACCGTCATCACTAATCTCTGAACAGCAACCCCATCAGCAGTCACTTCCCATCTCCCCTTCCCACGGGCTCCAACAGCCACGGAGCCACTTCCTGCTCTGTGGACTTGCCAATTTGAGACATTTGGTACAAATGGAATTATACAACTTGTGGGCTTTGTTGTCTTCTTTCTTTCACTTAGAATAAGTTTTTCAAATTCCTCCATGCACATGTCAGCATCTGATTCTCACTTACTGACAAGTAAGAGTCCACGGAATAGCTAGGGTACAGTCTGTTTCTCCACTCCTCAGCGATGGACACCCAGCTGGATGTTTGTGCTTTCTGAGTGTAATGCACAACGCTGCAATAAGCTGGAGCCCAAATTTTGTGTGGACAAATGTTTTCATTCTTCTTAACATTTATCTGTACAGGAGTGGAGCTGCTGGACCATGAGAGAACTCTATGTTTAACCTTCCGAGGAGCTGCTACCTGTTTTCTAAATTAGCCTTCTGAACTCTCCAAGAGTCCCAACAAACATGCTTCCAGGGAAGACGCACAGAAAGCGATTTCACAGAAACAGCTGTCTTCCTGTCATCGTAAAAGACAGTCTAAATTCAGAGCAGGAGTCAGGGTTTGTTCACCTCAAGGTAAATGAGCAAGAGAAGCTGTGAGGCAGTTGGTGTCAGCACACATCTAGCCTGTATCATTCCAAGAGCCTGCCAGCACCTGGCATGGCCGTCAAGGCTGGCACAATAAGCACCAGGCTGCCAGATGAAGAGGTGCTCTGTGTAAGGAGCAGCTGCAGCAGGATGCAAATTGGCATGTTCTCACTGTCCCATCATAAGCCACTGGTCAGGACCTTGGTAGAGCTATTTACTCTTACTCTAGATTATACTACTAAAAGTGCCTGCTGAGAAACTAAAAGAGAGAAAGACAGAAGGGACGAGGGGCAGGAGAAAGCAGAAAAACAGTAAACCAAGGCAAGTGTCAGGAAGACTGATGCTCTAGAGTCCTGGTATATTCCAGAGTGAATGAAGAAACTGTACCCATATGGTCTGGTGACCAAGGGAGAGGCCAAGTCCACCACCAACACCGATGATTCAGTGCTGGGCCTGGGTCCTCTCTGAGCTGGCAGTAAGCAAATGCCAGAGCTAGACAAACAAGAAAGCTTTGAGGCTGGGGTGGGTCAGGCTGGTGAGGTAAGAAAGACATCCTTCCAACAGGAGAGAGAGCAAGGACCTGTGCATCAGCGAGCACCTTTCAGGTACCTACTCAAGAAACACTCAGCTTCCGCACAGTCGCTGTACTGGGCCCCACTCCTGTGCCCTCACTGCCCTGCTCTTCTGCAATGCTCCATTTGTCCTTCAGCCCACTCTCCTCAGGACAGACTTTATTAGCAGGTCTGCTTTTAAATTGTGTTCCAAAGGCACCCTGACATTTCAAGCACATTTTTACCTGTGGTGGTAAAGAAAAAGGAAGGTGGCTTGTGAGCTGGAATTTGTCGCATACACAGCTAGCTGTTCAGCTGGCCCCAGATAATCTGCTCTGCCCCGGCATCCCTTCTATGTCACCTCCAATCCCATGAGTAGCTAGCCGCTTAGTAACCGCTCTGCACTTCCCTAGGCACTCATACTACCTGGTGTGCATTCACTTCAATACCATGCAGTACACACCTACTACAATTACCTTCACCAGCTTTTAACATCTGTGATATGCTCAGCTTTTCACGTTGTAGGTTACTGAGCTCAGCCCTGATGCAATGAAGAAAGTCAGAGGAAACAAAGAATGCAGTTATGATCTTTATAGATACTCTCTGATCCAATCCTCACAGCACCCCTGGGAGGCTGTCCTTGCCATCAGTCTCTGTAGAAGGAACAGATTCAGGGACACCAGCAGGCCTACCTGTCCAAGGTCATAAGCTGGTAAAGGACAGGGAAAGGCTTCAAATGCTTCACAATCTCACTCTATAATTATTAACACTATAAATGAAGATTATTTTTAAAAATAATTTAGCTAGCTCATAACTGAGATCCTAGCACTTTGGAGACTAATATGGGAGGATCAGAAGCTCAAGACCAGCCTGGGCTAAATGAGGCACTGTCTGGAAACGTAGCAAACAAAACCTATTCCCTTATTCAAACATAATGACTATATATTCAAACATGATGGCAATAATCTGTAGAATAAGCAATAGAGTAAGAGTTAAGAAATGTAGTTTCAAGTTTGACTTTATGTTGACTTTAAACAAGTCACTTAATATTTCCAAACATAGCATAGTTTCCTTGTGTGTAAAGGAGAAAGAGTTTCCACAGTGTGTTTAGTATCCTGTAGGGTATTAATACTTATGGGGGAGGGAGGAAAGGAACCGGGATCAAATAGTTTCTGAAATGACAGACTAAATAAAATTAAGCTACTGCCTTTACTGCAGAACTTCATAGAGTTGTTAATATGGTTGTGCTCACTGTGAATCACCAAGAGAGCCATGCAAATATACCCCATGGCCCAAATTTGTTTATCAAAGACACACTTCTAAATATATCCAAATATTTAATACTTTTTATGAGGAGAAAATATTGGAAAATAATGGATTTGGACTAAATATTCCAATGTCATCTTCTAGTTTCTACAAAGTAACAGCATTCTAATTAGTCAGCAACATTCTGACGGTTTTTCTAAGACAACAGCCAAGTAGAAGCAAGGTCAAAACATCCAGAGATGCCGAGGTAATCACGGACTGGCTTTCTCGGGACGGCCTCGTGCAGCCATAGGCATTCTCCCACCTTAAAAGTAAGCACAACCAAAGGCAGATGGGCTGGCCTTGTCTTCCAACACGCAACTCCCAGGCACTAAGAAGAAGTTAAACCACCTTGACTAACTTGATAGGAGGAGTCAATAACATCTGTCTATACTCAGTCAAGTCCATGATTAAAACTCCCAGTGTTCGGTTTGGGTTTGTGGCTTCACAGGTCTACACCGTCTCAAAGTGATAGAGATGGCTCTCAGGAACACAGCCTAGGATGACTTGCCAGTCTTTGCATCACCACAGGCCCCTTCCCCTAGCAGCTGTGAGGAGGTCCTAGCCACAGAAGTCAAGGGAATTTTTCAGGAGAATGCAAGATCCATCTGGACATGAGGAGATAGCCAAATCCACACTGGCAAAAAGGGGAGGTTGTGCCTGTTAGAGAAGGTGAGGAGACTAAAGCCAAAGGGACACAAGGCAGAGAGCACACATTGTGACAGCAGCTTTGAGGCCTTCCCAAATAACTCTCTTCTTAATAAAACAGGCACATGATTTTTCTTGAGTTGTTTGTGTATATGATTTAAAATTGTCAGATCACTCTTGGAAAACACATTACTCATTTCTGTAGAGACACGGGACAAAAGTCATTGTCCCTAAATACATAATCCTTTGTAATCCCTATCCCTAATATCTAGATGTCCACAGCACAGGATGGAGGACTCTCTGGCACAGTTGCAACAACAACAGAAAGCTGTACAATTGCCCTGTAACCCCTCCATGTAGAAACTGAGTCTAGTAGCAGTCCTAAATGGATTCAGCCAGTCAGTATCTCTAGAATCCATCTATCTTGCTGCTATGTGTTTGCCTTGGACAGTATATAAGGTGAAGGTTTAAGATGATTCAGGATCAGGAAAATTGGTCCTAGAGGTCACCTAGAAGTTTACAGATCTCTGTGAGAAAGCTGAGATGAGGGGCAAACATAGACTGAGGGTCTGTTGCAAAACCCAGGCACACTATCCACAACATACACAGAACTCTTACAACTCAACAACAGAAGGACAAATACCCAAATTTTTTAATGAATAAAGAATGTAAAATAGCCCAGTGGTGGTGGCACACACCTTTAATCCCAGGACTTGGGAGGCAGAGGCAGGTGGATCTCTGTGAGTTCAAGGCCAGCCTAGTCTAAAGAGGGAGTTCCAGACAACTAGAGCTACACAGAAAAACCCTGTCTCAAAAATCAAAACAAAACAAGAATGTATTATATATTTCTACAAAGAAGACATGAAAATTACTAAAATATATATACACCATCATTAGTGATTAGGTACATATAAGCCAAACACAATGAGATGCTAAGAAATTTGAAAACATATGTCCACGCAAAAATTTGTACACAAAAATGTTTAAAGCAGAATTACGCATAACAGTCCCAAAGGAGAAACAACTCATGTATTCATGGACAAATAAAATGCGGAACAGCTATAGTATAAAATATCACTTGGTAATGAAAATCAAAAGAGCACTGATATATACTATAATGTGAGGGAAATTGACAATATTGTGTAAAGTGTAGCACAGAAGGCTACACTTCCATTTACATGCAAAATTCCAGACAGACAAGTCCACAGAGAAAGTAGCTTAATGGCTACCAGGGACTAGGAGCCGTTAACGGGAAGTCTGAATGCAGAGGTTTCTTTGGGAGACAATGATGAAAATGTTCTGGAATACACAACTATGTGGAATAGTCTAATAATCAATAAGTTAGTTGTATAACTCAACGAGTGAATTTCATGATGTATGAATTAGATCTCAATAAAGCTGCTGTAAAAGTAGGCCACAAAGTATAGCAGCCCTCCCAATCCACTGTTCTGCTTCCATAAGCTCAGTCCTCTATGTTGTACCAAGATCTGAAAATATTAAATATAAAATTCCAGAAAGAAGCAATCCACAAGGCTTAAATTGTATATTATCTTGCACATGACAAAATCTCGAGTTGTCCTGGTTCCAGTTCTTTGCGCAGTGTCCGCACGGTATATACTACTTGCTCTTCAGTCACATGTAAACACTTCAGACAACATGAGTGTGCTTATGTTACAGGAGCTCTCGGGGGGGGCTAATGTTTCCTCAAAGGGTCATTCATCTCACTTCAACTCATCAGGTAAGCATCATATAATCTTACATTATAAGTATGTGAATAAAAAAAAGAATAAAAAAAATAAGTATGTGAATATGATACAGTGATATTTTGTGAGAAAGAGAGGCTATATTCATATGTTTTCATTACAGTACATTGTAAGGATTATTTTATTATCAGTTTTTACTGATGAACACTTCTTATAATAGCATACATGTAGGAAAATCATCACCATGTGTAAAATTCAGAGCTGTCTACAGTTACAGGCATCTATTGGTCTTGAAATCCTGGGTCCTCTGTGGATAAGGGGAAATTGCTATAGTGCCTGGTACACATCTCCAGTGATCCTGAAATTCAGGTCATCACCCATTTTACACATGAGGAAACTTGAGAATCGATGAGGAACTGCTAATTGCCAAGGGCCACAATGGAGCAACATTATAGACAGATGGACAGACAGACAGGGTGGATTTAAACTAGCTTTGCCAGCTCCTGAGGCCACATTCCATTTACCTAACCATGCTGCTCCTTGCCAAGATAATAAGCTAACCAGCAACTGTGGAATGACTTGCTGGAAAAAAGATTACTCCCTACACAAAAGATCACTGAGCAATATAAAATGCTGCGTTAGAAGTCACATTAAAAGTCACATCCTTGCCAAATTCCTTCATTTTCCAGATGAATAAGAAAAGAGATCACTGAACTGACTGGCCCAACTAAAGTAGCAAGACTGGTAGGCACACCCGCTTCTCATGTCACAGAAGATGAGCGGCTGTATGGCTCTCTGCAGAGCTCACTGAATAGTGCACACTACTCACCAGGCCTTCCCAGCCTTGTCTCCAGGCCCCAATAGAAGATCCCTCAGGCTGGTTATAGCTGTGCTGCTCTGTGGTTACCCAGAAATTCTTCCAACCCCAGGAGTGTTCTGAAAAGTCCCACCAGGGTGCAACTGTTCCAAGGATCCCTCAGAGCCTTTAAACTATTTAGTAGAAACGGGGTTTTAGAGTTAGCATTCAAGTGCAACAGCAAAGGCCAGGGAGACAGAGGAAAAACGTCTCTCCCTCCAGACTAATAGGACTTGAGATTTGTTGGGGAAGCACTTACAATGAAGAACCACTTAAGATGGATTGGGACGAAAAACTGGAGGACTCAGAGCTGGATTTTTGTTTAGATTTGTTTTGCTTTTTTTACTATCTGCCTATTGTCACCATGGGATGTCACATCTCAAACTTCAAAAGTTCCAAATCAAGCACAAAGTCCCCATGCTCTCATTCCACAAGCCTGCTCTTCCTGTCATTTTCTCTTTCCCCAGTCACTTCCTTCACTCTCCAAAGGCCCAAGTTGACTGCCTAGGCTCACCTTCCTCATCTAGCCCCTTCCAGCCCAACTACTGATAAGTCTGAGGCCCTTTGACACCTACCTATCTCAGTACCCATTCACTACAGTCAGAGTCCTGTAGACACAATAAATGCTCATTCTACCCAGAAGTCAATCCTGTAGACAATCAAGCAAGACCCTGCAAGTCATAGCCAGATCTATTTAAACATAGAAGAGATGGATGATCTCATGTAAGCCGGTGACAGCAAAGTTATTAAAGCTCAGCTCAAGCCCGGGAGCACAGAGCAGATGGGGTTGGGGGCTGCCCTCTGTGTATCCTGCTGGGACAGAAAGGCACATGGAGACACCAGGGCTGCCAACTCCACCTGTGAATTATTCATTATTTCTGTGTGGTCCCTTTGAACTCTCCATCTGTGATGGTTACTTCAGTCAAATACCTACATTCAAGTGAGAAAAACCTATGACCAAAAACTTGGCCCAGTCACGACAGGTTGGATACTCACTGTCCTATGACCATTTGAGGCAAACATGGGCTCCACTGGTCACATATCTTTAGAGCATCCCCTGGACACTTGGGACTCAGGGCTTTCTCTTTGTGCCTTTTAACACTACTCACTGTATATTACTTGGCATCACTTCATGTCTTTTGTTGATTTGTTTAATCTGTCTGCAATGAACTGATAAATTCTTGGAGAAGAGAGAATCTGTACTTAAGTAGACTGACGCATGTAAAGCAGCATGCTTGGAACCCTCCTGGTCCACTGCAAGCAGTAACTAGATAAGCACTACCTACTCTCAGCTACTGTTATGTATTGATATCTCCCAGGTCCCCCAAGCATAAGTGTCCGGGACCAAAGCTGCTAAACTTGAAAGCAGCTTTTCTTCACCCTCTTCTCCCTTTCTAACCCCTTCTAAAAACTAAAACTTCTGCCCCGCCCAAGACCCAGTGGTTCTGGCTGAATACCATTTCCTCTGGTGCTCCTTCCAAGCCATCTCTCTGTTGCCTAGAGTCCAGTTTGCCAGTTGGGGTGGGGCCCAAGAAGAGCAGGTCCCACTCTGATACACAGCATTTCCTAATGGTACTTTAGCTAGTCTCAGAGTTCAGAGAAAATTCAAGACTTGAGAAGTTATTTGTTTCTATCTGGACCAGAATGATAACTATGTAGAGCAGGAAAAAGAAGCAATTTTTAAATTATACTGGGCACTGAGCCAAAGCCAGTACAGCTACAATGACAACAGCCATTTGTCCAAGATGGCCAGAACAGTCACAAGGATTCATTCTTTTTCAGTGTGAAACTGCATTTAATGATGCCCAGTTGGGGTTCCATTTTAGGTTCTGAAATATCCCACATGCAGTCTATGCAGCAGCATCCTGAACTTATGGGCTGGGGGATGGGAGTGGGAGTGGGGGAGAGAGAAAAGCAGCCCCAGATGAGTTTCAGTTCAACTCCACCTCAGGGCACAGCAAATCTAGTAGCACAGACACTACAGGAACCTGCTGAGAAGTGGTCCAGTTACATTTCCCCACCTTCCTAACACACGGACACCAGAAGCCCCTCAAAGCACATCAGGAGCTGGCACACAAACCCTGAAAAGAAACAGCTCTGTCTGCGAGCACCACACACTTAGCCCCTCACTTCTCCAGTCTGCCACTTTACTTCATCTCTCTGTGAAGTACTAAACTGGCCTAAGACAACTTGGACTTGGAGTAGGAACAGCAAAGCCCCATACTAAATATTGTTTTAGTAAAGCATTGAGAAACTTTGCTTGTGTTATCTCCTTTCACTCCCACCATCTCCTGTACCCAAGGGCAATTCTGCACACATATCAGGCAAGGGTGAGTCTAGGTGACCTTCCCAAGGACTCCACAAAGGGTCCAGGCACCCTGGTTCTCCTTGGCCTTGTGCCATAGCTATTTGTGTTTTAGATTGAAACACCTAAGACAGTAGCCACTAGCCACCAGTGGTTATTCTTAAATAAAATGGAACATTTATTTCCTTGGCTCCACTAGCTACATTATTTCTAAGCATTTTGGTGATAAGTGGCTACTGTATAAGAAAGTGTCGATCCAGAATTCTAGTATCACTGCAGAAAGTTCTGTTACATGTTAGTGTTCCAGATGGTAACATTTAAACTATAGATGGCAAAAAAAAGAACCCCTCCCCCCCCCGAAAAAAAACTAGCCAGGTATGGTAGCAAACACCTGTTATCCTAGAAGCTGAGGCAGGGAAGAAATTTCAAGTTCAAAAGCCAGCCAAGGCTACAAAGCAAGAGCCTGTCTATGCTTTCGTTCATTCATTACTCACTTAGAAATCTCTGTTCCTTGTGGTCTTGAAGAAAATATATTTCCATCTCTAATGAACAATACTGCTTTCTGTAATGAGGTAAAAGGTCACCCCAGAGCAATGTCCTCACATAACAAGCACTTGCATTCTTCAGAAGCTGGTCTGTTAGTCTGGGTTACTCCTTTCTACTTCCTGAACCCTCAGTCCTACATCCAAACTCCCATGCTGTAGCGGAAACTTTAATCAGGGCACATCAGGGGCTCTCTTTTCTCTTCTGGAGTTTGCAAATTACTATTTCTCCAGGGATCTGGTACTAGTCTGCAAAGGCTGCGCAAACAGTACTAAGAACTGGGTGCCTTGAGCAACAAGTTTTACTGCCTCACAGATGTGGAGGGTAAAAGTTCAAGATCAAGGTGTTGGCAGGACTGTTGTTTCTGGGGCTGTAAGGGATACTGTGCTAGGTCTCTCTCTCTCTTCTCTGTGTGTGTGTGTGTGTATGTGTGTGTGTGTATGTGTATGTGTGTGTGTGTGTGTGTGTGTGTGTGAGATGTATGTGATGACAATATTTGGCGTTCCTTGGTGAACAGACTTATTGCCCCAATCTGCCTTCATGTTCATGTGACATTTTCCCTATGGGTGTGTCAGTGCCCAAATTTCTCCCTTTATGAGGACACAAGTCATACTGGATTAGAAGCTTATCCTACTTTAGTGTGACTTCATCTTAACACAATTGTATCTGAAACAACCATATTTTCAAATAAGGCCACAATCTGCAGTGTAGGGAGTCTGAACTTCAGCAATTTGCCCCATAACAGGCCCTCAAAGCCTAAAAGAAAAGCGTTCCTCCTGGCACACCATCTGCCTTCCATTATTCTATTAATATGAAAAGAACTGTACGGAATTATTGGCTACTCAGCTTTGTAGGAGCAGGTGGTGACCCCAGGCAGAAGCTTATGCCACACAAGCCTATTTCCATTATACATCAAGCAAACTCAAGCCTATTATAGTAGATTAAACAAGGTCCAAAAACCAAAACCAAAACCTAAACTTGGATAAAAGAGAAAGAAAAACTGTTACAACTAACAGTCACAGTCATAGTCTTCATGAGTCCTTCCATGTCCACCTTACAGATCAGGGATAGTCTCTAAGCAAGTAAATGAAACAAACACAAGAGGGAAACACGCCTCCTGAGGCACATGGAGCTTGCCAGTCCTAATGGAAACTACTGACTGAGCTCATCCAATAAGGTCACAAAGACAGAAGTCACCCACCAGTACTGTAAGCACCAGGCACTACTTATGCAGTAAGCTTCTAATGAGGACATGGTGAGAAAGAGTTGTGACTTCAGCTTTTCATCTGCTGTGGGGATGTTGAACACCCTGCTGGCTGTCTGAATCACTGATTCCTAGATATAGCCCATATGCAAACTTCAGCTGAAAGGGGTTAAAGGAATGTTTGTTTCTCTTGAAATCCTGTGTATCTTCTCTGACACATACGGCACAAATGTATCATAAGGAAAAGGAGAATGATGTTGGCAGGTAACAGGGAAGATCAATGAGCTTTAAAAGCCTAGTTTCAATCTTCTTTGACACTTATCAGAAGAAAGATATTGGACAAACATCGTTTTGTCCAATGTTGTGAATGAAGAAACGGGCTTAGAGCCTAGAACCAAGTCTCTGACTGGAAAGCCACAGACCTGTCCATTTCCTGGCATCCTCAAAGAAGGTCAGTGGAGGAATGGTGCCTGGGCACAGCAGGAGGTCTCTGCCCACTAATTCTTCCTCTCTCTTCTACCTGTGCTGTAGAAGCACGCTGTGCTTGCATTGGTCATCCCAAAACCCTCACAAGGACAGAAGGTCATCGAAAAACTCATCTAGATTAAGTAAGTACTCTGTCAGGATACAACCATTGTCTCCTCTGACTCCATGCCTCTTACCCAGTAAAAGTCACAGCAGCTAGATGCCTGTCATCCCGACTCACCTGCCTTTGTCTCCCTGTTCATTCCCATCCTTGTTCACCCTCTGCTCAACCCGACAGTCTGGCTTTTAACTTCTGTACTCTTTTTAAATACTTGGCCTGCATAGAGATGGCAACGAGGCATCTTAGTTATGGCTCCATGGTTTTAACAGTTAGACTTCGTCCCCAGGAGTGGTTAAAGATAGACATTAGCACAGTTTTCCACCCAATTATCCTATTTACAAAAATAGAACTCTCCTCTGTGAGTGTTTCAAATAGAGGCCTTAATTCCTAGAGATGTCAACCATACCAGGTCGATTCCTAGACTCAATCAGTGAGCTAGCAAGTAGCATGGTGGGCAATGGAACCTCATTTTAAATCATCTCTCACACACATTCTCATGTGCCTGTGCATAGACACATATTCTCCAGTTCTAGTGAAGACTGTATGACAGACATGAAGCAATCTTGCAGATGAAATGGGGTCCTACCTAGTGCATGAACCACCATCAATAGAAGACCAAAGATTGTATTCAGACCTTTAATTTTCAAGTTTCAGAAGATGAAATTTGCTGAGGTACATTTTGATGGTATATCTTGAATTTCCAACAAAAACACTATGAAAGAAAGACATTCCAGTTTTTTAATTTGCTAGGGGGGCATTGAACACTACTTCAATGTAGAGTAAGGTTCACATACAAAATTCAGTGAAAAAGGAGCAAAAGAAATCCTTGCTCTTTTTTCTTTTTAAAAACAAATTCTTTTTAGTTCATGTATCTTTTTGTTTTGTTGGTACAAATGTCTGTGCGCTATGTGCATCACCACCCTCAGAGGCCAGAAGAGGGTGTCACATCCTCTGAAACTGGAGTTACAGAAGGTTGTGAGCTGCCACGTGGAGGCTGGAAACTGAACCTGGGTTCTCTGGAGCAACCAGTGTTCTTAAATGCCGAGCTATCTCTCCGGTCCTTCACTTTTCTTGAATAGCTGGTGTGTCGTCTCTAAAAGTAGAACTTCCAGCACTGACCACACTGGCCTTTTATCTCTAATGCCATGAAGCTCAGGGACAATGGGAAGCTCGGCTAAACATCCTTACAGTTTGTGTGTCTGGGGTTCTTTTCTCTCCTGACTTTAATTTGTATTTATTCTGATTTTTCTCCTAAATGCCAGGCTGGGCATGTGACTCAAGTCTACTCTCTAGGAAGGCAGAAGAGAATGGGTAGGGCCTTCAGGGAGTGTTTTCTTCTTTGAAGGCTGGATGGATGAACAGAAGGCTGGATGGATGAACAGACAAGCACAGGAATGCTGAACCAACTCACGTATATTGATTTGTTTCATCACCATGTGCTGCTACAAAACTACGCTTTGAGAGATGAAAACAAGGAGCAACGAAGGCCTGGAGAAGGCCTGCAGGAGCTGGAGCCCTCCTCAGAAGGCACCTCAGAGATGCTTTTCTCCAGATTCTACCCAGAGTCATGGAGGTGGGAGACTAAAAAGTTCATCTCTGAAAAACATTACTTGCAAAAAGCTCTTACTCTTCTATAAAAGAATTAAAAAAGAAGGTTGGAAGGGAAGAGAAGAAGTGAAGAAATGAAGGAAGGAAGAAAGAAGGAAAGCAGGTGGCCTGGGCAGAACAGCTTGACTGCTCCATTTCATAATATACTCCATATTCTCTCAGGATTAGAAAATTACTTTCCATCTGGAATTGCAATTGGCTCAGAAGTCACCAACAATTGACTTATTTACCTGGCTTTCTTCTCTTTCTGAGACAAGTTCTTGCTATGTAGTTCCTGCTAGCCTGGAACTCACTGTATAGACCAGGGTGGCCTCAAAGTCACAAGACAGAGTCCATCTGCCTTGACTGCTTCTGCATCCTGTACTAGGATTAAAAGCATGTATCACAAGGCCTGGCAGCCTTTCTTCTTCTTAACGAGACACACTAGGCACATATGCACACACATGTACAGATATGCCTGTGGCTGAACAATAACTGAACTCCAAGCTGCCCCTTTCATCTCCCAGCTGCCAATGCACTTCAGAGGCCAGGCACCACCACTTATGTCTACCTTCCTCTTGCTACCTAAAGAACACCCACCTAGACATACAAAAAACAAAATCACAGATGTACTATAGCAGAGTTCTTCTTCAAACTCCCTTATTCATGGTGAGTAAAATCATGTACCTTCACAGTCTAGCCACTCCCAGCTGCTGGACTCATCAACCCTCCCCCAGCTGTTCCACCTCTACCTCATGCTTACTCATTACTTGTGGTGTCTACATGGAACTTCCCCACCCGGCTCCCTCCCTCTGCACCATGTCAGGCCTATATCCTTCCAAGAAACTGAAAACCAAACTCTTTCTGAAAGCAGGGAAGTGCATTTCTTGGGTTTGGGCCCATTGTCCCTACTGCTCCCTCAGTGCTCAGAACTGAAGACTTCTTTTCCCTTTGAGGGCAGTATTTCCCACTGTCAGCTTCGGGAAGCATGTCCTGCTTTCTGCCACTCCATCAGAGGCAGCAGAAGACAAACAATACAGTATGCTGAAGCATCTGTCCTGCTGCAAGGCAGGTGCTTTCCTTCCAAAGTTCCAGTTTCACTCCTAAACTTCCCACACTTGTCCTGAACTGCTATCAGCTGGAGCTATGTACATCAGACCTCATCTCAGAGTGGACTTATGTGACAAATAGGAAGAAGTAAGCCCAAGTTGTCCTCGCTACCAGGAAACCAACTCCAAGGGTAGCCTCTTGGCTCAGAATGCACAAGTGTGCAAATGTCCCAAGGCTCTTCTGTGACTTTGTAAAAGTGACTCAAGAAGGCACCATGGGTTCACTAGCTTATTCTCAGCTGAACAACTAGCACAGGAATCCACACACAGTGTGTCTTAATGCAGTTCAGAGACTGGCTCCTGAGAGTGAAGTAACACAAGTTAGCTGGCTGTGTGGAGCAGAGGGCAGCAGAGGTACCAGAATGCCCTTGAAAAAGACTGGCTGAAGTTGAGTGGTGGGTAAGAAAAAGCCAGGTTCCCAAGAGCTCAATGGAAGGGGCTGACCAGGCAGCTGTACTGTCATCAGGGAGGACAGTAATCACTGGAGACTTCCTAAATGTCATGCTGTTTACTGAGAACAGCACCAACTCTAAGGATGAATACAACATGGTATAGCCCACAGCACAAGTGCCAGAGGAGGGAGAAACAAGGATATGGAAAGATACCCAATGCCATATATAAGAGAGAAAATCCCCACCTGGGACCATAAAGAGAATATATTTCAACACAGCATGTAAATTTTTCCAATAAGGTAGATAAAGCTTTATGTACCATCATAGCCCACTTGCTATGAGAGACAGACAGATGGATGGACAAATGATGGAGTGAGAGAGGAAGAGGGTGGGAAATGAAGCATGTTGAACATGTAGGAAAATGCAAGAGTAAAGCTTCTGGAGACCTATTGACTCTTTAATTCTTGTTGAATGACTTTGCAGTGTGGAGAACTTCTTATTTGTACACACGTGTAACATGTACACTACCCCAATAGGCACTCAGCCACCTACCCTAATCCAGTACACTACAAATAGCTTAAAAAAATACAAGTGCACCTGTCCCTTTAACTATGCCAACTGTGGAATGGGGAAGGCGCCAGTGGAAAAGGCATTTAAAGCAGATTGCCCCATTTAGGGAGATATGATTCTTGGAAATAAAGACTGGCACCTTTCCTAGACTAAAGGTTGCACAGAATAACCAAAGAGAAGGAGTGCAACCACCTCACCTGTGGGGCTTCCATCTGAATTAAAAGCAGGAGCCACACACAGGAGCCAGACATGGAAACAGAGAGATCGTTGGAAAGTTCAAGGCCCTAGGCTGCTCTCTGGGGTAATTCGGGATACCTGATATTTGAGGTATCCAAGATTAAAAAAAAAAAAAATCATGTTTGCCCAAGAGACACCTTTAGAAAGAGAACTGTGAGAATACTGTTAAGCTGTCAGGACTGAAGACAAAGAAAAAGGAGAATCTGTCCTTCAGGTCCTCATTCCTTAACTGCAGAACTATTTGAAGAATGCTAATTATTTTATCTAAGTCTCCAATGATGGAAGGTGCACAAGTAGTAGATGATCTACAAATATCTAGCTTAGTGTCAGGGAAACAGACAACTCAAGAACCATTCTGTGTCAGTGGAGAGCGCAGCCGGCTATGTTCCAACTGTTCTGTGAAGTAGTGAGGAAAGAGCTAGACCTGCACACTTCAGACACACTCTCTCACAACATGATTACAGCTATCAGAAGGAAAGGAGAGATCTATGTGGAGAGCAAGAAAACCAGCTCTATCAAAAAAGTCAGGTCAGAATGTACATGCAGAATGTATGTGTGCAAGCATGTACAGACACATGGGAAGGGTGCATGCTAATAAAATCTATAGCTGCTCCGCTATTCCTGAATTACTGAAAGGGCTGGGGCTGAAGTTCAGTAGCAGATAAGTTGTCTACCAAGGTTAGATTCTCAACACTGAAGAAACTAACAAACAGAGAACTTATATTTTCCTAAAAATGAGCCAGTTATAGTAGTACACATCTATAGCCCCACACTTGGAAGGCTTAATAGAAGACTCTCAAGTTTGAAGTCATGCCAAGCCACATAGCAAGACTCTAAGACAATTAAAACAAAACCAACAAAAAACAATTAAAAAAAAAAAACAGCTGCTGGGGAAAAAGGCAAAGGTATAGAGGGGGAAAACAATAATGGCGCTCTAGAACCAGAGGGGACCAAGCGCTCTCACTGCCCTAGACAGGAAGCACAGATGAGAGTTTCTTGCAAATCATGTGGAAGCCTATGGTTCTTTGACTAGAAATGAATGATGCACACGGGTGATATAATCAAAGCACAGCAAGAGCAGCTGGCTGTGGGGATCACTCTGATCAGATGGTGCTCCCAGTATGTGGGGATCACTCTGATCAGATGGTGCTCCCAGTATGTGGGGATCACTCTGATCAGATGGTGCTCCCAGTATTGTGGATACACAACCTGATTGGTTTGAACCCACTGCCTTTGCTGTTTTCACCTGACTTAGGGACTGACATGTGATAAAGAAGGTCTGCAGGAGCACCTAGAAAAGGTGTTCTTGCTGGTAAAAAGGTCTAACTAGCAAGAACTATTGTCTCTTTCATACGGACATTGAGTTTGGATATGACACCCAGATGGCAGCAGCTATCTCCAAAACACATCTTGGATGGTGAAGCAGAGTGGAAAGAATTTTGGTGGTTTTTGTTTGTTTGTTCTTTATAAAAATTTTTATTACTATGGCCAAATATGGCCTTTAATACTAGCACTAAGGAGGCAGAGACAAACTGAACTCTGTGAGTTTGAGGCTGGTCTGGCCTACATAGTTGAGTTCCAGGTCAGCCAGGAGACATCGCAAAAAACAAACATTATTATCATCATCAGCATCACTATTATTATTATTGTGTGTGTGTGTGTGTGTGTGTATAAAATATGTATAAGGACAGATAAATGGAAATCAGAAAAGAATTTTGTGAAGTTGGTTCTCTCCTAAGTTCTAGGAACTAAATTCGGGCCATAAGTTTGCAAGTGCTTTTACCTACTGAGACATCTTGCCAGCCCATACTAGTTCTTTATAACTAACTCCAAAATTGACCACATCAGAACATCTTGGTAGTAGGACAGTGAGCTTTCCTTTATGTTAAGACTCTGAGTATGGTTTCTGTCCCTTAAAGTTAAAAGCATCCCAACCACTATTCCAACACACAGTACAAAAAAAGCCAAAACAGAACAGTTTACTACCACCCTACTGGTCTAAAAAGATATGCCTAACCAACAAGGGAACCATGACTCTTTTCTCACTTCTTCCTGTCTTCCTGGCAGGGAAATATTTGGGGAGGCTGTCCCCTCAAGTGATCTGTAGAGGTCACCTAGCCCACCAGCTACGTTATGCACCCAAAGGTGCTCATTCATCTTGAACACCTCCAAGACCAAAATACCCTTGTCCTCGGGGCTGCTGCTAAGAGATTTCAGCATGATGCCCCAGTTCCGGTCTGATGAGATATGCTTCCTGTGGCTTTCAAACCCTTGGTTCAAGTTAGACCAACAGGTAATCCTTTTATCTATCTGACCTTCAAATATTACTTCTTTCCTTGTTACTTTCAGACAAATATTTTCTCACAGTAAATGCATGAATCGTGTTTTACTTTTCTCAACTCTCAGGCCAAGACACTTTAGGGAAATCAATTTGTCTCAGATAATCAATGAATGAATGATCAATTAATCAATCTCTCTCTTCTTCCTTCCCTTCCCTCTTTCCCTCTTTCCTATCCCAATACAAACATGCCTAATCATGTTTACAGTCATATATTTTGAAACAAAATAGAATATATGCATATAATCTGACCTAATCAAAACATCTTTCTTGAAACATTTGTATTTTTAAAACATTTTTCATATTTAACTATTTCTCTTTCTTACAAAATATATGTATTTCAGTTATGATCTCTTAAAGATGTGAGTGGAAGATAAACAGAATTCCAATATGCCCTCTACCCAACAAGTGCACCAGCTATACTCTCTCTTATGTTCTTTAGTCTATTTTTCTTTCATGTGTGTGTGTGTTTAGCCTGCATGTGTGCATGCAGGCCAGAAGAGGGCACCAGGTCCCCCCCCCCCCCCCCCCCCCGGGTCTGAAGGTATAGGTGGTTGTGAACTGCCAGAAGGCTGCTGAAACCAGAACCCAGGTCTTCTAGAAGTGCAGCCAGTGCTCTTAAACCAAGAGATGAACTGAGCCATCTCTTGAACCCTCTGATATGTTCTTTAAGACTAGCTTCACACCCAAATCTTAACTGGCATCACTTTTTCTATAACCACCTTACAAAATAAATTTAGGGAAAAAAATGTAGAAAAACCTTTGGAACACAGTTCCTGGTAATCCTTCTGAAATGCATGCAGCTGGTCAAGCTCACTCAACACTCCCTACTCCTAACCCCAGAACAACACCTTTACCCAGTTTCTCACTTTTGGTTTTTTGTTGCTGGTTTTTGTTTTTGTTTTTGTTTTTTGCTAGCAACTTGTTCAGTACCCACAGTCTAGTAGTAAAACCATCCTCTGAAAAGATAATGAGACTCTCAGACATTTGTATCAGCAACTCATAGTCATTTGTTTTAATGTAAGAAAAAGTAATGTTGATTATCACAAACCATACATCACACAAAATTACTTTTGCCAGGCTGCTGGATTTAACACATGACTTTCCCAGAGAAGAAAAACAACCGTCCCTCTAATTATGTTTTGCCTAGGGAAAAACAGAAATTAATTTATATGCTCTAAAATATATTTTAACTTTAAGAAGTAGAGTTGGCCTAGAAACATAACAAATCCAATCACTAACTCAATAAGCATTTACTAAATACCAAATATTTGCCAGGCACTGTGTCAGCATTGTGGTTTTAGAGTTGAAAGCCTTATGAAATCTACCCTTATGAAATCTCACCATGTGAATTACAAGTGAGAACTAATATATAAAGAATCGGGGTGAGGGGACAGCTACACACAATGAAATATTACACAGAAGAACAGCTAGCATAAAATGCAAACACATGCTACAACATGGGTGATGCCCAAGAACATTATGCTAAGTCAAAGGAGCCAGCTACCAGAGACCACACATTTTATAGCTCCATTATAAGAAATGTCTAGAACACCAAGCAGATCAGTAGTCCCCAGGAGGAGGAGGGTGAAAGGAGAATGACTGCTGATGAGTACAGAGCTCCTTTCGGGGATAAGAAAAATGTAAAATTTCAAAGTAGTTATGGACACACGGTCCTATGCATATACTAAAATTCATTTAACTATATACTTTTCATAGGTGACTTGTGTGAATCTCAATAAAGCTGTCAAAAACATACACAGAAATCAACAGTCTAGCAATGCAAATAACCAATTAGAATAAGAAATTCATTATTTGCAAAAAGTAGATTGAAAGTTACATAGGCTATTAAAATAAAACTTTCAAAATTATCAATGTACACAGGAAAGAATCCATGGGGAAAATGGCATTAGCTGGGAAGACTCACTTCAGAAAGCTATTGGTCCTCCTAAGCACTTTCTGAATTGAATATGATCCCAATGGAAAGGTTCACGGGCTTACTTTTTCCTGGAATCAGGCTATGTTGATTCTAAAGTTTTAACGGAAAAACACACATAGGGAGGAGCCAGGGCTACTCTGAAGAGGAAGCACAATGAAAGAGAATGAATCTTTCCAGACATTGAAAACCACAGGCTTCAATAATCACCAGTCAGTGGAAACAGAGTTCAAAAGCAGAACCCCAAACTTACAGATAAGTTATGACATTACGATACCATGGCAAGAAATATAAACTTTTAAACAATGGTGTTGGGAAGCTGAGTACTGGGAAAATGTAAAGCCATATTCAAACCTCAGGACATATACTTTCCTAGTTTAAAAAACAAACTAACATATAAATGGAAAAAATCAGATTTAAATAATACTTGAAAGGAACTTAAAATAAGACACAGGAAAAAGTCTAACTCAAAATACAAAAGTAATTTTTAAAGAGATAAATTTGATTACATTAAAGAGATTCCCAATGAGCTAAACATCACAACTAACTAGAAAGACTTTTACAACTCATTTCAAAGACAACATATGGAGAACAATTAGAAATAAAGAAAAGATCAACAAAATATTGAGAAAATGTATAAAGTTCAAAACATAGTTTATATAAAACATAAAATGTCAGTTAAATATATGAAAATATACTCAATCTTATTTATGATAAAATAAATATAAATTTAAACTAAATTGAAATGTTATGTCTCACTACCAACAAAGCTCCAAAAGTTTAACATCAGACAATGTGGGTGATATCTCATGGAAATACGTACTTTAATGTATTGCTTGTGAGCGTGGAATATGGTACAATCATGTCATTGTCAATTGTGGGTCTTTTCAGAGCAAAACTACGAAACCAGCTCTGGTATGCTCTAGTCAGCTTGAATCTAACAAAACCTTGTGCACAGTTAATTAGGGAATAATGAAATAAGCTCACCCACTCTACAAGAAACTCATCCTGCTCACTGAGCAGGTGCAAGGCTCTACCCAGCAATTGCTGTGTTCTTTAACAGGAGACTGCGCAGGACTAAGGGATTATAAGGAAGTTCACAACCAGACACAGGACAACATCCTATAGTGAATGCTGATTTCAGTGTATCAGATTCAAAAGACATTTCAGTTATGGAAATACAGTATGAATAAATTATTAAATAAGATAAGTTTCACTGGGGCTGAAGAGATAGCTCGGTAGCTAAGAGCACTGGCTACTCTTCCTGAGGTTCTGAGTTCAATTCCTATCTGTAATGAGATCCAGTACCCTCTTCTGGCCTGCAAGTATACATGCAGACAGAATACTGTATACATAATAAATAAATAAATCTTTTTTAAAAAGACAAGCTTCACTGAAACATTAAAGTTAGCAGAAAAAAAGCAAAGTTTGAAATGATTAGCATTATTTTATCTAAAAAAAAAACCTTCACATTCCTATTTATAGAGAAAGACCTGAAAAGTGTAATTGTGGTGATAACCAGAAAGCATGGATGTAAAAAACATGATGGAATCTGTGGTAGCAGGACGGGAACATGTGTTGTATAAGGTTTGCTTATTTTCTAGTGTTCTATACCAAACAGTTTTTTAAAGGAGTTAAATAAAGCTTCAAGATTCCCACTAACCTACAAAGCCCACTTGAAAAGTAATTATCTTCCTGGTGGTATGCAGGATTCTTGGATAATTTAGAATAAACTCCACATTGGAACACCATTGTTTAGCTCATTCACTGGCAAATCAAAGATTTCCTTCCTAGATGGTATGATTTCAATAAAAATCAAACATCTACCAGCTGAGGTCTAAGAGGGATAAAACTGGAGCAAAGTCAGTTTTCACAGGGCCTGCTGAAATGTGTCCACAAGCACACTTCACCTCCACCTCCCCAACTGAAAGCCTTGCCATGAAGTCCCCAAGGCTGCTGGGGAAGGGGCGCTAGCATACTTCACACAGCACTCCCATCTGGAAGAGAAAGCTTCAATCAGGTAAGCTTGATCTGCCTCAGTCACCGTTTGACAATAAAGTCACACCGCCTACCACTGACATGGTGGGTTTTGTTTTGAATCGTCACTGCACCTTCTCTATTGCAGCAACATATAAAATGTGTGTGAACACAACTATATTGCATGATTCTTCACTGACTTAGCATCCATGCAGTGTGTACTTGTAATATGGTGTAGACCACAGAGACTGCCACATACATATTCCTCTCCTAGTAGATTTTGCAACCTCCTGTAGGAATGTGGAAAACTGGGTCACCCAAACCAATGACACCTGAAAACTTTACATGCTATGAATAAAAAACAAACAAAAAGAAAGCAAAACAGGGTGCTCTGCTTTGGAAATCAGCATGTGATTGACAGTGAGGGTCAGGGAATGTAGAAAGTGACTGCGGAGTGAGTGGAGCTCAACAGGCACCAGGCACTCCTTGCAGAGCAAGAGTCAGGGTGTGACAACTAGAGGGGACACTGGCATCAAAGGAGAAACAATCAGGGAACACTATGGCCTCTGCTATTCAGAATCTGGGACTGTACCGCAAATGGATGGGAAGCACTTGCATATCTGAAGGACAGAGTGACAGGATCTAATGTACACCTAATATCACTGTGGGACATGCTGGAGGGACTTAAGAATGGGCATGAAAGGGGTATGGAGGCACATGACTTTAATTCCAGCTTTTGGGAGACAGAGCAGGTAGTGTGTTTAAAGCCAGCCTGGTATACATCACAAATTCCAGAATAGCCAGGGCTATGGAGAGAGACCCTGTCTCAAAAAATAAAACAAAACAAAACTTAAAAAAAAAAAAAGAATGGCAATGAGGAGCCAGTTTAGAAGACCAAATCATGGTGCTGGGGAGACGACTGTCTGTAAAGGGCCTGAGGCACAATCATGAGAACCTAAATTCATTCCCAGCACCTACATAAGATGGGTGCAGTGGCGCATCACAGTGCTGGAGAAGCTGAAAGAGGCAGAACCTGGGGATCACTGGTTAGCCAGTCCAGTCTGAAAATCAGTGAGTTCTGTGGACTCAAAAAATAGAATTGTTGAGGAAGACACCTGACATCAACCTCTCATGTCTACCATAGGCACATACACGTGTACATCCATCCATCCATCCATACACACACACACACACACACACACACACACACACACACACACACACACAGCCAGTCAAGATGACAGAGTACAATGGGCTAATGTAGGTTCAGCCTGATAGCCAATGCAGCACAAAGTTTACTTTTGTAAATACAATATAGCCCAACCTGTCCAGTATACAGTCTATGTTGCTTCTACATGGTAACTACAGAGCTGAGCTACTATGGCACACACAATGTGGCTCAGAGTCCAAGAGATATATTATCTGAACCTTTATGGAGAGTTTGCCAGCCCCAGGGTAGGTGTGGCAGTGGAGAGACCTGGGTTCACAATTCATAGTCCACCTTCCTTACTCAGGATTCTGTGCTGTGAATTCATCTACTCACCATAACTCCTTTGCAACCCCCAAATTAATACTCAAGGTACTTTCTGTCATGCTCCTGTGAGAGCAGAACAGCTGGGTGGTCATGCTGCCTTCATATGTGTACCTAGCTGAAGCTCAGCAAAGTGATGCTCTGCCTTCTTATTGCAACTCTTACATCATGAACAAATGTCCTAAATACCATATATTTGATGCTTCATGTTTTCATCTTTGTGTGTGTGAAAGTATGTGTGTGTATTTTATTTGGCAATTTTGCTGTTTAAAATGGATGAGGTTCTAAGCACTGTGCTGAGATGCTCATATGAGCTCCAAGGTAAAAGAAAGCTGTGGCATTCCTTATGAGAAAAAACAAGCCAAATGATAAGCTAATTTGGGCTTCAGTGATAGCACTCTTGGCTGTGAATTCAATGTTGGTCAACAGCAAGACAGCAGATAAAGCAGTTGTCACAAACCCTGGTAACCTGAGTTCAATTCCTGTAACCCATGTAAAGGTGGTGGGAGAGAACCAACTCCACAAAGTTGTCCTCTGACCACACAGGAGCCATGGCATACACATGCCCACATATATATGCATTCCTCCTTCTTACCCCCTCTTACACACACACACACACACACACACACACACACACACAGAGAGAGAGAGAGAGAGAGAGAGAGAGAGAGAGAGAGAGAGATTGAGATTAGATTTTCTGTCAAGATCTGAGTAAATTGGGAGCATGGAGACTATGGGAGAGGGTTAAAGGGGAGGGGAGAGGCAGGGAGGGGAGCAGAGAAAATGTAGAGCTCAATAAAAATTTTTAAAAAAGGATTAGGTTGTCTGTAAGCAGAAACATATAAAAACATTGTTATACAAATTTATGAACACATAATTTGTACTAACATATAACATCATTACACAGATGGTATTGATGCCATGTAGTGGTCAACTGATGAAAATATGACCAAAAACTCACAGAAAATTATCTCTATATTTTCCTTACCAATAATGGCTCACTGTTCACAAATTCAGGGTTCACAGAACATAACTACAGCTAATAATGAGAATGGCTACACTAAGGAAGCAAAAAAAAATCAATAAAAGGTGGTGATGGATTAAATACAAAGTAAACAAAGTGTTTCTGAAGTAAGCTGCTGTTTGGAAGGTACCATGTGGAAACAAAGCATGGAACACTGGAGTGTACCTCACAGGTGACCAGGACTTTGTCTTTAGCTGTGTTGAAGTTCAGATGCCTATGAGATCTCTGTATTGAGATATCAAGTAAACTGTTGTCTTCATGACTCCAGAGCTCAAAAACAAAGTCCAAGTACTGATGAAACTTTGAGAGTCACTGACACAATGAAGCAATATTGAAAGTTTGGGACTGACATGTCACTCAAGAAGAAAAAAATTAGGGAGCAGGGTCCAGGCCCAAGTGCATCCAGGTACTGCTTTACTTCCACAATAAACAGGAGGGATCATTTAAATCTTTATCCAGGTATTTTGATTTGTTTAGCTTGAAAGGGCTTTGAGGAAGAAGTTAATCTAGTGGTATATGTCTAAAATATGACATATGTTCAAATCCCTTGACCTGGTAAACATAATTTGGAGAACAGATCTTAAAATTCAGATAAACTTTAATGTTACAGAGAATTATTCTGAGGAATAATTCATGATGGCAAAGTCAGAAATAATCTTAACATTTGGGGAATGTTTACTCTGACAATATTAATGATATTTTCCTGCGATTTCATCTATAGATTCTAATATTAGAAATTTCAGTCTTTCCAGGGATTTAATAAATGTCCACTTCTATTTCCTTCAAGCTCAAAACAAAACCAAACAACCCCCAAACGATTATCACTTTCCCTCACTATAACACAAGCTGCATCAGGGCAGACTTCTATCCATTTGGCACAACGCTGTCCACCAGGCCCTCAAATACAACATGCTGATTGTGCATGGTTGACTTCAGTTGAATCTCATGTTTTAATCACATAGGATTTATAAGAATGTGTCGTAAAATGATGCAACTTGTCAATCTGTACCATTCCATTTGTCTAATAGGCTTTCCTCTCCCCATTTTGAGGCTCCTTCTCCATCATTTGTTAAACACTCTCAGGCAGCAGAGTCTGAAGTCTGGCTCACCTATTCTGTTCCACAGATAGAGATGTCCTATGGCCCGCTAGTGGCCAGCTGGGGCTGTATCTCAGTGGCAGATCATTTGGTGAAAATGTGGAAGGCCCTGGGTTTGATCCCAGCAATATGCCCAAGCACATGCATGCATGTGTATGTGTGGAAATGTGCATAACACACTTACAATGTGACAACACAAGACCATAATCCCAGTACTTGGAAGGCTAAGGCAGAAGGACCTTGAGATCTAGGCCAGCCTTTGTTACACTGAGAGTTTTAGGCCAGTACATAGTTATAGGCTACATAGAGAGGCTGTTCCAAACAAACAAAAAAATCATACTAAATGAAGTGAGTGGTATGATTTGTTTCTGCACTGGGTTAACTATTCCCTTTCAGGCCTGACTTCTATGCCTGCCACCTTATCTTTCAAGGAAAGCAACATAAATCTGCATCTGCAATTTTAAAATAGTCAGACTTTGGCTAAAACAAAAGTCATGTATATCTGGAGAAGAACCAACATATTTATAAATTCTACTTCATTATCTCAAGGGTAGGGAACTCTCCACTACACAGTCACAACTTGATGATAAGAAAAACATCAGCTGGCTCTAGACTGCTGAGGTTGACCCTGTCTTTCAGGGTGGCCTGCCTCGCCTTCCCGAGTTGTCTGTACAGCATACTAACAGTCCAGTCAACCCTGAAGAAATGCCATGGGGAAGCAGTGGAGTCTCACAATGCAACAGGCAACCTTACAGGCTTGGTAAGTCTTTTCAAAACTCATCTCCTTGCTCAAAGTAGGCTCATGGCTTGGCTGCCCCATACCACACCCTCCTCCACGCCAGCTACTCCACACTGCTTTACCATCACTACCTTTTCTGGCTTGGTGATGAAGAACATTTATGTTAGGGAGAGTAACAATCCAGCACCAAAGGTCTCAGCTTAAGTTATCTCTTTTTAAGAAGGATCCTAAGTCCTTGTGTGTTGTCTGGGCCATTCTACCAGCCCTGTGAGAAGGAGGGCAGCCTGCATGTCAAGACAAGAGCAGGCTGGAGTCAGGTGTACTCAGGTTTAAGCTCTGGCTCTACTATGACTGGTCAGAAGGCTTTGAATACATTATTAAATACTGCTAAGCTTCAATTTCCCCTTCCATAAATGGGAGAAAATAACAGAGCTCTTAAATGTTAGCTAATAATAATATGTTACTGTGTAAATGATGACTGCCCAGTCTGTTCCAGGGTCCCAGGGCCGAACTGCACCACTACAGACTAGCCAGCTGTGGAAGGCCCAGAGAAAGTAACTCCTGCACTTGCTGACCTGCCAGAGGAGATGGGAAGGTTTGTGAGGGAACAGAGGCAGCCTAAGCTTCTCATGGCCTGCCAGTCATGCTAAAGTCAAGTCCCTCCCTCAAACATCTAAGAAAGGCTTCATCAAAATAGCTATCTGACTTTAAATGTACTGGCTCTTCATTAAGAATGTATTTCTCCAAAACAATGACTTTCCACTAGAGATGCAACTGGGGCCTACCACAGACTTCACAAATTAGAAACTCTAGGGGTAGAGTCACATGTTTTGGCAAGCCCTCTAGGTGACTGGTAGTCCTCCAAAATAGTGCCTCACACAGATACACTTCGCAGAGTTCCATGACATCCCTTAGAAGGCACAAACATGCCCAAGATGCAGAGAGTCAGAAAAGTAAATAGGTAGGCAGAGGGGCCTGTGGGTTGATAATAAGCAGTTAAAGTGAAGAGGAGAGATACTGTCAACCATGAGCAGGAGGGGAGGCCCCAGACGCCAGGGGCCAAAACTTCTACAACAGAGTAGCTATCAGATTTCTAGGTCTTCCATGAAGCTTCACTGAAGGGAGGAACACGCTGACTACTGGAGCAACCTTAGTAAGTCACGGGCCATGGGTCAGTTTCGTGACTCCTGTGTTTTACAAAGCAACTGCAAGTATGAGATGGAGAGAAGAAGCGAGGGGAGAGAATGAGCAACAGCATAGGATGTGACACAGTTAACAGCTGTCATTTGTACAACAAGAAAATATTTCAAGTAGTCTTCATTTCTGAATTATCTGAAACACAAGGTAGGCCCCTACTTTTCCCCTTTCGGCAAGATTCAAAGAGCCTAGCCATCCCACTCCATGGCTGAGGAGGCCCTGGAGACAAGGTGTGTGCCCATCCATAGGCTGAGCATCTGCTGTTTCCCATATCCCCAGGGCTTCAGGGCTCCCTGTCCATAGATCTCAAGCCTCTCCAGGGTCTATGGGTGTGTATTCAAAGGCGCAACAGGCATCCTTGGGATACCCCAGGTCCAAAGAGGAGGTAGGATGCTTGCAGCTTGGACTCACCAACCAGAAAGGCAGAATGGGGTCTTGTAATGAACTTGCCCCAGGATCCTGCTAATGTAAAAGCAAGCCTGTCCTTAGGTTGTACTTTTATCAGTGTTAAAGTCTGTGTCCAGAAGTCATTCAGCAGTATGGAAATTCCTCCAAGCCAGGTCAAAACCAACACCACTGCAAGTGTACTCACAGGTCCCATGTGTTGTTACTGAAAGCAGTGACAAGTCTCGAGTTTGTGGCCATGTCAAAGGGCAAGAATGACTCAAAACTGAACCTTAGGAAGGCAAAATTGTTTTAAAAGTTGCTTAATGGCTTAAAAGTGCTTTGAGATTCAATGAAACTAATCATGATTGTACTACTAGTCTTTTGCCTGTGATTTTCTGCTTTTAGTAAGAAGCTCATAGTGACAAGCTGCAAACTTATTCATGGAAACATAAGGGATGCGTTCCTAACAGAAAACTGAAAATTCTAGAGCTGAGGGCTCTGTGGTCTTGCTCTCCTAGAGGAAAGAAAAACACACCCTTTCGGTGCTGACCTCTGTGTAATACTGCAGGCTTTCAGGCAGCCCAGGAGACCAGAAGTCAGTAGCTGCCCATAGGTTGGGGATAACAGGATGTGGCTCTGGTGAATCCTAGGAACCTAGACACTGGGGCTATGACTAGCAGTGCAGTCCAGTGAAGCTGTCCTCAGCACTCTAGGCTGTTATGGGCTTCTCTGCACCCCACCCCTACCTTGGCCTCCCTAGTAAGAGGCCTCTGCAGCCTCTTCACTGATCTGGACTTTAGGATCCTCATATGTCACAGGTGGACCATGACACCTAACTCATGAAGGCCCTACCAGGTTGTACTATGGTTCAAGAAGGCCCTGTACAATGTAAGGAGCCTACAAAAATAGAGATTCTTAAAGGAATAGAAAAAAAAATGTTTTGTCCAAACCAGCTAGTCTCCTGATCTTAGATCCCTGCCAGAGATACTGGAGGGAAACAAAATAGAACAAAAACTTCTTGAACCATTGGGCCAGACACCACTGACTGATACTCTCTCTGAATGTACTCCTAGGAAACCCAGATGCCCGGCCCAACTCCAGAGTATTCACGCCTCCTACCACAGTACCCAGCTCCCTGGCAAGCTCTCCCAAGTTCCCTCCCTCCTCCTATTACATCCAAACCACTAAAAATTACCTGGTTCAAGTATCATTTTGATACCAGTCCCCTTCTCCACACCATAAAATGTCTCTTGAATTGGAACCCCTTTTAAACCTTTGATAACTGATCCAAAACACTTACTGTCCTCATCTGCTGGTCTATTTTCTGCTTACCACTCCAGCCAAGCAAAAATTACTTTGCAAATGAGTCCCATTATACACTCTGCTCATTCACCTTGTTAAGCCAGCACAAGAGCTTTGGCTGTGTCTGTTGTCTTTATAAAGGACTACTTCATTTACCCAACTTCCCTTGAAATAGGCTGATCCACGAAATTGATCTACATAAATTAATTTTCTTCTCTACCAGAAACTTAACCCTTTATGTGGTCTTAAATCCTTTTCAGAATAAGTCATGGTACAACCAAATGAAACTTTATTTTGACCATTTTCATTTCTGTAATACATTAGAAAGCCTCCCCATCTCAGTAAGCAGAATATGATGAATATCGATTAATCATTTCCTTATGGTGTAGGTCATACTTAATGAATAACAGTAATCATTCCAGGCTGTGGCTGCAGATATAAACGGTCCAGACTGAAGCTGACTACATGTATGCATTCTTATGTGCCCTTTCACTCAGATCCCGTCTGAAGTCCCTGCTCTCAGTGTGGGTTTTAATGACTGGATGCAGGTACACAGAATCCCAGGAATTTACAACCTTGTTTTTGTCACAGAGCTGTAAGTTCTTTATTTGGGGTGAGGGACTGAGGGAACCTTCCACAACTAGCAACAAAACCGTTTTCCAAATCTTTATCATGTGATTTTTTTTTTTTTTTGTTACAGGCTGTAGGTACAAAGACCACAAAAAAATGGACTTCTTTAATAGGATGATGCCAAAGTTCTACATAGAACCGGCATGATGGATTTTGACAAACCCTTGGAAAAGTCACTTTATAATTGAAGAATAATTCACAGATTGAATAGAAAATATTGGTATGGAGGGAAATGCCCAGTTTTCACAAATAAGCCTTTTAAATCAAGATGTGATGTGTAACTGTATGGAAATGCGTTTTTCATCCCACATTATGAAGTGCTTCACAGTGATTTCTCTGTGAAATGCAGATGGACAGAACCAGCAGGGGAGGGGGATGCCCTTGTTCTATTATGTATTAGATGGCATTCTTTCTGTGACGGAGGATTTTATAATATCTACACATTAGCACACACAAAAGAGTCAATCAGTCTTAATTCTCTTTAAACATGGCACTTAATTGATCAGAATGTGCTAGAGCAAAAGTAGTTAGGAAAGAACTGTTAAACCAGAGTACTACCTAAATCACTACAAATCTGTTTGGTATTATGTTCACAAATAAGTGACACCACAAAATTAATTTTCAGTTGTGAAGGTTTGCTAATTTGTTTTGTTTTGTTTTAGTAATGATTTCCCTAACTTTTTTTTAAAGGACAGAGTCATCCATCTGAAAATGACCCAGTGGCAATGACTATCCATTCTATCTGTGTCCTTTCTGTTGGCTCCAGACTGTTAAGAGGGAGGATACTCTGTAAGTTGGCCTTGTAACCACTCTCATAAACACCTGGCTCACTGACTGGTAAAACAGGTATGGCTTTCGCTGACTCAGAATCTATCAAGAATCTGACACACCGTCCTTTCTAACCTGGGTGAACTAAATTACACGGAAACATAAAGACACTGTGCTCTCTTTTCTTCAGTCAAGTGCAGTGCAAGTTATGATGCTTTATGTGCTCTGCATTCTGTCTGCTCTGCAGCACGTAGTTAAGAAAGGCCCCGAGAACTGGAAATAGGCGGATGAAATCCAGAGGTATGTATAGTCGACCAGAAGGTGGCAGCGTGGTAGGGGGTGAGGATGTCAGACAAGAGTATAAGAAATATTCAGGGGGTGGACGGGAAGGCATGGTGGCACATACCTTTAATTCCAGTGCTCTGGAAGCAAAGGCAACTGGATCAAGCTAGTCTGGCCTACTTATTGAGTTCCAGGCCAAGCAGAGCTATATGGTGAGAGCCTATCTCAAAATAAATAAATAAATAAAAAAGACTCAAGACCCAAGTGAGTACTAGCAAGTCATGAATCTTGGGCTGCTGTAAAGTATTGCTTGATGACATTAAAAAGAACAGTCAATCCTAAGAGAGACATACATGGATCTAATCTACATGGGAATTAGAAAAAGATAAGATCTCCTAAGTAAATTGGGAGCATGGGGGCCATGGGAGAGGGCAAAAGGAGAGAGGGAGGGAAGGAGGGGACAGAGAAAAAGATATAGCTTAATAAAAACAAATTAAAAAACAAATAAAAGACTTCGCTTTAAAACAAAAAAACGAACAATCCATGCTTCAGATGTTTATAAAGTTCCTACCAGGGTTAAGGAACTGCACAACTACAGCGGGAGGCACACACAGATTCTGGCCCTCCAGAAGTACCCCAGGAAGGAAGAGCCCCAAAGTCCCTTTTCTTGTATATTTCATACTAATAAGAATAGTATTAAAGAAATGCCCTCAGATTTGATTAGCACCATTTTTCTTAATAGAGAGAATCTAGAGAGTTCACAACAGAGAAAGGAGATGTTTCAGAGACAGAAACAAGTTCTGTGGCGAAAAAGTAGAGTACAGTTGTTATCTTCAAGTATATGAACAGTTTTAGAGGAAAAAGTAACAGAAAACAAGTTTGACTGAAAGCAGATGAGATTTTCAGCAGGTCCAGGGATCTCCAGACCATCAGATTCACGGAATATTAGAACTGATTAATGAAGCAGTTGCTAATATTCTTTCCTAGATAACAGCTACCAGTGAGTGGAAGATTTCCAGTCAGGGAGTGGGTCCTTGCTAAGGGCAAAGGTTCGCATTTGTTCTTAGGGATGCCTTCCCAGGAACACAGCTGCAGCCCCTCAGAGTCTGTCTTAGGATCTGTGTGCACGTCTGTAACGCAGCACAGAAGTGTTGCTACGGAAGAGGTAGTCTCTACCTGGAACGAGCAGAAGCTCGATGAGAATGGACACTCGGAAAGGTCTCAAAAGCCATAAGGGAAATAGAAAAAAATGCCATCTAAAACATGATCAGACAAGGGTATATCCCCCTATCCCTGACCCTGGAGATTCTGCTGAAGGCAGGGAGGCAGCTATCATTTCTCAGAGGCTGCTGCTCCAGGGTCCTATGTTCCCCAAGGTAAGGGCACAGCCAGGGTTTTCCCAGAAAGACCTGCTCCTGGGAAATGACTGCCGAAAGCTGCTGTGTGACTGACTCCTCCATCTGTGTCCTGTCAGCGAGTGCCCACCACACGACTATCTGGAATACAAGTGAGCCCGTGAAGCCAGGAATGAATTCTCCAACAGGCGCACATGGATGGGGCACAACACGGTCTTCAACTCTAGATGTAGAAAACAGCAGCATGTGCGTGTGAGAACTGCATTTGTGTTAACGAGGATACACAATAAAAGTTAAATAACGAAAGAGGAAAACAGCATTCTATGCAAAAGAGATGCTAATATTTAAGAAATTTCTTAGGAAATCTGTAATGAGAAGCTTTGAAATTCACACATAATTCTTTTAGATCAACTAAAGAAAACATTTTCAAATAAAAGGGAAGTTGGGAGTCTTCTCTTTACACCATAAAAAAACAAAAATATGTAAGAACTGTCACACACAAAAACAAACAAACAAACAACCATTGCATCTGGGTCAGACACACTCCCCAGTGAGTCTGTATACCTTTAAATATTTTGACTTTCACTTCCTCTATTCCTGAACTCCTAGAGGTCAGAGGCCAGGTCTTTGTCATTTCTCCAAACACAGAACCTGCCATGAGGCCCAGGACACGGAGCCTCTGTAAATGTTTGCTCACTGAAGGCATGAAAGATGCACCCTGGTCTGCAGAATGAGGGAACAAACAGGGAGTTCAGCATGTAGAGAGTGTGGAAAGTACATGACCCAAATCACAGTCTAAGTCAGAATCACCATCACCAACCACTATCATTCTCAGTTTCTTTTAAAGAAAAAAATAAAGATCTTCCTGTACTCTGAGTTTTCAATTTTCTAGGTTTTTTTCTCCCCTCCTTCAACAAGGTATTGTCACATGAAATGGAGCTATTATGAGCTTGGGCCTTTCAAGTTCACACTCTATTAGTGGTTACACAAAGTCTGCTAGTATTATTCTGAATCCAGCCTTTGACTGCAACCCCAAGCGGTTGAATCGTCATACTAAGGCTACCAGAAAGCACTAGCAAAGCATGCATTCAGAGAACAATAAAAAATGCACAAATCTGATCAGCACTACTTAGCTCCATGCAAACCTCAAAGGTAGATCCTTAAGACTGATCTCTATGTGAGAAAGGAAGAAAAAAATGAAGGAGCATGAAACAAAAAATATGAAGAATGTAAGCAGCTATAATTTGCATAAAGCCCCCAATTTTCTTTGGTAAAAAATTCATATTTAATGCCTAGTGCAGGAGACCCTGGCATGTAGCTAAGTAGGAGCTCTCCTCTAAGAAGAACCAGTAAGCAACCGTTGGGGACTCCTTACCCAGCCTGCCACCTTGTATAGGAGTAGGTCCTTGCTAAGGGCAAAGGTTCCCTTTCATTCTTAGGGATGCCTTCCCGGCAACACAGCTGCAGCCCCTCAGAGTCTGTCTTAGGATCTGTGTGCACATTTGTAATATGGAAGAGGTATTCTCTACCTGAAACCAGCAGAAACTTGACAGGAATGGACACTCTGGAAAGGTCACAGAGGAGGTAAAAAACAAACAAATAAACAAACAAAAAACAAAAGTCTTTCTTCCCTGGCTATGGGAAGTTTATTGTTGCTACTTCCCAAAAGGAATAGTAGGAGATTAATAATTGAAATGTTGCTGTTACTGATTTTCTAAACTATTTGTGGGTTACACTTTCCCTGAGAATGCCATGCCTGTAAGCAACTCAGAAGACAGGGGCATTTAACACATACTAAGAAAACGCCTATTCGAGGCTGGAACTCTATCAAATATCAGGTTCCTCACACAATCCAATAAAGGCTAAAAGTTCTGTAAAGTAAGATACCAAGGTCATAAGCTTGATCCAAACTCCAGCTTCTCTGATTTGAGTGTCCTGCCATCCTGTCCAGTATCAAGACTAAAACTAATGAGTTTTGCTTCACTATTCAAATGTAGCAACAAGGAAAACAATAGCTATACTTCCTACCTTTAAAAACATAAAATGTAAACATAGGCCAAGATATTATAGTTGATACGTCATAAAATTCTTTTGAGGGAAGATGACTCAGTTTGGTGGCCACCTGATGAGGACTTCAGAGTTTACACGCTGAACGTTTGTGTCCTCCGTGCTCACCAACACACCATGTCTCAGGTGAGTGCAACACAGTTAACTTGGAATTTAAGTCCCTCTAATTGGGAACCCATAGGGATACGGACCCCTGTGGCTGACCTTTGCACTGCATACTGAAAAGGGCTTGGTAAGCAAGTTGATGGAGAAATATAATCACAAGGCAAATGTTTAACCTTCTAAAGAAAATAAACCCCCCCCCTTTTTTTTTTTACAAGAAGTTTGACTTGATCAACTGAAAACTAACATGCTGCTTATAACCCTACTCTTTAAGAAAGTCCTAGAAGACTGACTACATTTCACCACTTATTAATTTGTATTATCAAATATGCTTTGTTGCAAAAGCAGCATGCCTGTCTAAATTTCTACATTCCAGCCTTCACTCAGTATTCCGGTCACACTCCATTTGAGAAATTCCAGCTAAAAAGTCTCGTGTGTCATTAGACTTCTGAGAAGAATCGTGTAAACTATGAGGGGGCAAAAGCCCTCTTCTCGGAGAAGTCTGCAGGAGAAGTCTTGCTCGTTTAAGACACACACCTGCATAAGCACACACGTGCACACACACACGCACGACACTCACACATGCATAGTCCCTGGGTTTGGTTGAGATATGATTTTTTAAAAAAAAAATCAGGTTCACTGAATCCACGGATTGTCACTGCGGGGTCAAGGGAGAAGTCACTGTAGTCTTGGATACAAACATTCTGAGTGAATGCAGGTCCCCAAAGCATAGTCCTTGACTGTGGAGGTCATTTATCTGTCTCACAGCACGCCTAACAGTCTCTCCCAAAAAGCGCAGGCCTGAGCTTTGGGCTGAGTGAGTCTGGGCTGGTAGAGGAGCAGTGCTGAGCAAGACTAGGAAAAGAATGATGAAGATGCACAGAAATGCTCCCAGAGAAGAAAAAGCTACAAACAAAAGAACAGTTAAGAGAACCCACAGACAAGATTCAAGAAAACCCAGGGTTGGAAGGGGTGGCAAATTAGGTTGCTGGGAATAGAGGAGGGTTAGAACTGAGACCTCCGAGTTCCACAGTCCTACACTGTAGCACCTTACACACCTGTAATTCTTTATCTGAAATAACAAAGTCATAGGACCAACCATACTAGGGCTTGCATAGCTCCCCCCCCCGGGGGGGGGTAGCCTACATTCCTCATGGATTCCAAATGAAATCAACATGATAAACGCAGTCCCTAAGGTGGTTTTGTACAAAGTTGACAAAATACACTCCAACCCACCTACCCAGCCCCTGGAAGAAGAAAAGCAGCCCTCTATCACAGTTGCGAATCCAATGCCAAGTTCCTTCTAAAATGCTCACCCCGAGTGTCCAGCAGAGGGAGTCTCAAGGAGGTACTTAATAAAGAAAAAACTGTTTCATTTTAGCACTCCAGACAGTGGGAGCTTTGACTGCAGCCCCCTCCCCTAGAACAGACGAACAATGAATGGCCGACATGGGCTCTCCTACGTGTTCACATACCCATTGGCATGCTCCTATTCTATGTGGTGGAGTGACCAGAAATTTTGTTTTGTTTTGTGGAACGGTTAAATGGACCTTGTGTTCTTCAGAATCAAAGAGGAAAGCCCCTGGAATAACATTTCTCTGTTGCTTTCTAAACAGCCCCTTTGTTTCTAAGAGACTCTGGAAAAAAAATATTTACAGTCCATAGGTTATTTACAGCCTCATTATTCAGAGTCGGGTTGGTAACTTTATTCCATGCAGAAACCTAATTCATTTGGAGCCCTGGAACTAATAACAGATTTTCTTTTCAGATAAGTTGGTTTTTTTTTTAATCAGCCTCTCCTAACAGAGATAAAACTATTAATGAGATCCCAGTTTCACTCGGCCCCACAGTTGCCCGGGTTTATAGGATTACAATCTCCCCTCGCCCCTCCTCTTGGTTCCAAGCAAACCCGTTTCCCTCTCATTTGCGATTTCATCCACCGAATATCTGAACAAAACCGAAAGAAAGCCAGATGGACCCACTCTAAAAAGTATGTAAAAGGCTGCTATTTCAATGATTTCACGAGGGAAACATTTTCACGATGAAGTAACTGAAAATGCAGGCACACTTTGGTTGAAAAAGCCCTCGTACTACAAGCACACAAAAACACATAGAAGTGTAAAAACTTAGTTGATTCGGGTTTGATTTTTCTCGCCGCAAGCTGACGGAACTGACTGAAGAGAACCGAAAGAGTGTGCGAGGCAGCTGTATCGCCTTACCTTTTCTTTCTTAGGAAGACAGTCAAACGGGGGGGGGGGGGGGGGGGATCAGCCACCGCCAGGTGAAGGTGCACAGCACACAGATCCACCCAGGCCGAGCCAGAAAACCTTCTTTCGCCCCCCTTGCCCCGCAAGCCAAACTACATTCTCCCTGCCACACGCTAATTGCGAGGAGATTTTGAGCCTATTTCATTGTTCTGCCTGGGTCTGAAATGGACTTTTCATCTCTACCCTCTCTCACCGCTTGGCCCCTCACAATCGGATTCCACAGCCGCCGCCGCCACCACCACCCCCCCCCCAAAAAATCGGAGGCTCGGAAAGAATAAAGGAGTGTGGGGTGGGAGTGGAGATGTTTGGAAAAGGGAGCAGAGAGGACGGACAAGTAGGAAGGAGATCATTTAAAGGTACTGGGGGAGGATCGCATCACCTTCATTTATCACAAATAAACAGAAAGCAGTCACGGATCCGTCTTTTCCCACACGCCGCCCCCATTTCTTTTCTTTGGGCAGCAGCCCACCCGGCACACACCCCCCAGCCGCCTTCTCTGCCCTGGAAATAAGATCCTGCTCCAGGCCAGCTCCGGTCCCGTCTGGGCCCGGGATGGGGGCACCAGGGAGGGTCACGAGCCCCCGCGGCCAGGGCCCGGGGCTGCGGCCGGGGTCTGCCGGGCGAGGGGCCGCGGGCAGAACAAAGCTGCGGGGGCCGCGGCCGGCCGAGCAAGCAGGGGATCGCGGGCCGGACGCTCCTTACCTTCGTACACGGGGGCCATCGGGGCCGGGGTGTCCGCGGTTCATGGCAACGGAGAAGGGAACGCGGCGCGCGAGCTCGGCCCCCTCAGCCTCAGTGGGAATCTGCCATCTTGAGCCTGTGTCTCCGCTCTCGGCTCAGCCCAGGCCGCCAGCGCCCGCATCACCGCCTCACTTGGCCGGCGCCGGGGGAGGGGGCCGGGCGGGCGCGTCGCCGCCACCGCCGCCGCCGCCGCCGTGGCCGCGGCCCGGGCCCTGCGCGGGGGGCTCGGCCGGCCCGGGGCGGCTAAGGCGCCGAGGCCGAGGGCCGGGCGGGTCCGCGAGGGCGGGAGCCGGGGCGGGCTGCGGCGGCCAGGGCCCGGGCCGGAGCTCAGCTCCGCATGGCTGTGAGGCGGGGGCGCCGGCAAAAGTTGCCCGTGAGGAGCAGGGGGAGGGGGCGGGGGCGGGGCGGCGCGGCCGGGCGCGAGCGGGCAGGCGGGCAAGCGCGAGCGAACGAGCCGGGAAGAGCCCCAGGGAGTCCGCGCGCAATCGAGCGCCGATGGCACGGATGCGAGGCGGGGAAGGCCGAGCCGAAGGACGGAGCCGGGCGTCGGCGGGGGCCGAGCGCGGCCCGAGGGGAGCCGAGCGGCCGTGCGAGCCTGGCCCGGCGAGAGCGCGATGCGCTGGCCCGCAGCCGCCGACCGGAGCTCCGCGGTGGAGGCGGCCACAACTTTGTGTGTGCGTGCTTGGGAGTGCGCGCGTGGAATGTGCGCGCGCCGGCCGGGCCGGGGAGCGCGATCCGCGGCCGCCGACGGCGGTCCCGGGGCCGGGGAAAGTGTCTTGGTCCCGGCGCGTGTGTGCTCGGTGCTCACCGACACGCGAGGGGAATGAATGGAGGGAGTGGGCGCGTAGTCCTCTCCGGAGGGTGCCCGGGGAGCTCCCTGAACGCCCGGGGAAAAGCAGCGTCAGGATGAACGGCTGACCCCCGCCGTTCCGAGAGCCCTCTCCTCCATCATCCGGGTGGGAGGGTCCCACCTAGCGGTTCCAGGGTTTTGCTTTTCTCTACGCGCTCCTATCTGAGCGCAACGTTCTTTAAACTCTTCCAGCCTGGAGTCCTGCCCTGGTTTGTCTCTTCAGCTCGCTTCTGAATGTCTGCACAGGACGCCCTGCCATTGCCTCCAACTTACGAAAACTTGTTGAGTCCTGACACATGAATATATTATAAAAACAAATTTAGTGGGTGGCAACATGCTTTTGAAAATCCAACAAATTATCAGAATCCAACAAAAAATAGTAGTGCTAATTGCCCTTAAAAAGGTCAACTGTTGTCTCATAAACCCTTTGTTTTCACGTATAAATACTACACACCTGATGTAATTTCTATTATTTCCTACCTGTGGATCATAGGTCAAAACAGTTTAAAAGCTATCTTGAGGGTGGGGTGTAAAACGACGATCTCTAACTCTATACAACATTTTTTTAAGCCCTTTATTTTTATTTTATTTTTAAGCCCATTATTTTCTCACTATTCATCCATCCTGCCTCTGTACCCCGTGCTTATTGTCTTCCCCGAATAAAAGACAAGCTAGCTTCTGCACACATTTTGCTTGTTTTGTTACTGGAAAGTAATTTTCTCTTCATCTTGGGATGGTCCTTGACGGCCATCTTCTCTGCCTCAATATTTAAACCCTACATAAACTAGTGCTTCCTTTACCCTAATATCATTTGTTTTTGGAGACTCATAAACTGCCATTGGTTTGGTAAGGGGACCCTCAGAGATCATCTGAGGCCTGCCATGTAGTTGGAGAAAGAAAAAAAAAACCCACAATAGTAAAGGAAATTGTCCAGTGACACAAAGTATCCAGCCTTAACCTAAGATCACTAGGCCCTGTGCTGATCTTTCTTCACACCCTCATTCATCCCTTTCTGTCTCCTTAATCCTTAACTGGTCTCCCTAGCTTTGTCCATGGATGCTTGTTCCTGAGTACTGCTGCTTTCTCATAGTGCATGGTTCTGGCCACTCCATGCTCCTGCTTACATCCTATAAAGACTCAACCTTGTGCAGTGCTAAGTTTCTTAGTTCCTTGGCTTTTAGTCAAGACAGACAGGTTCTAACTTACCTCTCCTAGGACATGATTTCAGCAAATCGTGGCCTCTCCCGCCAGACTGGTTTGCCTGTGGTCCTCTGCCAGCCTTGCTCATCTATGCCTTTGCCCAAAATTTCACTTTCCCACCAGGGGTGCCTTTTCTCTTTAATTTCTACCTGTGGGTTGGCTCATTCCCGTCAAAAAACGACCCAAATAGCACATGAAAAAGACAAACCTGAGTTCAAATCTCAGTTCTCCCATTTGGCAGGTGTGTGAACTTGGTCTCATTGTCTGACCTCACCAAACCTTGGTTTCTACATCTTGATTAGAATAAGAATAGCAGTAGCAATATTATGCTCCCCCGCACCCATCTGTCTCTACCCTGCCTTTACCACGTAGATACTCATTGCTTATTGCTTCCTCTGTCCCTTTCCATGCTGATCAACAACAGAGCTTTTTGGCCATGTTGGTGGTCTCCATCCACCTGCGGACAATGAACACACGATGAAATGTAGCTAGTCTGACAGAGGACTTAAACATTAATTTTAATAGACACACATGGCTAGTGGCTACCAGACTGGAGAGTGTATTTCTGTCTGTAAGCTCAATGAAGGCAGAAACCACACAGGCAGTGGGTGATATGACAACTTATTCCGTCCTCACCGCTGTCAGCACAACACTTAAGAACTTGATTTCTTTCGTAAAGATAGATCATATAGTTAGTTCTCCCTACAGCTTCTGAGGTTAGAGTCAAGAGAATTCACTTAAAGTGTGACTGCATAGTATGAGTTCAAGAACAGGTAGTTCTTACTATTCCAAACGCCTCCCTGTGACCAGCCCCACTGATTTTTATCTCTTCTTTCCCCAGGGCTGACTCTCCCTTTTTGTGTAAATATTCTGCCCCACACCTGCATTGGCAGCTCCTTGGGGCAAGCTCCCCCAGCATGCTTTCTTGGTTAGCCCTTAGCTCAGCACTTGTTCCTGACTAGTGATGCCCTCTAACTCCATCTGAGATGCTGGTGAGAAGCAGATAATCTGGGTAGCCTTATTCTCTGGGATGCTTCACACACGCACGCGCGCACACACACACACACACAATGTGCAATAAAATGAAAGTGGCTTGTATTAGCTGAAAACATCTTGATGTTCCTTCCCATGGGAATGCAGATGTAGTGGGCAAAGAAGTGGAGCTCTCACTAAAGCAGAGCATGAGGGAGCCATATTGGTAAGACACCTGCCTCCTTTTCAGGCCACTGTGACCATAACTGTCCCTATGGATGCAAAACTTCAGTTAAAAAAAAAAAAATTCAGTCGCTCTAGCATTCTTGGTATCAAACAGATTAAAAGAGCTGTTATTGAAATGAACTTCAATTTGTCTTTTACAGACTGCCAGGCTGAGGAGAGCTAATTATCTCCTTTCCCTGTGGTGACTGCAGTCAAGTAGGCGCCAGGCATAAGC
This sequence comes from Myodes glareolus, assembly GCF_982192425.1. Taxonomy (NCBI): domain Eukaryota; kingdom Metazoa; phylum Chordata; class Mammalia; order Rodentia; family Cricetidae; genus Myodes; species Myodes glareolus. Next base: position 36,872,863 of record NC_142050.1, read on the forward strand.
AAACTGCAAAGGGCCACTGTGGGAAGGATGAGGGCAGAAAGGGGATGGTCTGAGATGATGGGCCGAGGAACACTAGGGTCTAAACGGTGGGAAGAGGGGAAAGAACTGCCGTAGAGCAGAGAGCAGAGAGACAGGTGCCCAGTCAGGCAGGGAGGACATCAGCACTACAAAGAGCATCTGGACAGGCAGGGTGAGTTGCCGTGCTGCCGTCCCCAAGAATCCCCGTGAGATGAAACAGAAAGGAGTATATAGATTCATTCCATAAACACCTTCGGGCTCTGCATTCTGAGGAGTTTAGAACTATTAACTCATTTAATAAATCAGGCTTTTTCTAATTCATAGAACTCCAGGTGGCCAAAAAGCAAAGTAACTTCAAAATGTTTAGAAGGGGGGGGGGCAGGCAAGAAAACTAGCAAGGAGTTGGTAATCATCTGTGCCAAATGCATCTTTGTTTTATTTTATTTTTTTAAACTTTATTTAACCTTATTTCATGCACATTGGTATAATGATGTCAGATTCTCTTGAACTGGATTTACAGACAGCTACGAGTTGCCATGTGGGTGCTGGGAATTGAACCCGGGTCCTCTGGAGAAGCAGTCAGTGTTCTTAACCACTGAGCCATCTCACCAGCCCCTGTTTTATCTTATTTTATGTGTATGACCATGTTCCTGTGTACACCTCATCCCTGTCTGATGCCTGAGGATGCCAGAGGAAGGGGTCTGTATTGGCTAGTTTTATGTCAACTTGATGTGAACTAGAGACATCAGAGAGGAGGGAACCTCAGCTGAGAAAATGTCTCCTTAAGATCATACTCTAAGCTAGCCTGTAGGGCATTTTCTTAATTAGTAATTGATAGGAGAGGGCCTGGTTCATTGTAGGTGGTGCCATAGTGGGGCAGGTGCTCCTGCGTTCTATAAGAAAGCTGCTTGATAGCCAGGCAGTGGTGGCGCACAACTTTAATCCCAGCAGTTGGGAGGCAGAGGCAGGCAGATCTCTGTAAGTTCGAGGCCAGCCTGGTCTGCAAGAGCTAGTTCCAGAACAGGCTCCAAAGTCGTAGAGAAACCCTGTCTCGAAAAACCAAATAATAAATAAATAAATAAATAAATAAATAAGTATAAAGAAAGAAAACTGCTTGAGCAAGTCATGGGGAGAAAGCCAATAAGCAGCTTTCTTCCATGACCTTGCATCAGCTCCTGCCTCCAGCTTCCTGCCTTGCTTGAGTTTCTGCCCTCATTGTTTTTGATGACCTGTTGTGTGGAACTGAGTGAAGTAAACCCTTTTCTTCCCAAATTGCCTTTTGTTTCACAACAACAATAGCAACTCTAAGGTAGGGTCAGGTCCCTGGAACTGCAGTTATGGATGATTGTGAGCCACCATATGGATGCTGGGAACTGAACCTGGATCCTTTGTAAGAGCAGTAAGTGTTCTTAACCCTTGAGCTATTTCTCCAGCCCCCAGCTACCACTTCTTAATTCACCTTTCTACAAATTGGAACAAGCCCTAGCTCTCTCAGGAACTAGTAAATGTGGACAAGCCTTGGCCTCATTTCTGTGTCCTTTTGTTTACATGACAAGTGACAAACGGTCTCCTTCTGTATTTGAGCCTCCAGTTGTGAAAACACCTATTGCAGAATCTTCAAGGCCACCGGGTAGGGAGAGTAGTCTTTAGGGTATATATTTTAAGGGTGTGGGTCTTGTTACCCCCTCCCAAGGTGTTTGGAGCAGGGTGTCTGTATAACCTGTATCCTATTTTGACTTAGTGGTATGATTCTTGTTTTCCTGAGAGCTTCTTATTTCTGAATCCGAGCCTGTGGTCTGTCTATTTAAAATGTGCCTAGAGGAAGCAGGTCACACTCTCAAGTTCTCGCTCCCAAAATCACCTCTGTGAGCAGGGAGATAGCTTTTTTGGTAAATTGCTTGCCTTGCAAGCAAAAGGATCCGAGTTAGATCCCTGGGACCCACAAAAAGAAGCTCGTTGCGGTAACACTATTTGTAAGCCGGTCAGGCGGGTCCCTGGGGCTCACTGGCCAACAAACCAGTCTACTTGGTGAGTTCGTCAGTAATAAGAGGACTATCTCAGAAAGCAAGCAAGCAAACAAAGGTGGAAAGAAGGGAGGGAGGGAGGGAGGGAGGAACAAAAGAAAGAAGGACTTAAAAATTGAGGTAAAGTAAGGTAGAAACTTCTGAAGAATGACTCCAGAGGCTGTCCTCTAAACACACACTGGGCAGACAAAGACACACAAGTCAGATCTCCCCTTTGGTCTTATTTGTCTGTTTTCTTTCTGACATCGTGCCTGTCTTTCTTTCTGTCTTTTCACCCATTCTTTATCTCATCAACTCTGCGTTTCTGTTTTGCTTCTGCCTCTTAACAAATCATAATATAGCCAATTTTGTCTTCACTATTGTTTTACTAATTCCTCCTCAGTTATTCTTAAGAAATTCACTTATATTTCCACTTTTGCTTGACTTCCAGGATCTTTTTTTTTGTCAGAGAGTGGTATTTAATAATGACAGTGCCGTGACAAATATCACAGACACAGAGGGTTTGAAAAGAGTAGACAGTGCATTCAAATGAGGAACAATAGCAGCTATAGCTTTAAGGGCAAAGGGTAGAACAGACCAGAGGCTTGGCAGGGCAAAGGGAACACGACTGTAAAACAGACATGCACGTAACCTTAGCGGACTTGCATGGACAAGGCCAGGACGACAGGGGAACAGCATTCATTTTCTGCTTCTGTTTATAGAAGAAAAATGATCAGACACCTTAGCGGGGGTGTGGGCAGGCAAGTTGATGCCCCAAGAACACTCAGCTGAAAAGAGTTAGGGAGAACAAAATTTCAAAATATAATCCACCAATGCAAGAGAGAGAAGCTGGAATGAAGGCGCGGGGAAGGCAGGGTGGTTTTGCTGGAGGAGGTAGGATTGACAGGCTGGGGTGATTTGTCCCTAAGAAGCCGTTCTGAGAAGAAAGCAGGCCCTGCGGAGGACTTCTGTGATCATGAAAAGGCAGGCAGGAGCCACTTGCCTACAGGCAGCTCAGGCTGAACGTGAACGAACTAGGCAGAGAGGGTACACAGAGAAGTTTGGAAGGATATAGCAAGAGAAGAAGGCTAAGGCAAGCGGTCTACAAGGCCAGCAGGTCCCGTGAAATCAAGCCAGCCTGGCCCAAGGATGAATCAGAGGGCCTGAGCATCACTGTATATCATGTTTATATTGTAAGTTTGCCCCGCTGACACGAGTCTGCCCTGTGAGGCAGGTTCTGGAGGGATTGGCCCGCGTGGCAGAGGACTGTTGGGCTGACACGGTCCTGAAGTTGTTGGTGACCTCTGAGATGCCAATCCCGGTGTCGTTTCTCAGCTTCTCCCCCACTGGATCTCCTAGGCAAGCATCACTTAGACACTGCCCTTCCTCTTCAGTCCTTCCCCTCTCTCTGCAAACTGTTTCGAATTGCCCTTCAACTTTCCTGGTCATTTCCTTCTTCCTTCCTCTTTCCCTCCTTCCCTCCCCCTTCCCCTCTTTCCTCTTGGGAAATTCAATTCATCAGCTGTCCTGTGACTGCTTATTTTGTGCTAAATTCTATAGCAAGAGCTGGGAGTATAAAAGCCACGGCCCTGGCTTTTGAGGTACTGAAGTTCAAAAGAAAACCATCAGCGAAAGAGCACAATTCAATAGACGAGCACGGTCATGACACGGATACCCGTGGTCTAAAGGCAGCACGGGGGGTGGGGGGGATGAACGGTAAGGGGTGTGTTTGGGAGCAGAGGTGATGGCATGTCTGTGGCCAGCCTGGGGATTCTGGGAAAGGACAGCAACATAGAAAAGTCCGTGCATCCAGGATCTGGACAAGACAAGAATACTTCTGGAGGCTGTGGTGGAGGAGGACACTGGGAGGGACGATGCCAAACTGAGGAACCTGTGCTTTATCCAGTTTGCACCAGGTGTGGGGAGAAAATGAGCTGGATTCTGAACACGCTGAGTTCAGGGTTTCTGAGATATTCAGACAGGGGTGCTCAGCTGCAGGTGGGTGTTAGAGCCTGGAGTTCAGCCAAGAGATTTTCAATGGCGATGGGCTGCTTTGAGTCATACGTGTATAATATGCTGCTAATCCACCGGGGGTGGGGGTGGGGGTGAGATCACACAGGGAGGTGATGTGATTGTGTGTCTCAAAGTGTGGTCCTTGAGCCACCTGCATCAAAACCCCACGGGAGACAGCCAGAGACTCAGGATCCAGACCAAGCACCTAATCCACTGACTCAGGGATCTAGGCGTGGTGCCTGGGTTGGCATTTATTCCCTCTGGCATAGATTTACATAATGATCTTCTGGAATCACGTGGTCTGAGGGGAGGCTAGGGGCTGCTTCTCCTTCTTACCCTGATGGCCTATGTCTTTCTAAGCTCTCCCTGCTGTTTGCGCTCTCTTGACAAGCTCTTGTCTATGCCTTTTAGGCTGATGGTGGCATTGATGGAATGCTCCTAGATCCCACATTCCCAATAGCCTTCTAGAAACCTCTAGCCAACGGAACTCTTCTGCTTTTCTTCAAGAACCAGCATCCTCCTGTGCTTCTACCACCATCTCAAATCCATAGTTACACCCACTGTTTCTCTTCTTCCATTCCCTCCCCCTAGTTCATATTCCTTCCTCTCTTGGTTACCAGTGTCCAGTCGGCCCTGCTTAGCTAGACACCCTGACTCCAGTCTTTTTTCTTGAATGCATGTAACCTGTTGATAAAATTGTCTTCCTGCAGCCACCATTGCTCAGAGCTGCTGAGTCACCACCACCTTGCCTAACAGTAAACCTTAATCACCTTGACCAGATCCTTGAGTCTCCTTGCCATCTGCCCCAAGCAAACCTTCCAATCTCATTCCCCACGCTTAAGCCCCACCTGCATCCTGAGCAGTGGCCACGCCCCTTAGCCCCTGTATTCATCTCCCATCTCTCATCTGCATACTTTCAGACCCAGCTGAGGTTTTTCAGGAAGCCCCACCTGACACCCCCACCTGCAGAAGTTAGTTATCCTTTGGTCTCCTTGAAGCACATCCTGGGTCCATTTTTTGCTGTACCACCCCACATAGGACTAAAATTCTTTGTTCAAATTTTTTTTAATGTTTCTTTCTTCCCCTCTTTAGAAACAGTTAAACAAGAATGGAACACGGGAAACGTAGGTCTCAATTCTATCGCTCCCAACTAGATGATGATATGGAATTCATTTAAGTCGCAGTTTTCTCCTCTGTATGATAGGATAATGATGCCCGCATCATTGGTAGGAATCAGCAGAGCACACAGGCATGTCCAGCAAGTGAAGTGTTGTGACGTCAGATATGAAGGAGGGGCTTAACAGGCACACTGATTGATGAAAAGAGATATTTCTGAGTAATCTTTAAAGTGTGACCTGGGAGTACAAAATGTAAGTGACTGAATGAAACGTAAGGAAGAATTTAGTCGGGGGGGGGGGGGGGCGAGCACGTGCTTTTAGCTTAGCTAAGATTCATATATTTCCATGGCTTAATGTTTCCGGATTCTTTTTGCTTAGACTCCTGGAGCTTTTGCTCTATGGAGCAGACCCATGAGGTGTGCAACTTGGGTTTTATTTGAACAGCAACGTGCCTGCCCCAGGAGTGATAGTCTAAGTCAACTTGCAATAAAGTAATCAGTTCCAGTGGCAACTGTGTGGTGGCCTGTTTTAGCCAAGGAGGTTAAAGGTGAAATTTGGAGCTACAGGGAAAGTGGTTTATTTTTGATAAGAATATTCCATAGGAACATAAGAATATTCCACTGCCACCCCCACACCCCACTCCTCCAGCCTGTCACAGTAGCATGGGATACCTGAAGCTGCAGCTGGAGGCTTGAGGAGACAGAGAGAGGTGGGGGTGAGGAAGAGACCCAGCCTCGGAAGCACTGACCTCTGATCTGGTTGACAGAAGAGACTTCTCCATAAGCATAGCTGTCGCAGGACAACCCATCCTCACAGCTAATAGCATCTTAATTTATTTAAGAAATCAATTTTTGTCACTTCTTGATAGTATTTTTATCACAGTTGACATGTAGCTCTTTAAAAATATTTCTACAGCCTCTAAGTGTAAAAAAATTTTTTTTCTTTAAGAAACAAAGGATCCTTTGTCACAGAATCCTGAGGATTTTCACTGTATGTGTGAGATGAATTGGAATTTTAAAATAATTTGCAATATGGCAATATTTTCCATTCACATTCCATTTGCCCTGGGTGGTACTTAATCAGCAGTCAGAGTTGCCAATTTGCTTATCTTTTCCTTAGGAGACAGACACTGCTGTCTGATTTGAGCTAGTTTATTTTATCTCCTTGAGTCGGATGCTTAAATAGAAAGCAGAACAACAAAAAGATCTCTTTCTTTCTCCCCAACACACACACACACACACACACACACACACACACACACACACACACACACACTATTGGCTCTTCTGAACAGTATTTCATCGATTCCCAACGTTGACTGTTTGTGAAGGTGTACACCTGTAACCTCAGAACGCAAGAGGCAGAGAAAGAAAGATCAAGACTCTGAGGCTAAGACTGGAGCAGTGACTCAAAGGCAGAGTTCCTCATACGATGATGGCCTAACTAGGTTCAGTTCCTAGTACTACCCCCACTTTACACCCCTCCCCTAATTGAGGCCAGTCTAAGCTACATAGAGAATTCTAGGCCAACCTAGACTACACAGTAAGATCTTATCTCAACCAAGCATAAACAAGCCTTTGAATGTTAACTACTTTGAGAACGGAGAGCAGTGGGAGGTTTTCAGATAAACAGGCTGGCAAACAGCAAGATGTCACCGAGGCACACCTGACTCTGAGCATTAGACAGAGCCAGGCAACAGCTTAAGGATGGCCAGGGAGAGAATGTGCTAGAAACTCAGACCCATGGGGCACTACAGTGGTGCCTTCTTTGTCCTCCCCACTTGACAGTAGAACCTCTTTTGTCACCCCTGCTATCCTCTACTTGAACCCATGTTTCTTTTCCTACTGTTTGTTACCCTTGTTTTGAGAGAAAGGGTCGCAGATAGGAGCTAGTCTTGAACTCTGTGTAGTTAAGGGTAACTCTGAGTTTCAAATCTTCCCGCCTCCATCTCCTGAGTACTGGGATTACAAACTTCCAAGAGATGCTTACAAGTGAGGGAAATAGGGTTGCAAAAGAAACGATGTGTATTGAGATACAGTTACTAAGTATCTGTTTATTGATACACTAAAGAACAAGATCTAATCGGAAAATCCAATAGCTACAAAGTAGTAATGAATAGAAACAATAGTTCAAGATATTTGTAACAGCTGCCAAAAAGAGAGAAAATATCTGTGATTTCTGGTAATAATGTTACAGTTGCTGCTACAGTCAGGCTTGAGGTTTTAAGATCAATAAAAGCAAAAATGTCCCCCAATCCCGGTCTATGGTCTATTCAAGTCTCCAGGTTCCCTGATCACTATCTCTGAGAGAATCCTTGTGAATCTGGGACTCTAAGACTTCCCATGGGGGTGGGGGAGTGGGGGTGGCTCACACCTTTAATCCCAACACTTAGGAGGCAGACTCAGGCAGATCTCTTGTGAGTTCCAGAGTTCCAGGACAGCCAGGGCTGTTAAACAGAGAAGTCCTGTAGCGAAAAGCTAAATAAATAAATAAATAAATAAATAAATAAATAAATAAATAAGTAAAATTTCCATCCTAAGACACAGTGGCACACACCTACAATCCCAGCATTTGGGATCAATAGGATCACTTTGAGTTCAAGACCAGTCTGGGTTATATAGTGAATTCAAGACCAGTCTAGGCTATGCAGCAAGATTCTGTGTCAAAAGAGAAAAAAAAATCCTATTCTTATTCTATTTCCCTGGTTTTAAATGGTGTTGTTTGCTTGTTTGATTTACTTTGTTTTGTTTGCATAGACATGATAGTCTTCTAACATAAATTATTTACTTATTTCTTGTTTTTAAAGTTCATTTTTTATTATTCCTATTAAGATGGAAGTTCCTTGCAGCATTTGCTGTTTTGTTCACTGATATGTATCTAGAGCCGACATTTCCTAGGGGCTTCCTCAGTGCTAATTAAGCAGCAGAGGCCAGACTGTACCAGCGTGGACAAGGGCGCTGCCACTCCCGAAATATTCTCTAGCTCAAGAAGTATTTAAGATAAAGCAGATTCAGACCTTTGCCCCAGGAGTTTGGCAGTACCTGGGCAGTTACAAAGGGTGTGACTTTTGGAGTTAGGCTAATAAAGTAGCATCTGCTTCCACAACACAGTTGTCGGATGACTATAGGCATATTTGCTAACTGTTCTGTGACTTGAGCCTTTATTTTGTTTGTTGTGTGCCTGTCTTGTTGTACAGTTTCTTTTTCATTTATTAGTCAATCGTTAGAGGGTTTACTACATGCCTGGTCCTGTGATCTGTTCCAGTGGGGAAGGAGACAAGTAAACACGAGTTACAGCCAAGATAGTGGGATCATGCTCCGAGGAACCAATGACAAGAAGCAAGATGCCTGGGACTCCGGAACCCACCAAATCCAGTCTTAGCGTACTGCCGCAGTCAAGAATAAGACTTCAAATAAGTCCCCTCTCTCTCTGTCTCTCTGTCTCCCTCTCTTCTTTTTTCTTCACCTCTCTCTCTCTCTCCTTTTTTCTGCACATCTGGAACAACACCAAGGAGGCTCTAGATTCACAATACTTGCCAAGAGTTAGAAAATCTCCTCTCTTCCACCCTCGGTTTTCCCAGGGCTTCCTCGTGTGGATTAAATTAACCTCTCCCCTTCTTTCTAGGGGTGAAGGAATTGGCAAACAGAGTAAGAATTTCAGGGTTCTCTTCGTTGGTTAGTAGAAAAAAAAAAAGGCGGTGGCCACCGTCTTGCGCTGATTTTGCCCACACCTAGGAGCACACCGGACAGGGACATTATAAAAGAAGTGACACTTAGAAAACTAACCCCCTAATGTTAGGAAAGAAAGGTAGTGACTCCGGCAGCATCTGTGGAATGAGAGGGTCACAGCACTCAGCTGAGGGACATTCAGTCTGCCTGGAGCACAAAGGATGACCAGGAGGCTGGGGAGAGAGGCCAAAGGGAAAAGAGGAAGGTCAGGAGAGTGTATCAGGCAAGGCCTCCTAAACCGCATCAACGAACTGGGATTTGCTTGGAGCTAATGGGAAGTTAAGGTGTCCCAGAATCAGCTGCAGGTGGCAGAAAAATACTTCCTGGCTATAGAGAGGCCCACAACAAAGAGGCAAAGTGAGGAGGGCATTGTGATAGTAAGGGGCAGTAGAAATGGCTGGTTTCAAGAGACAGTCCAGATTCGAAGTCTGTAGAGTTAAGAACTAATGTGTGTGTGTGTGTGTGTGTGTGTGTGTGTGTGTGTGTGTGTGTGAATGTGTGTGTGAGTGTGCGTGAAGGTACACGTAAGCTAGACGTCAACCTCAAATGTTGTTTCTCAGGAGCTGTTACTGAACCTCAAAGCAGGGAAGTGTTATGAGCTTTATCTTATTTATTTTTATTATTGCATATAATGTAATATGTGTGAACACAGGCATGTACATCATAGAATATATGTGAATGTCGGAGATCAAATTTTGAGAGTCAACTCCTTCCTTGGTTCAGTCTGGGATCGAACTCAGGTTCTCAGGCTTGTACAGCAAGTACCTCTACCCGCTGAGCCAACTTGCCAGCCCTCTTCCTGCATACCTTGAATCATTTCTAGGTCACTGGCAATCCCTAATACAAGTAAATGTTGTATAAGGAGCCATTGTACTAGACTGCTTAGGGGAAATGATGAAATGTTCAATACAGACTCAGTTTAAAAAAAAATCCTGGCCAAGGATACAGGACCCTCAGACATAGAAGGCCAACTGCCTTCACACACAAGGCCGTAGGACACATGGAAATACAATGCACTGGTACACTCCTCCCCCAGAGAATGAGACTCCCTCTGCAGCTCCATATGCTCCAGGGACCAGGGGTGCAATACAGAAACAGGCTTAGCACCCCCGAAGTTCTCTTTCTTGCTGCAGAACTGCCAAATACATGTACCCAAACCTAAGGACAGTAGGACCAGAATCCATTCTTGGACTTTCTTCCTCTTCCTTCTTCTTCCCTTCTTCCTCCTCCCCACCTTCATTTTTTATATATAGAGTCCTGCTATATAATGCAAGATGGATTCAAACTTGTGATTCTCTGCCTCAGCTTCTTGCGTACTAGGAGTCCAGTCATCCACTACCCCATCCGGCAAGAATAATCATGTTCGAAGTGAAGTCCAAAGGCTTTTTCCTATCTCAGGAACTTCAGAGATAGCTTTCAAGACCATGACAGAAGACTAAGGGCACAGTCCCTTAGGATGGGAATCTTGTGCCCTTACACCCAGGAAGCCGCCTTGCCCAGTCAGCTTGCACTGTAGAGGGGTGCCAAGTCAGTTGACTACATGGAGAAGGACTTCCCAGCTGATCCCAGCATGCAGCACTGCCAGGATTGGCTGTAGGAGAGACGGGGACAGACTAGGAGGAGGTAGTGATATTTTATTTGTATTTTAATAAATAAAGCTTTCCTGAAGATCAGAGTGCAAAGCTAAACTACTAGAGGTCAGGGAGTGGTGGCACACACCTTTAATCCCAGGATTTGGGAGACAGAGGCAAACGGAGCTCTGTGAGTTCAAGGCTACCCTGGGCTACTCAAGATCAATGTAGAAACAGATCCAGGTGGTGGTGTCTCACACCTTTAATCCCAGCACTAGGGAGGGGGAGACAGGAACGATATGGCTGGACAGAAAGAGGAGTGTAAAGGGAGTGTGGAGTCTGAGTATTCATGGAGACAGGATCTTGCTCTTTTGGTCTGAAGATTTGGTAGAGGTAAAAGGTCTCTCTAGTGACTGGTTACCTTGCTCTTCTCTGATTTTCAACTTGAACCCCAATATCTGTCTCTGAGTTTTTATTATTCGGGCTACAGGAGGATTTAGAGGTTAAAGCTGGGAATGCAGGAATGAACATGGCACCCAAAACCCATGCCCACAAGATGACCCTGGCCAGACAGCAGACAGTTGTTAGGCACATGGGTCCACAACAGGACTAGATAGTTACACTGGCCCTGGATGGGAAGACTGTTTAGTGCTGGGCAAAGGTATGTGAATCTAATTCAACAAAGCAATGGAGAGACAGTGAATATTTCTAGCAGGGATACAAGTTGAGAGAGATACAAAACTTGGAGGGAAAGGTTGGGAAACAAAAACTTTAATGCTTTAAGTCTGAGTAGGTGGTTGGTTTGTAAACTATCATCAAAAGCGATGTCTGACCCATTTTCTACTTCTATATATGTGACAATCACTATGTTCATCAAGGGTTCTGATGGGATAATGCGCCATTCTCTGCTGGCTCAGCACCCAGTCAGGCATGTCGTCACCTTTTGCGCTTTCTTTTTAAAATATAACATTTTTTTATTCTTTGGTAATTTTATACAATGTATTTTGATCAGATTCACCCTAACCCCTCCCAGGTACACTCCACCTCCCTGACCCACTTCCAATTCTGTCACCCTCTCTGCTTAATAACCCACCAAATCTTGTTCATACGGCCCACATACTCATGGGCACAGGGCTATCCACTGAAGGATGGTCAACCTACCTGGGAACATACCCTTAAAAAAAGAGAAAGAAGACCCACTCTCCCTCTCCCAGAAGCCACCAATTATCAACAGCTCCTCAGCGAGGGGTGGGGCCTGGTGCTAGAATGCTGTCTTGATCTTATGACCTTATGGGCACAGAGGTCCTTTTATGTCTGGAGGACCCTGCTTAACTCTGGTCCTCCTCACCCTCTGGTTCTGATAGCCCTTCCACCTCCTTCTTCTGTATTGGTCCCTGAGTCTTACTTAGTAGGTGGTGGTGGTAACAAAGATGTTCCATTTGCCACTAACACTTGTTCTCTGGTCCCTTGTGCATTACCATGGTAACGGTCATCTGCAGCACAAAGAAACTTCTTCGATGAGGTCTGAGGGCTGCACTCATCTATGGGTATAGCCAAATGAATCTAGGGGGCAGTTTGATACTATGTCTCTGTGTAGTAAAATGATAGTAGTAAGTTCATCTCTGGGAGCCACGAACACTCCATTTTGGGGGCTTTATAATAATTTGAGAAATGACACAAATGTCTACAGTTTTAGTGTACTTGATATGCTAGTAAAACCTATGACCCAATGGCTGTGGTTTGATGGTTTCTTTTGTATATCCTCGAGTCGTGTATCCTAAAGTGTGTTTTTTCTTATACTATTTTTAGGTCTGGGTCAGTTTCTCCATCGAGCCATACTGAGCCCGACTGTGGCTGTGGATCTGAGCAGCTCAGTTGGTTAAGCCCACGGACAAAATGCTAAAATCTCTTTATTACCCGTATTTCCTCCTTACTCTACCCCCCCCCCCCGAACACCTCTACGATAGTTCCCTTTTGTCAGTCACACCTGTTACCAGGTGACGATCTATTCTACCCAAACTGCTTCATCAACATCTTGGGCAAGTCCCGCTTATTTTTAAAATTTTTCCTTCTCTTTCACTTTTCCAACATCTTTTCATTTGTTCTTTACCCCCACCTTTAAGGCAAAAGCAAAACAAGCAACAAACCAGGCTTTATGCCTGTAATTCTAGCAATCAGGAAGCTGAGACAGGAGGACAGTCAAGACTGTGAGGCCAGCTTAGTCACACAGTGAGTTGCAAACCGGACTATATAGAGCTGAGAGTCTGTCTCAAAAGTCAGAGGGGGAAACCCAAACCACAAACACAACCAGCCAACCAACAAATAAACAAAGAGCCCATGAAACTGAAATAATTATTTAGGAAGTTTCTACTCCCATTAAAATAACAAAATCTGTACTTTTTTAGTGATAACTCAGGGACAAAGAACGAAAAGATGGCTCTCGAGAAGAAAAATGGGCCCTTCAATTCTTGGACAAAGGAAGCTAAATTTTCACTTTGCTTAAACTAGATGAGGTTCTGTATTAACGACTAAAACATCTGGATGTCAGGCAAATTTTTTTATTCTTGCTCTTATGTATTTATTTTCATAGTTAAGTAGCTGGACTCCAGATTATATTTATATGAATTAATGGATTCTAAGAAACTGTGTGGCAAGCGACTACCCGGTTAATTGATTATACAACCTGGATTTTATGTTTGGTTATCTGTTTAAAAAGACAATGAAACAGCAGTATAGTGTGACAGTTATCTCAGTGAGACAACACACGCTGCCATAGGAGATCATTCAAACAGCAGCTGAACACAGGGCGAGGGGTTTCTGGTTCCCACAGCAGACCAGTGTGGGTGATCCTCATAGTGCTTCATTTCCAGCATACAGGAGAAGAAAACAAGCCCCCTTCCGTGGGCAGACTCCATGGGTCAGGCCGAGGAGTGGCATCCTATCTTTTGTCCACACGACATGGGCGAAACCCAGTACTGTGACTCCATCTAACCACAAAGGCAGCTGGGGGAATGATCAAACATGATATAGCTTCTAAAAATAATGAGTTTGAACTATCTCTGTTGGCCAAGGGGAAATGTTCATGCTATATTAGTGATGGAGTAAGTTCCACAGTAAGATGCATCGTATGATATTTATAAAAGGCATATGAGATTTCCTAGGGGTGTTTTGTGCCTTCACATAAACCCGGTAGAAAGTGTGGAAGACTGCAATACACCAGGTTCTGCCTAGCTGTCTGTTCAAAGGCAAGGAATAAGGATGTTGGCAGAGATATGGCACTCTGAACCTTTCTTTGCACATCTTTAAGTTCTGGCTTTTGTTTTATTTCTACTAATGATCATACACTTACTTTGGGCTTTTTAAATATGTATGATTATAAAGTGGATGTAGTGACAGACTCCTTTAATCCTAGTGCTCAGAAGGCAGAGGCAGTTGAATCTCTGGGAATTTGAGGATTGGTGTAAATAGGAAGTTCCAGGCCAGCCAGGGCTACATAGTGAGATTCTGTCTCAAAAATACAAAACAATAACAACAACAACAACAACAAAAATACCAAAACAAAGAAGTATTTTATAATGGCTATGTAAGTCAGTGGTGTGCTCTGTGAAACACAGCGAAAAGAAGCAAAGAGGAAACAATGTATCTCTCTCTCTCTCTCTCTCTCTCTCTCTCTCTCTGTGTGTGTGTGTGTGTGTGTACACGACAACATTTGTTCCTCTAGGAAGATACATATTTTTTTCTCCCCAAAGTAGAGCAGGGTGTCTGCATGTATCAGAATACAGTACACTCTGGAGAAACACAGGATTCTGATTCCACATATTGCAAGTTAATTCCTCACCCAATATTTACTGTATTAGCTTCTGCTATATCAAAGGTTACTGAGTATTCTACACCTAAATATTTGGGTCCTAATAGGATCTCTCTCTCTCTCTCTCTCTCTCTCTCTCTCTCTCTCTCTCTCTGTTTCTCTCTCTCTCTCTCTCCTCTCTCTCTCTCTCTCTCTCTCTCTTACCCCCCACCTCCCTCCCTCCCTCCCTCCCTCCCTTACTGCCTTCTCCCAGTATATTATTATTAGTCTGATTTTGAGAAGAAAAATAATCAGTTTGAGTCTATGGCTTGGATGGAATGGATCGACTTGTCAGACCCTTGGTAACCCACAGAACAGATTTACCTAGACCTCAAGGCTGAGACCTGGATCCTCCCCATGTCCAATACTCAAAGATTCTTCTAAAAGTCAACCTTTACGAGGCCTAAAGAGCTAACAGGTCTCATCCACAGCCTGGGTTATGGCTTTTTCCTGACCACTTTCTTGTCTGTATTTCCTCTGTAGATCTCAGAAGTTAAAGACTGCATATTAGTTCAATTTCCTATGGAACTTGGTCTAGCGTCTGGGTAGAGTTCATTATTAATAAAAACAAGCAAACAAACAGGTATGGTGATCCATATCTCTGATTCTAGCACTTGGAGGGTGGAGAGGGAAGAGCCAGAGTTCAAAGTCATCCTCAACTACATAGTCAATTTGAGGCCAGACTGAGCTCCATGAGATCCTGTTTGAAAAAAACTAATCAATAGCCTGGTGAGATGGATCAGAGGGTAGGGGCACCTGCAAGAGTAAGAGCACCAGAGATTAAATCCCTCATAAAAGTGGGCAAAGGCTGCAAGTTTCTATAACCTTAGCATTAGGGTGGTGATAGATGAACAGAGGTAGGCAGATCTCAAGAGCTTTAGAGCCAGCCAGCCTAGCCAAAAGGTCGAGTTCAGTAAGAGACTTTATCTGAAAAATGAGGTGATAAGAGACAGAGGAAGATGCCAAAGTCCTCCTCTGATCTCTGCATGTCCATACGTGGGCACAGACACCTGCATGTACACTCCAACTGGTCAACCAATACAAACCAACAAGGTTGGGATCTGGAGGGGGTTATTGTTGGTCTGTTTTGAAACAGAGTCTCAAGTAGCTCAGGCTAGCCTTGAACTTGCTAGGTTACAAAGGAGGAACTTGAACTTCTTATCTCTCTGCTTCCTCTTCCCACACACTGGGATTGCAGGTGTATCCATGCCTGGACAGGTGTTGGTAAAAATTTTATTTCACTGTATTTTTATTTCAGCATTTATTGGGGGTGCACATGTGTACCATGGCATATGTGTGGAGGTCAGAGGACAACCTGCAGAAGCTGACTCTCTCTTCCCACTGGCCTCTATCACCACCCTTCAGTCTCAGGCTATGCATGAGTACACGCACACCTACACACATGCACACATGTACATGTGCAGCAGGTGGACAAGCAGGATAGGGGAAGTGGCACATGGGTCTAGTTTAAGGGATTCATGCTCCCTTAAAAATATTGCTTTTCTAGGTCAGAGTTGGCTGGTAGAAGCATATATATCAATGTTTTAAATATGTCTTTATATTATTTTGTCTAACATATGTCTCACGAATAGATAAAACTTGAGCATAGAACCATTTTAGAAAGTTCCTGTATCTCTCAGTTCTCATCTATATCAGGCTATGGTAGATCACAAAATAAGAACATTGATAAGAACATTGATTTAAAAATAACTGTACAAACAAACTGTAATTTATCCTTACCATCTAATATCATCCAGGGACCAAAGTAAGTGAGAAAGGAAGCCAGCTACAAAAAAGACGCAAAGGGAATTTCCGTGAATGCTACAACTAAGAGAAAGAAGCCAGTGTGAAAAGGCATGCTATTAGATCCTTCTAACTGTGACATTTTAAGACAACCAAGGATGTGGAAGCATCAGACTGATCCTCAGTTGCCAGGGCTCATGAGTGGGGAGGAGGAAGGGGCAAACAGGTGGGGCACAGAGGACTTTTAGCACAGTGAAACTATTCTGTTTACTGTAATAGATCCATCATTGTAGACTGGTCAAAACTCCAGAACATATACACCACAGGAAGAATGAGCCCTAATGTAAACAATGGGCTTCAGTGAATAATACTCTTGTCAATATTGGCTCATTGGTTGTAACAAATGTACACGATGTTAATGACAAAGGTAAAAACTGCATGAGTTTGAGGAGGGGACACAAAGGGCTATATGGGAACTTTCTATATTTTCTGTTCAGTTTTCTAAAAAAAAAAAAAACCAAAAACTCAAAAACTACCACTAATCTAAAGATTTTGATTGCTAACACTAATGACTGCAAGGATAAAGAATGTTCTGTCTTGAAGTGCTGGTTCATATCTGTAATTCCAGCAGTTGAAAGATGGAAGCAAGAAAAGTTCCAGGAATCTCAGGCTAGCCTGGGCTACACGGCAAGTCCTAGGTAAACCAAGGGCTCATTCACACCCCCTTAAAAACATTGCTTTTCTAGGTCAAAGTCAGCCCCGTTTCAAAACAAAACAAAACAAAGCAATCCCAAACTAAAAAAGGAAATATGTTATATCTTCGTGGAATCCTAGGTGTGTCTACTGTTTAAACTCACTTAAACTTGCTGCTTGGTAGGGTGTTGATACAATAGCCAGGAGTTCAAAATGAACCAACTGAATTGGCAGAAAAGTATACAAAAGAAAGACACATTCTCACCATACAGGTTCTTTCCTATCCCAATGCTGAAGAAAACCTCAGCATTTAGCACACAAATTTTAATAGGGAGAAAATCCATTATAATATGATCATGGAGTCCTGCTATCAGCAGGAAGGGAACCTGTACACATTTGTCATTTAAAGGTTTTCCTTCCTTCCTTCCTTCCTTCCTTCCTTCCTTCCTTCCTTCCTTCTTTCCTTCCTTCCTTCCTTCTCTCTCTCTCCCTCCCTCTCTCCTTCCCTTCCTCCCTCCCTCCCTCCCTGTCTGTCTGTCTGTCTGTCTGTCTTCTTTCTTGGGAGTGCACACAGGCATGGGTGTGGAGGTGAGAGGCCAAAGTCAGATGTCCCCTTCATTCTCTCTTCATCTGATTTTTTTGTTAGGGACTCTTATTAAACCTGACTTGGCTAGACTGGTTGGTAAGCCCCAGGGATCCTCTTGCTTCTTTCTCCCCAATATTTGAATTACAGATCTATGATGCTTTCTGTGTGGGTGTTGAGGGTCAAACTTAGATCATCATGTTTGCCCAATAAGCCCTTCACTAATGGAGACTTAGTCCCAGCCTGAGACTTGAGCTTACTAAGTATCTAAGGATGACCTCGAACTTCTAATATCCTGTCTTTACTTGCTAAGTACTGAGATTTCAAGCGCGCTTCTCTACGTCTGATTTCCTGTTTGCTAGGCAAGGTCTCTACCTACTGAGCTACATCCCCAGCCCCCACGCTTGTTTTTGTTTTTGAGACAGGGTTTCTCTATGTTGTCCTGGCTGTCCTAGAATTTGCTATATAGACCACACTGGCCTCGAACTCACAGAGATCCACCTGTCTCTGCCTCCCAAATGCTGGGACTAAAGGCTTGCATCACCATGCACAGCCCTGTTTTTGTACTCTTAATAGATGATCTGAGGAAAAGCCATATCTAGTTAGAATGAAATGAGTATCTGAAGTCATAGGCAATCAGCTCAGTTATTAATGGAGCCCAGTTCACCGTGTTGGTTTCAACTTTGAAAGAATATGCTTAAGATAACTGACCCAGGAGACTTCTCTCCTAGGACTACACCTGAACTGCTTGTTCTCAACTATCTGTAGCCACAGCTTCCATCTATGAATTTATCTGAGGGTCAAACTCATTCCTTAAAAATTTCATCCATAGGGCTGGAGAGATGGCTCAGAGGTTAAGATCATTGACTGCTCTTCCAAAGGTCCTGAGTTCAATTCCCAACAACCACATGGTGGCTCACAACCATCTGTAATGAGATCTGATGCCCTCTTCTGGCCTGCAGGTATACATGCAGGCAGAATACTGTATACATAATAAATAATAAAGAAAAGATTAAAAAAAAATTCTATCCATACTAAACATCTCCAATTTTCCCTGTCATGATTGCCTAAACAATGTAACATCATCGGATGACTATTTGCCTATTTGTTGGGTATTGTAAGCAACCTAGAGATGATTTTAAGTAGACAGAAGAGGCAAGGAAGGGGTACCTATGTGAACACTATACCATTTTACTCAAGGGACTCTGATGTCTGAAGGTTTTAGTGTCTGCAAGATTCTGGAACTAATTCTCTGAGGATATCCAGGAGTGACTTTTGAGGTCAGGTGAGAATTTGGACCCAAGAATCGACCATTTCTCTCATGTAATCTTGTGTGGGAACTAATATCATTTTGTGTGACAACTAAAATGGCTGAACTGATGGATAAAACCATCCAAGTCCTTTACTCTCCTTTACTCTCAGTATCTTGCCTAATAACCATGGAGAACCCAGCTGGCTGTGAGAGGTTGTTTCATTTTTAGCCAGAAAGGGTAATGCTTCCTACCTCCAATTGGTTAGTATTTCCTGGCCCAAGTAAACAGCACCCATCAACCCCTACCTGTTCACAAATTTATTTTCTGTTTTGTTTTGTTTTGTTTTTGTTTAGTTTGTTTGTTTTTTGAGACAGGGTTTCTCTGTAGCTTTGGAGCCTGTCCTGGAACTAGCTCTTGTAAACCAGGCTGGCCTTGAACTCACAGAGATCCGCCTGCCTCTGCCTCCCGAGTGCTGGGACTACAGGCGTCTGTCACCACCATGCGGCTACGAA